>NC_041387.1:151735402-151887486 GCF_002162155.2 Triticum dicoccoides | reverse complement strand
GCTGGTCACAAATCTGGCCGAATCCCTTCGGTCGGTGTGTGTAGAGGACTAGTGCATCATTCCCGCGGTCATTGGTGGCGAGGGAGGAAACCCACAGCTACCGGCGTGTCCCGATCCTCTGCTCGTGTCATTCTATCTGACACAGCACCATCTCGGGAGGTCCTCCGACCCTTCTTCCTCCCTGCCATATTGTGCGCAGATCCGACCTGCCGCCACCGACATCCTGACTACCCTCAGGTATAAGTTCTTTGAAAGCGGCCTTGCTCTACTGCCCCAGCTCCCCACGTGTATGCATGTGCATCTTTTCAATTTAGCTACACTTCAGTTGACTAAATCAACTTTTGGGTCAGTAGATTTTCAGGGTGTGGGGGGCTCGCCGGAGTTAAGGAAGAACCAGTTGCAGTGGGGAAGGGGGCTTGCCAGAGAGGTACCCCACTATCTGTCTTAGGGATCAGGGTGGGCTCAGTGGTCACCGACGGTGGGGGGCATGGTGGCGGTGCGGTGGTGTGGGGATTGCCGGAGAGAAAGCTCGATGCCAGGGGTGGGCTAGATAGATGGCGGGGGCGGCATCGGACCAGCGGTGGGGAGTGGTTTCGGGGACGGTATGGCGGCAAGGCGGCGCGGGAGCTACTTTATGTAGTCTAAAGGGGGGAGTCGTAGCATGAATCTAGGACTTGATTCAAAGAGGAAATAACAAGGGGAAATTAAGATTGGATAACCAACCAGACTCTTGGTTGAAATGGGAAATAAAGGGAAAAGGCAGTACTAAGTGGATAAGGAACAGATCTATTATTTGGTTGAAAAAAGGATAGAAAGTGGTAGCTGGTGGACAAGTCAACAGAGTATGTCGAGGATTACATTTCCTTCCCTCACATAGTAAAAGGTCTCCAGGATTAGATTTGTTGTCCTCACAGAGTATGAACAAACTTGGCATCACCACTTTATGCCTCCTTGTAGGTACATTGTGCTGATGTGTCCACTGTCGCATGTCATTATACCAACCTTTTGATGTTGTTAATGTAAGGGTGCATGTAAAATGAAACGATCACACTGTTATCTTAAGGACATGTCTAACCAGTGTTATTGTTAATCTAATGCCTCCAGCGATATGATGCAATTAAAGTGTGTTACAAATGGTACTCTTGCTATTTTTTCCAGTATGATAAGTAAGTTGCTTCTTTACGCTGCTTAGTGTCCTGGTGTCCCCATGGTCCCATGCCATTAAACCAACTCTTTAGTCATTGTTGATCTACTGTATCTAGTAAACAAGCAATGCCCCCATTAAAGTAATCCCATATTTGACAAATGCCATTGTTGATCATAATGCTTCTAGTAACATGAAGCATTGCTAACGTTTTAAAATTTCTATTGTCCTTGCGTGATTGCCATGAACATAATCAAGATGCTTATTTTCATTTTGTGTATGTTTCGTATCTTGTTGTTGACCAGGAACTGTTTTCTTTCTATCTTTTTGTGCAAATAGGGATATCCATTTTACCCTATTGCTATTGTGACCTTTTGGTGAACTGCACAAAAAACTTTTTTTTTCTGGAATGAGCATCTTGTGAGCTCAAATAAAATGTCACATGGGCAACATCTCTCAATTTTGGTGGAATTGCACAAAATGGTGACTAGAGTTTCCAAAATCTACATCAAATTTTGCTGGTAATCTCGTGCAACATTTTATTAGACTTTGCAAAGTGAGTCGTCACTGTCACCACAATGGCACTTTATTTTAGTGGAACAACACAAAAGGATAAGCAAAATATAGTTGCACCATACATGAGCAGGACAACGAAACTTAATGTTTCTCAATTTTAGTGCCACTACTACAAAGAACCTGCCAGCTCACGAGAGATAGTACTTCTTGCTAGCTGAATGATGCAATCTTTGCTTCATGTAAGGTGAACTGCACAAAAAGGCGCATGCAATGAATCATGGATCTGCAAGTTGGCCTCATCCCAGTAGAGTTGCAGGATCACCACATTGCGTGGCGGCATAGGGCCCCTCACACCGGTCAGTACTGTCCTTTATCAACATGATTATGCTTTGTTATACTGTCTAATGTTGTATTGTTTAAATAAAGCTATTCTATCGCTAGTTTTTCTCATTTCAGATATAAAGTTTGCTTCAACTCGTGCACTATTATAGTAATCATGCTCTTTCTTGTCTATGCAAAAAGGAATACTCAATTATAGATGTTGTGATGGTCAAGAGCATTCGCCAAGTTCTTGGGTTGTATGACACGGCTAGCCAAGATGGATTTAATCCCCATATTCACTTTATCAAAAGGCTCTAATGGGTTGATTCTGAATCTTGCAAGCTGGGAGTCAATGAGATGTGTAGGCATCTTTGTTGTACTTATTGCTTGAATCTTATTTGTTGGTTCTAAATCTTGCAAGTTGGGAATCAATGAGATGTGTAGGCATCTTTGTTGTACTTATTATTTAAATCTAATTTGCTGGTTATGAATCTTGCAAGCTGGGAAACACGGCATGACGATGCAGAGGACAACAAACATAACAAATTGTTCAAACATGGTAGTATTGTCTGTGTGAAAGTGCGGCAAAAGTGTTGATCATTTTGTAGGTTGATCCTATGGCACTGATAGAAAGAGCCAATGCATTGCTTGTTTTAAGAATAAACTTTAATTAAAGGTAATTAAATTTAAGTAAAGTGACCACTAACACTTGTTAGTACAGTATGAATACAGACCCACTCGTGAACCGATATGTGGCCGGAATAGGTTTCTTAATGGAGGCATTTGAATGCACCGAGGGTGCATGTTCTGCCGGGTGTGCAGCTGGCGAGGGAGGGGTAGTAACTATTGTCTCCTATACACACTAAGTTTACTGATGAATCCAGTTCCCCAAGAGCTGAAAAAAGAACTGTTGGATATGGTCTTCAGCAATGAGTTCACCTTTGAGTTCACTTGAAGAGACTTCAATGGCGATCCGAGGGGTGATCCTGCTGGATATCGTCTTCAACAAGGAGTTCACCTTTGAGTTCTCTGTTCAGTCCCATGGCTGCTCCAAGTTGAATTTGATGTACACCAACGATCCAGACTCGGTGAAGCTCTGCCTCGACAAGTTCAAGCAGTACCTATAGGATGAGAAACCACAAGGTCGCAGGACTAGACCTTGTGTCCATCCATTCGTCTCCTGAAAGGGACCAGCGGATTGCCGTCGCCTAGGTATGCATGCGGGACGAGGTCCTTATCTACCACTGTTGTAGGGCCGTCAGAGGTTCTGGAGCATTCTCCCGTTTCATCGGCAGCGCCGACTACACCTTAGCTATGGTTGAAAGAAGGAAGAACGCGAAGATTCGGCCATCTGGTGCAACAAGCTTGTCGACATCCAGAAGCAATACAAGATCTTCGGGAATGGGCAGGAGAAGGACTCCGTGGTTGACCTTGCCGAGACCATCGTCGACCCCTGCTACGCCAACATGAAAGAAGACAACGATACCAAGGACCTGAACATGTGGGAGGTACCTCTGAATCTGGCCTAAATAACCTACACGGCCAAGGACGCATACACATGCTACTACATGTACAGGCGGATCTTGGAGATGAGGGTGTGTCTGCTTCTCGTAACCGACGCGTACATGGACAGGCATAGCATTATGATCAAGCGTTCCAGGAAGGTCTAGATGATGTACTTCATTGGTTTAAGCACCTTTATCATCTGAGTGTTTCATGCATTAGCTTATGTGTCATAATTATCTGTTTTGTTCGAAATATTTCGTCTAAGAACCCATTAACCTGTTTGGTTTTTTTCTAGTGGCTATTTTCCTATGTATGTTACTAGTTCACTGAGCTGCCATGCTTTCAATCTCCTTCCTCCCAACATATTCCCCGTCTTAGGTGTAGCCAGTAGGTCTCGTACACAGACATCTGCGACCAACCACCTATCCATTTGTATTTCTTTATTTTGTTTAATCTTTCGTCCTCTTCCTATACAGAAGCTGGCGGTGCTGCCGTGCACGCCTCGTTGACCCATCATAGCCAATGGCGTTGGCTAGGCCATCCCTCTACTCCCACACATGGTCCAGCGGTGGCAGCTCCACCGATGTCGGATTACGGGATCCGCAGGCTCAAGAAAGGTTCGAACTCAGGGGCGTGTGCGAAGAACACAACCTCTCAAGCCTCCCGATCCGCTGCTCTCATGACTTGGCTCAATGAACACGGTAGAGAAAGACACATCAGTATACCCAAGTTCGGGCCACCTTGTGGTGTTGTACCCTACTCCTGCTTTGTGGTGGATTGGCCTCGTGATGGGCTGAGGATGAACTAGTACAAGTGGAAGAACAGCCTCAGGAGGCGTGTTTTTTTGATGAGCTCTTGGTGGTTCTACGAACTGATCGTCTAGTGAGATGATTGATCGATCTCCCTTTCTACGGCGGTGTGTAGGCCCTATTTATAGTAGCCTTGGTACTCTTCCTCCAAAACTTAGGTGGGAATGGATCCCACAACGGCCATATTGGAAGGGGAACAAGAAGTACATCTAATCCTGATGAAAGGAGGTCTTCGCCTGCAAAGCCTCTAAGCGTGACGTTGTGGTGGGCTCGGTGATCACATCCATCTTGCCGTTCTGGCGGTCTTGGTCTTGTTGCGCGGAAAAATGGCAACCTTTGGCTAATTCCTTGGGACTCCACACCTGCGCTTGCCTCCTTTGCGCCAAAGAGGAAACCTACTGTACTGCGCCCACTGGCGCGCGCCTGGCCTTGGTCATCATGGCTGATGTCATTTCACCCTCGTGAGGCTGGGTCTTGCATAGAAATCTCCGCTCCGCTCAGGAGGCAGCCTAAGGAGGCTACTCCCTCGATAGGTCTTGAAGTCGCCTGCCTCGCAAGGCTTGGCCCCTCGTGACGGTCCTATCTTGCCTTAGTCGAAGTCAGGCTGTACCAGACCATTGATGAAGCCACGTCGTAGGCCGCAGGCAGGCATGGCTGGGTACCCTGGTTCCTAGAACGTCGACAAAAGCCCCCTGGCCCAAGGTGCGCTCGCACTAGCTTCGAGGTGAAGCCAAAGGGAAAGTGCGGAACGCCGCGGGCCCCAAATCGCCAGCGGAGCGACCCGACACATGGCGCTTGAAGGGACGTGGGCGTCTCCGCTTCCCCACATCGCCTCGGAAACCATTCGACTTGACAACTGCATGTTGCATGCAGAGAGAATCATCATTACTAGGATCGTGGGAGGACGATGATTTACCTTCCCCTGGCTATAAATACGAGAGCAAGCGGAGCCCCCTGCCCATCTCCATCTTCTAGCTCCTTGCTCCTCCTTTCTTCGCCCCGCCATCTTGCTAGAGTTACTATGGCGACGATCAAGAGGTCCTCCGCGACGGAGAAGGGAAAAGCCCCCGAGTTAGAACTCGAGATGCTCCCACCGAAGAAGAGGTTGGACCACTCCCGGGGCGATGCTGACGAGGCCATGGAGACTCGACCTTGGCATGAGTGGGCTCTGCCGGGCTTCCCGGTTCCCTTGTACGCCTGCGCAAGATGACAGTCGCCGCGAGGGGCAGAGCCGTGGAGGAAGGAGAGCGACACGAACATGGATTGCCTCCTTCATGGACCCACGCTGAAGGCTCGGCCTGGGAGTTCATCGTTTGGGCGGCAATGCCACCGCAAACATGGATTTACCTCCAAGAGGCCCTTCGCGGGGGAGATCCCTCTGAGGGGACCCGTCGAGCTATGGTGACAACATGACGAGTGTTGTGGCCAGGCCGTAGAAGAGGATGTCAAGGTCGTGGACGCCGGCAACGCCTTCATGACCCGCGGGTGGGGCGCGGTCGCCCGCGCGTGCCGCCCGGAGGGGACCCATGCCTTCTACTGTGCATATGACGAGGCGTCGATGCTCTTCTTCAGGATCTTCGGGGGGGGGGCGATGCTTGGGGTGCTGCTCTGGCGGAGGAGGTTGCGGCGACAGGGCCACCGGCGGTGAACTTGCCCTTGGCCTCTCCAGCGCTTCCTCGAATAGCAGCAGTGCTTCTTCCGAGCACAATTTGAAAGATGATGTCAGCTATGAGCCACCGTGCCTCCGTGCTCGTGCCTCGAGAACGGGAGCAGCCCAACGTTGCTGGTGAAGCTGTCGGGGCCGTGGTCTCCTTAGGACTCCCTCTTTTGTTTCGTCCATGCAGCATGTCACGACAAACCCTGTGGGGGCATGTAAAAAACATGTAATGCTTTTGCTTAGTAACTGTCGTCCTCTAGTTACTGTTGCGCTTGCGTCTCTTCTAACTTTCATTCTCGCGGTTGCTTAGTGCTCTATGTCTACGGGACACAGTTCCCATGCAGGCTTCAGCCGTCGCTGGTATGCCAAGTCATGATGCCGTGGCCAAGGCCAGGAGGTAAGCGGCCCGAGGTCCAGTAAGATCCCTTGAGGTGCGATGCTCAGAGGGTCCCCCTTGATGCATATGGAGCTCCCGAAGAACTGAAAGGGAAGAACCCTAGCCCCAGCTTGGTCGCGAGGGACGTAGTGTCGAGTGCGAGATTAACGCTATGCACACGTTTGAGGACTTATCTTTTGATTCACATTTGTCTTCGCGCTACAGTGGCACCTTCGCGCGATGTCTGGCCATATTCCCATGGCCGCGGCAGTCCTTAAGAAAGGCCCATATCGTCTCCTTCCCTTCCCCTCATCTGCGTGCTCTACGTCCTCGGGTCCTGGCTTCCGATTGAGGCTTAGCCGCCGCTGGTATGCCAGGTCGCGATGCTGTGGACAAGGCCAGGGGGTGAGTGCTCGGGGGCCAATAGGGTCCCCTGAGGCGCAATGCTCAGGGGCTCCTCCTTTAACACACAAGAGAGTTGGCTAGAAGAAGGAGATTGGTCTCGTGCGGGTGCTCTGGTGGGATCGTGACCCGCCGCGTCAGGTGTGAGATTCCTGCAGGTTAGTTGGACGAAGGAAGCATGATATATAATAGTGCCTGCTAACCTGCCGGCTATGCTTCCACGATAAAGCGTAGGCACTGAAGTCCTGGTCAGGTGGCGCGTGTGAAGCTGGCTGCGAGCCAGAGCTCGGTCCCTCACGTTTTTCAGCGCTGAAGGGACGGACCCATGCACATGCACCGTGCCAACGGCCCTTACATCGGAACGCACTCAAGGCGGTTTAGCAACGCCCGGGAACCGCGCGGTGCGGCCTTGCAGATAACAGGACCACGGATGTGATGCCGATAATGGCATAAAGCAACTCATGGAAGTGGTGAGATCGGTTCTGATAGATGCAAAAAACGATACGTGCTGCGGGGCAAACCAAGACAACTTGAGAATAATGCAGCCCGAGGGGCGCCCTCAATTGAATGAACTAAAAAGTCACCTGGCACCGTTGGGGTAGAAATGTTGGAGTAGCTGAAGATGCCCGCCGCAGAAGTCGCTCCTCATGAGCCAGCAGGCTCCTGAGCCTTGGGGGGCTCCCGAGGCTCTGCCTCTTCATTCGCCAGGACTGCCTGGCGCCTGGCTTCATGAGACGCCATGACTTCACACACACATCGCTAGAGCAAGGCTGCCGCGCCCGGCAGGTCGAAAGGCATGCAGACGTAGTTGTGGGGGCGGCCTCCACACCGCCCGACACTGGATGACCAGAAGTGCTCCTGAGAAGCAGCTCTGTTGAGGCCCTGGATGTTAATGCAGAAGCGCAGCTTGCCGTTTGTGTCCTGAGCAGCAGCTACGTTGAGTGATGTGGGCCGTCACTCGCCTCGCTTGGCTCGTGCCTCCTGAAGATCTTCGATCACCCTGGTGATGAACTCCTGTGTGTGTGGTGCCTCGCCCTGGGCCTTGCTCCTAGAAGTGCGCATTGAAGCACACCTCCACATGGTGCTCGAACGCCTCCCTCATGATGTGGCCCAGGTTGGAGGCCTTCTAGAGAAGAGCCCCCGAGCCCAGCCCGAGGGGGGCGCTGGGCACGGCTTCCTATGTGAGAGGGAAAGGCACCCCAACAGAGGGCGAGGGGCCCTAGTCACGACCATATTGCTTGCCTACCTCCTGAGTGCCATTGAGGAGCTGCTTCTTCTTCTTGGGGGAAACCTCAAGGTGAAGGATGACGCCTTCGCCATCCGAGTCCCCGACCTTTGTAGCCTGGTAGGCGCGCTCGAGGGAGCACACCGCATCTTTCTCATCGCAGGCAACCATGATGATGCCGCCACTTCCTGGCATCTTGAGATCGTTGTATTCATGGTGCGTTGCTGCCATGAACTTGGCAAGGGCTGGGTACCCGAGGATGGCATTGTACGGTAGGCGAATGTGGGCGATGTCATAGGTGATGAGCTCGGTGCGGTAGTTGCCGTGCTTCCAAAAAGTGATGGGGAGCGAATCTGCCCGATTGGGTGCGTGGAGCCATCGGTCACCTCTGAGAATGGCTTGGTGGGCTGAAGCTAGTCGTATGGCACCTAAAGCCTGTCAAATGTCTCGATAGAGAGAACATTGAGCCCAGTGCCGCATCAACGACTGTCTTGGTGATGAGAATGTTGCTGGCGGTAGGTGAGCAGCGCGTGGGGAGCGCGCCTGAGATGGTCGTGCACTTGAGCTGGTCTGAAGAATCGAAGATGATGGCGTACTTGGACCACCTGAGCGGACGCGACGCCTCGAGCTTGGGGAGGGCCATGTTCACCTCACGAGTGAATTGCTTGAAGATGCGATGGGAGGCTGGGGCCTGGGCGCCTCCCAGGATGCAGGCGATAGCACAAGGCTCTTGAAAGCCCCAAGCCCCATCATCTTGATGGTGGTCGTTGTTCCTTCTTGGTGGCGGTGGCAGCAGAGGGAGGCCAGCGTTGCCCTGAGGATCGTCCTAGCGAGGCTGAATACCACCACGGGCCGTCATAAGGCTGATCCTGCCAGCGGTCTTCACGAGGCTGATAGCACTAGCCATGGCGGGGGCCACGATCGTCCTAGCGGCCTCCGCCGTGGCCTCCTCCGCGGTCGTAGCCACGGTCATTGCGCTCGGGGCGTCGACCGGGGCTTCCATCGCGGATTGCCCTGAGCTCTTGTCAGTCATTGGTGTTGTGGCTGTGCACGTTGTGGAAGGCGCAGAATGGATGTCTGCCCTTAGAGGACTCGGGATCATCACAAACACACTTCATGTAAGGCTCGGCTGCGAGCATAGCTGGGCCCTTGTGCTTCATGTCCTTCGCCTTGGCCTTCTTGTCTTCAAGATCGGCCTAAGGGAGCTTGAGGAGCGAGAGGTGACCTTCTTCTGCCCTTGCACACCGGGTCGCCATGTTGAACATCTCCAGAGATGAGCACAGGTCCTCATGTATGGCGACCTCCTCCTTCATCTTGACATCCCAGACGCTATCAGTGAACGCTGAGATGATGGCCTTGTCTGACACCTTGGGGATCTTGAGGCGATAATTGGTGAAGCGCTGGATGTACTTATGCAAGGTCTCTCCTGTTTGTTGCATGATGCGTCGCAGGTCACCAGCCGCAGGAGCGCAGTTGCGGGTGCCTTGGTAGTTGGCGATAAAGCGTCACACAGCTCATCCTAGGAGGAGATTAACTCCACCGGGAGGTTCAGGAGCCATAAGAGCGCACCATCCTTGAGAGCCATTGGGAACTAGTTCGCCATGACCTTCTCATCGCGGCTTGCCGCCTCGATGCTCAACTCATAGAGATGAACGTGCTCGGCCAGGTCGGGGGTGCCGTCGTAGCGCGGAGGCAGATCCGCTTGAATTTGCCGTGGCAATCGACGTGGCGAAGCTCTGGAGAGAATGCTCGGCAATTTGCCGTGGCCACTGGGGCTCGCCTCAACATGGGAGCCAAGTGTTAACGACCACGTGCAACCACCTCAGGCAGCAAGTGGTCTTGGCACGGAGGTGCAGGAGGAGCTGGGAGTGCACGCGCTTCTGCCTGAGGCCGCTGCATGACCCGACAGCTTTCTTTGTCATGCGCGGGCACCCTGCGTGGCTGATCATGCTGGGGGCCTCATGCTTTGGCTCGGGGACGACATATTGCCGGAGAGGTGGAGGAGGCACATCGTGAGCTACATCCGCCGCCTCGGGCTGCAGGGCAGGCAATGAGCGGGACGGCGCCGGAGCCTCTCCAGCAGCGCTGACGAGCTCAGCAATGCGGTCCAGCCAATCCTTGTAGAGGTCGTTGGCCAGATGGTAGCGCAGAAGCTCATGCACCATGAGCAGCGCCGACTGTGCGGTTGCTGTCCCGTGATCGGCATGGGAGGATGAAGAAGTGGCTGGGGTCAGCGACAGAGTGGCGGTGCGGCCATCGCGTTGCACGGAAGGTGGCAGCAACGAATCCTGCTGCTCATGGGCGGCAGGGCCAGTGGCTATGTTAGCCACTGGTGATGGGAGCAACTAGGAGCACCATTGCCCATGGGTGCCGGCTGGGCATCGCGCGCGGCGAGGGCTGGCGATGCTCGGCATGAACTCGACGAGCATCCGCCATGGGAAACAGTAGAGAAGGGGTGAAACTAGTGTAACAGAAGCTTTGACACGCCCCTACCTGGCGTGCCAAATGTCGGATTTCAGGCTCCGCAGACCCACAAAATGTTCAAACTCAGGGGCATCTGCGAATAACTCAACCTGTCAAGCCTCCCGATCCGCTGCTCTCACGACTTGGCTCGATCAACACGACAGAGAAAGACACAACAGTTTACCCAGGTTCGGGCCACCTTGCGGTGTAATACCCTACTCCTGCTTTGTGGTGGATCGGCCTCGCGATGGGCTGAGGATGAACTAGTACAAGTGGTAGAACAACCTCAAGAGGCGTGTTCTTGTGATGAGCTCTTGGTGGTTCTATGAGTTGATCGTCTGGTGAGCTGATTGATCGATCTCCCTTTCTACGGCGGTGGCTAGGCCCTATTTATACTGGCCTTGGTCCTCTTCCTCACAACCTTAGCTAGGAAGGGATCCCACAACGGCCAAATTTGAAGGGGAACAAGAAGTACATCTAATCCTGATGAAAGATTGTCTTCTCATGCAAAGCCTCTGAGCGTGACGTCATGGTGGACTCGATGATGACATCCATCCTGCCGTTCTGGCGGTCTTGGTCTGATTGCATGCAAATGGCAACCTTTGGCTGATTCCTTGGGACTCTACACCTGCGCTTGCCTCCTTTGCCCCAAAGAGGAAACTTGTTGTACTGCACGCACTGGCACGCGCCTGGCCTTGTTCATCATGGCTGATGTCATTTCAGCCTCATGAGGCTGGGTCTTGCATAGAAATCTCCGCTTCGCTCAAGAGGAAGCCTAAGGAGGCCAGTCCCTCGGGAGGTCTTTAAGTTGCCTGCCCCATGAGGCTTGGCCCCTCCCAAGGGCCCTGTCTTGTGGTAGTCAAAGCTTGGTCGTACTAGGCCATTGATGAAGCCACGTCATGAGCCGCAGGCTGGTAGGGCTGTGTACCCTGGTTCCCAGAACACCGACAATCCGCCCACCCTACACCCGAACAAGTCAACCCTTCTATTCCCCTCTGCCTGTATCTTCCCCCGTTCTGGTTCATTCGATCGGATCTCTTGACGTCGTCCTCCACATTGCTGCTCTTGCCATGGTGCCACCGTCTGATGTTCCTAGGATGGTCAGCCAAACAAGTGGAATTGAGAGCCGACTGCTCGTCGAGAGGCTGACAGTCCCGGGCCCTCCAGGTCCATGTCCTAGGTTTTGTTGTTTAACATTTGCAGCCCCCACATGTTTCAAATTTTTTTGGGATCCAGCAGGTATCAAGCGGCCTCTGGGCCTCCCAGCCTAGCTTGTCTATAACATCAGCAACCCAAGTTATGTTTGTTTTTTCAAGATGACACACAACTTAGTTCTATTTTTCTATAAGAATGCAAAACTGAACCTATGATTTCCCTTCTATAATAGTATATATATTTTATATTTATATCTTATTTTATTACATATATATAATACAAACAACTTATGGTTCCGTTAACCTATGGTTCATCCAACCATTTTATAGACCTTCCCACTTACTTTATTTTTCATTTTCATTAATCATATATCTGAATTTTCTCCCACTTTCTTTTTCGATGTAATCTGAGTTTTCTCCCAGTACTTTTCCCTAGAACCAACTCAAGTGTCCCATGTCTAGCTTAAAAAATAATAATACCCCACATCCTATTAACTCATCAAAATAAAACGATATTTTATTTCGTAAATCAAAAGTTCTTACAAAATAATAATAATAATTTTTTATATATAACTTGGCAAGTTAACTCCTGGTGATTGCGTACATAAGCTTGCAAAGATTTTACTGACCAATGCAGTAATAGACATGTAATCATGTGTTCGTTTTTTTATAACATTTTTCCGTCCAGCCCAACATGATATTTTCACCCAGCCCAGCAAGTCTACGGATTTCGAGAAAAATGTAAAAGGGCTTTAAATTCTACCATAATATATAAACAGGATGCATAGGCGCTACATCATTGTTTCACCCAGTGTCACAACCCTAGCTTAGCCCTTGCCTGTCACTGCATAAGTTTCCCAGCATCATGTTTAAGTTTTATGAAACTTTGAAATCGGGACTGATAAACCCTAGCAGCAAATGAAATTCAACTAGGGCCAAAGTTAAGTCTTTGCAATGAACCCCAAATGCCTTCATAAATGTTCATTATTTTTGTTTTGGTCCAAAAATGGTGCTCACTTTTCTAGGACACTCTGGGTTATTAAATTAAATCATAGATTATTTGTTCTTGGACATTTAAATGCTATAAATAATTTTAAATGTCCAAATGATATTGAAAGTTAATGAGGGTTGTTGGAAATAATCCAAACGGAGCCCACAAATATTTTTAGGATGTATGAAAATGCTCCCGCATTTTTTATAAAGCCAAAACAACTACAGAAAACAGAAAAACGGAAATAAGAGAGAGAGAGTAACCTGGCCTTACTTGGCTAGCACAGGTCCTGTGTAGCCCAGTAGGCCCAGCCCACCTGGCCCCCTTCTCCGGCCGTCTTCCTCCTTGCCATGAGGATGAGCGCGCGTGCCCGGCGCCTGCGACCACACGCACCGGCCACCTTCTCCCTCCCTCCCTGCCTGGCTTCCCCTAGACGTGCCTAGAGGACGCCAGCGCGACGCCCTGGACACCTGGTCCTCTCTCTCACCCCCCCTTCTCTGGCTCTCTCACTCACGCACATCCGAGTGCCGCCGTTGCCGCCGCCCGCTGCTGCTGCGGCCAGTGCCACCGCCTCACCTCCCCAACACATTCCTGAGCTCTGTCTTGGTCCTCTACGCCGTCCGCCCCGAGCCACATGACCCCAGATGGTCTGCTTTGTTGCCTGCATGCTCGCCACTGCCGCATCTGCTCGCCGACCGTCACTGTCGATTCACGCTCTAGAGGTCATCCCCGAGCCCGCTGAGCTGCTATATGACCCCCTGTGAGCTCCCGCCCCGTCCCTCTCTCACCCCACGGTCGTTTGCTTCCTCTAAGTGCACTAGCCACCATGCCCGTGAGCTCCCCGCCGCCGGCGATGACGCCGCCACGACCACAACTACTGCCACCCACGTCTGAGCTCATCATCATGCTTAGTGCACCCCCAGGAGAATGTTGCAACCACCAGTTTCTCCTCCTATGCACTGTAGCGCCAAATCCAATCCAGCCTGAACTCCAGCTGCCGCCCAAGGGCTCGCCGTCGTCGACTCCGGACACCCCGCGACATGCTGCTGCCTCCATTGGATGTGCGGGCGCAAGGGCTATGCCCTAGTGCCCTCAGCAATCCAAACCACTACCCGTAGCGTGTTTCTAAGGGTCGCTGACGTGTTTTGTCCTCGCCCGCGTTCAACTCCGGTGTGCTGACGTGGCAACGCCATTAGCCGCTAACAGTTATGCTAATTAACCTCCTACTAACAGTGATAGACGGGCCCCACCACTTAACCAACCACAGGGGCCCCACTGGTCAGTTTGACCTTGCCACCTCAGCGTTGACCTGGCCCCACTGGTCAGCCTCTCCTACTGATGCTGTTGCACTGACCTTCGGGATCCATAGGTTAGGTTTGACCTGGGTCAACGCAGTTGACCTGCTGACGTAATGCTTATGGGATGTTGATGCAGTAAAGCTTTTCTGGGATTTTAAATAAATCAAAAATGATTTATTTATTTAAAAAAATAGCTAAAACTTCTAAAAATCATAAAATCAAACGTAACTCCAAATAAAAAGATATATATGAAAAATGATCAGAAAAATCCAAGCTATCCATCTGTACAACTTTCATGCATGTTAGAGCAACTTATGGCTACTGTTTAGGGCAAATCATATAAAGTGCATTTAAACCTTCATATATGATATTTGAATTTGAACCTAGGGTTCAAACGAACTTCATTTAACTTGTTGCTAGTTGCATTAGCTCAAATCACACCATATTGACATGTCATCATCATGCATCATATTGTTGCATTGCATTGATTGTGTTCTTCCTTGTTTGTCGGTATTTGTCCCCTCTTAGTAGAGTGTTCCGACGATGAGTTCGATGACACCGATGAAGAACTATGCTATCTTCAGAAGTGCCAGGCAAGCAAAACCCACTTGTTCATTCTGATACAATCCCACTCTCTCGCTCTTGCTCTCTTTTATTGCATTAGGACAACAACGATTCATCTGTTACATGATGCGGTAGTTGAACCCTTTTTCCTATGCATGACCTGCCATTGCCACAATAAATATATGAAACCCACTAGCATGAGTAGGAGTTGTTTGAGCCCTGATGTGCCTACTCATTCATGCTTGTTTGTCATGCCTGCTACTGCTTAGAGATGAGTCAGGTCTGACTCATTGGGGATGAGTTGGAATGGTGATAAACATGTCCTACTGTGTGTGAGCTATGTGTGTGAGTACGATTTGGTAAAGGTAGCGGTGAGAGGCCACGTAGGAGTACATGGTGGGTTGTATCATTGAAACCGTTCTCAGGAACTGAGTTCTGTGTTTGTGATCCATGAACAACTACTACCACGCATTGGGCCGGAAACCAATGGACCCTCTCGACTTATTAACCGCCCCTGTCCTCTGTCTGGGAGTTGCAAGTAGTTTCTGGTGTTTGTAGTATGCTGGAGGCCGTGCATAGCAAGACCCGAGGGGTGGGCTGTGATGCGGTAGGCACGTGGCCCGGTGTACCGAGTTGCCCGTTTGGTATCCCGGGAACCCTGCACACATCATTCGGGGCCATATGTGGAAACCTCGGCCGGACTCCTTGCGGATGGAACCTGAATAGGCGATAAACCTGGACTAGGGATTTGTGTGGTTAGTCAGGTCGTGCCCAACACCCTTGCCAAGCTTCCGCTTGAAGGCTGCCGAGATACATGACGTGTACATGGCGGTAAGTGGTGAGAGCGTGTGTGAAGAAGTACACCCCTGCAGTGTTACCATCATCTATTCGAATAGCCGTGTCCGCGATAAAGGACCTCTGGGTTGACTATACAGTTCATAGACAAATGAAGGTGGATACTCTAAAATACGCAAGATAAGCATGAGTGCTATGGATGGCGTTCTTGTAGGGAGACGGGAGCGGATCCATAGTGGTGTATTGATATGGTGAATATTTGGACTCGTGTGCGCCACCTCAAAAGAGTTACTTGCAGTCGTAGTTCAGGATAGCCACTGAGTCAAAGCTGCTTGCCGTAGTTAAACTCCACCACCCCATTTTGTTGATACTGATGCATATGTAGTTAGTTCTGATGTAAGCCTTGCTTGGTACATTTGTTCTCACGTTTGCATATTTTATGTTTCTACAGAGAGACTTGAGTCTCACTAGTAGTTCCGCGTGGACTTCGATGTTTAGCTTGTTACCTCAGCTACGATCTTGTACCTTTGAAGGATCTTGTAGATAGTGAGGCTTCTCAACCTTTTTCATTTGTAGTTGTCTGTACTCAGACATGTTATGCTTCCGTTCTTTGTATGCTCTAAATGTTGGGTCATGGGACCCATGTTTGTAATACTTGGCTCCTCGGAGCGTACTGAATAAATACTTTGAGTCGTAGAGTTTTGTTGTGATGCCATGTTGTATTTGCACATATTGAGCATATTGTGTCTATGTTATTGAAATGCTTGGTATATGTGAGATCCGACAACCTAGTTGTTTATTCTTGGTAGCCTCTCTTACCGGGAATGTCTCCTAGTGCTTCCACTGAGCCGTGGTAGCTTGCTACTGCTCCAGAACACTTAGGCTGGCCGGCATGTGTCCTTCTTTGTTCCTATGTCTGTCCCTTTGGGGAAATGTCACATGTTGTTCCTTTAAGTCCTTGGAGCTTGCTATGACTTGGGTTCATAAGTTGTTGATCAACACGTTCGTTGCTGGGTCATGTATGAGTGTCCCTGCAAGTTAGCGCCACCTTGGGTTTACGACTAGTCATGTCGGCCCGGGTACTTCATCATATGGAATCTAGCGACACTATCATATACGTGATCCAAAAGAGGCAAAAGGTCCCTGTCCAAGTAAGGTGGCACCCGTGGGGATACCACGCATGAGGCCACAAAGTGATATGATGTGTTACATGCTAGTCCGGTCTGACTTAGTATCGGGGTCCTGACACCCAGCCCACCAAATGGACTAAAAAAAACAAATGGATTGACCACCATGTGGGCCAGTAGATCGAAGCCTAAGGACTTTTGCAAAAAATGAAAATAAAAATGTCCAAGCCTAAGCAAGGCATTGGATTCACATCCAACGGCCGGCATTCTTCTTCAATCTCTCCTCTTCTGCCCCCAGCTGCCAGGACCGCCTACTCCAGCCTCCGGTGTCCAGCGGCACTGTTTTGCACGCCTCACAGCAAAATGGTACCCCACCGACGGCCAGGCCATCCCTCCACTCCTCCGCACCTCCTATTATTCTTTACCGAGTGTAGGCCCACTGAGGGATTCCTGGACTAGGGGTTGTCCTGATAGCCGAACTATCATCATCGGCTGGACTCCAAGACTATGAAGATACAAGATTGAAGACTTCGTCCCGTGTCCGGATGGGACTTTCCTTGGCGTGGAAGGCAAGTTTGGCGATATGGATATGTAGATCTCCTACCATTGTAACCGACTCTGTGTAACCCTAGCCCTCTCCGGTGTCTATATAAACCGGATGACTTTAGTCCATAGGACGAACAACAATCATACCATAGGCTAGCTTCTAGGGTTTAGCCTCCTTGATCTCGTGGTAGATCCACTCTTGTAATACCCACATCATCAATATCAATCAAGCAGGACGTAGGGTTTTACCTCCATCAAGAGGGCCCGAACCTGGGTAAAACATCATGTCCCTTGTCCCCTGTTACCATCCGCCTAGAGGCACAGTTCGGGACCCCCTACCCGAGATCCTCCGGTTTTGACACCGACATTGGTGCTTTCATTGAGAGTTCCTCTGTGTCGTCACCGATAGGCTCGATGGCTTCTTCGATCATCAACAACGACGCAGTCCAGGGTGAGACTTTTCTCCCCGGACAGATCTTCGTATTCGGCGGCTTTGCACTGCGGGCCAATTCGCTTGGCTATCTGGAGCAGATCGAAAGCTACGCCCCTGGCCGTCAGGTCAGATTTGGAAGTTTGAACTTCACGGCTTACATCCGCGGAGACTTGATCTTCGATGGATTCGATGTCACGATGAGCATGGTTTAGCTCTACAGCTGGACAGTGCCCTGGAGGCCGCACACGAGTCCGCTCCGACCCTCAATTCGGAGCCGGCTGCACAGATCGAGGACGGATGGCTAGACACTGCCTCGGGGGCTTCAACCTCTACGGCGATGGAGCCAAATACGAACCTTGTCCCTCGTGAAGCTCGTGACTCCGAGGTGCCGGACTCCTCGCCGGACTCCGAACCTCCCGCGCCCCCTCCAATCGAATCCGATTGGGTGCCGATCATGGGGTTCACTGCAGCAGACATCTTTCAACACTCACCTTTCGGCGACATGTTGAGTTCGCTAAAGTATCTCTTGTTATCAGGAGAGCCCTGGCCGAACTGCGGTCAGGACGGTTGGGATGCGGGCGACGAAGAAATTCAAAGCCCACCGACCACCCACTTAGTAGCCACTATCGACGATCTAACTGACATGCTAGACTTCGAATCCGAAGACATGGACGGTATGGACGACGATGCCGGAGACGACCAAGAACCAGTGCCTACTGGGCACTGGAAAGGTACCCCAACTCACGACGTATACATGGTGGATACACCAAAAGGAAGCGATAACGAGGAACAATGGGACGTGGCGAAGGACAACTCCCCCAATGAACAACCAAAACGGCGACGCAAGCACCTTCCGAAGTCCCGCCTCAATAACAACGACACCCATACTGACCCAGTCTTAGAGCAGGGTGAAGCAGTGGACGACGAACATGCCACCAAGCAACCATCCGAACAGGATGGATTAGACAAGCAACCCATCCCCGGCAAAAACAACAGTCCAGATGATCTCACGCCGGACACATCACCGGAGCATAAGAACCTTCATAAAAGGCTCGTCGCTACTGCAAGAAGTTTGAAGAAGCAAAAGCGGAAGCTCAAAACAGCAGAGGAAGCACTCAGAATGAGATGGAGCAAAATACTCAATACCGCAGATAAATACGGCAATAGTAACCAGGCAAAGAGCTACCCGAAGCGCAAGCTGTTGCCCGAATTTGACGAGGAGGCCGTAGAGCCCCCACAGTCAAAAAAGAAAGAGGCCGCCTGGCCGGATAGACGACCAGATGACAGGCTAAGAGCGGCAAGGGGCACCGCACACAAGCCAGCACACGATCCACATAAAGATCCTCGCAAAAAAGATGGCCCGGTCAGGTCCATCTATGGGCCAAAAAAGAAGACTCCAGGGAGCAATACAACCCGCCGAGTGTTTGAAGACAACGGCACACTTAAATATAGGGGCGCCGCACACCCACTATGTTTCACCGATGAGGTACTAGACCATGAATTTCCAGCGGGATTCAAACCCGTCAACATAGAGGCATATGACGGAACAACAGACCCCGGAGTCTGGATTGAAGATTATATCCTAAACATGCATATGGCCAGAGGAGACGATCTCCATGCCATAAAATACCTACCCCTCAAGCTCAAAGGGCCAGCTCGGCATTGGCTCAAAAGCCTCCCAGAAAATACCATTGGAAGTTGGGAAGAGCTCGACGATGCGTTTCGAGCAAATTTTCAGGGGACTTATGTCCGCCCTCCGGATGCAGACGATTTAAGTCACATAACTCAACAGCCCGGAGAGTCAGCACGCAAATTCTGGAACAGGTTCCTCACCAAAAAGAACCAAATAGTCGACTGTCTGGATGCCGAAGCCTTAGCAGCCTTTAAGCATAACGTCTGAGACGAATGGCTCGCCAGACACCTCGGCCAGGAAAAACCAAGAACAATGGACGCACTAACAAGCCTCATGACCCGCTTTTGCGCAGGGGAAGATAGCTGGCTGGCAAAATGCAGCACCAGCGACCCCAGTACATCCGAGGTCAGGGATGGAAATGGAAAATCATGACGCAGAAAAGATCAGCGCCGGAATAAGGAAAATGGCCCAAATAGCACGGCGGTCAACGCCGGGTTCAAAAGCTCTCGGCCGAATAATAAAACACTACCTCTTAAGGACAACAGTGATGAGCTATCCAACCAAAATAAAATCTTGGATAGGATATGTCAAATCCATAGTACCCCCGGGAAGCTTGCAAACCATACCCACAGAGATTGTTGGGTCTTCAAGAAGTTCGGCCGACTTAACGCCGAACAAAAGGGGCTCGACACACCAAGCGAAGACGACGAACCCCACAAGCAACACGCCGGAAAACAGAAGACTTTCCCACTAGAAGTCAAAACAGTGAACTCACTTCATGTGATAACAAGGAAAAATAGTGTGGCACCTGCTAAAACACGCGCCGCACGGTCCACCCCAGCAGAATCCCGAAATTGGATGTTTAACCCAATTACTTTCGACCATCAGGATTACTCCAGAAGTGTTCGAAATGCAGGAGGGACTGCTTTGGTATTGGATCCCATAATCAACGGATTACAATTCACACAAATCCTAATGGACGGCGGCAGTGATATAAACCTTCTATACCAGGACACCATCCGCAGAATGGGGATAGCCCTACCAAAATTCGTCGTAGCAGCACTTCCTTCAAAGGAGTGACGCCAGGCCTTTACGCCAATTGTACGGGCTCTGTACTACTAGAGGTTGTGTTCGGTTCATCCAACAACCTCCGTCACGAAAAGCTCATTTTCCATATCGCCCCATTCAAAAGTAGCCATCAAGCACTACTGGGGCGCGAAGCTTTCGCCCGCTTTAACGCAATACCGCATTACGCGTCTCTTATGCTTAAAATGCTCGGTCCACGAGGCATAATCTCATTAAAGAGTAACTCCGAGTGTTCCTCGACCACGGAAAACGTGAGACTGCCTTGACAGCCACACACTAACCCGACCTTGCTGGTCAAAGCCCCTAAAAATAGGTCATTCAGACCTCGGACACGGTTAGGCGAGTCCGGCGTAAATAAACAAGGGGCTTCCCAGCCGCATACCTCTTTACAAGGGGCTGCAAGTATAAACGATGAGAGCCAATAAAGCTCAACTTTATTCATCATCCAAATCATACTTTATTTTAAATACATCTTTTGCACAATATTTTTTCCAAACTAAGTTCTTCTCTTTTACAGATGAAGCACGTGCTACACCCGTCCAGGATACAGCACAACGGAGACATAGGCGCAGACGTGCAGCAGGGACCCGTTGCAAGGATTCTTTTTAGATTAAGACCCTGCGTAAACCTTTCTTACTGTCTCTTGTTGATACACATCCCCCGGTTTCCTACCATAACCGAGGAGGAGGCTGGCGTTTTGGCATCGGCCGCGTCAGAAGTTCTCGCCCGCACCTGGACACTAGGGGCTTAGGGCATTGTTCTGCCCGGTATCATAAAGACCGAATACCTCAGAGAGTGTTCGGCGTATCAAGTTAGGCCTTATATGCATCAGCTTCGAATCATGTATTTGGTCAAATGTTGGGTTTGCCCGGCTCCTGTATTTTGCTGCCTTACGTTCCGCTCCATCGGCTAACGTGGCACCAGGAGAATTACTGCGATTGTGCCCCGGTTCGGCCGGGCGAGCACCTTAGTAGAGAAAGCCGAAAACTGACTGTCATGATATAGCGAGAGACTGTTCAACCACTCGATCGACTACTGGAATGTTTAGAATTCCTCCGCTTTGACGAAGGACCGCTTCCCGGTCAGGCACATACACGCCCCGAGTTCGGAGAGCGCGGTGCCTCTAGGGGCTATATAGTAGCCCCACCATCGAGCTCCTATGGCTAAGTGAAAGTGATAAAGCATTATAGTCCGGTTGCCTAGTTTGCTATGCTATCACCTCCTTCAAAGGACCAAGACGTTGGATTAAGTGTGAAAAAGCGCTTTTTTCTTGCAAACACCCCCGCACCATGTGCGTGGGGGCTGAAGCCAAAGAGTGCCATCTTTCAGGTTATCCATACATATACGGCCTTACAGGAGATAGTTCAATACTTGAACGCACAAGTATAAAAAGTTGTTACATTATAAACATGATCTCAGAAATCATACATGTCATTTAAACATAACATCTTTCAAGCACTGCGACTCTATTAAACAAGCGCCCTGCAGGACTTCCTCAATATAGTGCTCGGCGGGTAATCGGCTTTTGTCCAAACCCCGGGATGCAACATCGGTGGCATCCATCTCCGCCCAGTATGTCTTAACACGGGCGAGAGCCATCCGTGCACCCTCTATGCATGCCGACCACTTCATCGCCTCGATATGCGGCACCGCCCCAAGGAATTGCTGCAACAAGCCAAAATAACTCTCAAGCTTGGGCCTTTCTGGCCACAGATGAGCTACCACATCCGTCATGGCAAGTCCGGACAATCTATTCAGCTCAGCCCACTCAGCCAGCCGATCAGTCAACGGAAGTGGACGCTCCGGACTATGGAATTGAGACCAGAAAAGCTCTTCCATTTCGTGATCCTTCTGGCTTCAGAAGTGCATGACTGCGTCCGCCGCACTCGCCACCAAATCAAGATAAGGATCCTCCGCACCACACAATTGGCCCAACTGAGCATACTTCGGATCCGTGAACTTCCTACACAGCAGAAAGGGCTTTCCAGCCGCAATTTCTCCGGCCTGACGCAGTTCCTCCTTCATAGCCCGCATCGCACTACGGGCATCCTTGGCTTCGGCGGCGGCCTTCTTCAGGTCCTCTTGCTCCGCTCGGCGTTCTCTTTCAAGAACCTCATAGCGGTCGGTAGCATATTTTAATTTCACGGCCATTTCGGCCATCTCCTCCCTGCTTCGGCAGTGAGCAGCCTTTTCGGCTTTTAGCTCTTCCGCTGCCTTCGAGGCAGCCGCATCACTTTTTCTGGCTTGCTCCTTGGCTCGAGCAAGCTCTGCTCGAAGGTCTTCCACAGTAGCGGCACCATCTGCGTCAAGCATACAAATTGTAAGGAACGTGTATCAGCTCCCTTACTAGGTGACCACGGAGCAACTACCTACCTTGTGACTCGTTAAGTCGTTTATTGACCAGCGCGATATCCGCATCCGCAACGTCGAGTTGCCGCTTCAGCTCGGCAACTCCATCAGTCCGGCTGGCCACCGAACGTTCTGCCACCTGCATAGGAAAGGCGACATTCTATAATTGAGATTATGATCCTCGGCACGCTGTCGCTTTCGACAGCATACCAAGTCTCAGGGGCTACTATCTATACAGGGTGCACTCCATGTGCAAAACTGTCAAAAGGTATGTCATTTTTTGCGTACCTCAAACCCCGTCAGCAAACTTCCGATAGCCCCATGCAACCCGCTCTCGGCGGATGAGATCCTTTCAATTACCATACTCATTAATGTGCGGTGATCTTCTGAGAGAGACGCCCTCTTGAGCAAATCCTGCAGCTCCACCGGCCGTACTCCAGTTGGTGCCGAACTCCCCGGCCCCGCCGGACTCGGGGAGACCCTCTGTGACGACACCTCAGGGTCATCCGCCCCGCCCGACGGGGCAGCAGATGGAGGCATTTCGCTCTCCATCATCTCCGGACGAAGGTCCCCCGAAGATGAGCTCTGCTGAGATGGGCTGAGATCCGAACTACAAGGTGAAAACTTCAGTTACCCTTAGAAATAAAGTAGGGGTGTCCCCTATTACAAAATTCCCCCTTCTTTACTTACGGCTCGCTAGAGGGCTGATTCCTCTGGGGAGACTGTGCGGCCGGGGCTCTTCCTGGCACAGGACTTTCCGGTGTAGATTTCTTTCCCCGCTTTGAGGCCTTAGCCTCCGGGTCTTCGGAAGCGGTCCTCTTCTCCCCCTGGAGGGAGGGATTCTCGATACCCCCCTTACTGACAGCCTCCTCGGCAGAGGTGGTAGTTTCCCTGTGCCCCCCTTGGCCCTCCTCCGAAGGTGCAACCTCCAACAGTTTGATTAACACGGGATCCGGCGTGGTCTCAGGGAGTTGGCCCAGACACCGTATGAGTTTTGCTTGCGCTATCCACTCCTGTCCAAGGGATAGCTGGTTAAAAGGCAAACCCATCATAAATAAATGGACAATGTGTCCGGACACAGGGCTACTTACTTGAGTATCCGGGCGATTGCAGCTTAGGCCAGCATCCTCGGTCAAGTTCGGACGCATCTCTTGTGATCCGAAGAACAGTTTGTACATCTCCATGGGTGTCAAACCCATGGAGTGTTGGAGAGCTCGTGGCCCCTTCGGATTAAATTCCCACAGGCGGAGGGGGCAATGTTTCCAGGGCAGAAGGCGCTGAATCAGCATAACCTGTGCCACTACGACCAGATTGATCTCCCTTTCTTGGAGGTCTCGAATCCGGCCCTGCAGCAGGGGTACGTCTTTGGACGGCCCCCAGTCAAGCCCCTTGTTGACCCATGACGTCAGCCGTTGTGGAGGGCCCGGGCGAAAGGCGGGTGGCGGCCTCTGCCTGCTGCCCCTGGGAGCGGTGATATAGAACCACTCCTGTTGCCACAAGTCGAGCTCCTCCTGAAAAGAGCCCTCGGGCCATGGAGCATCGGCCCTCTTCCTTATAACCACCCCTCCGCACTCTGCCTGACGCCCCTCAATCATCTTCGGCTCCATGTTGAAGGTTTTGAGCCACAAGCCGAAGTGAGGGGTAGTGCGGAGGAAGGCTTCGCAGACGACAATGAATGATGAGATGTGGAGGATGGACTCCTGAGCCAAGTCATGGAATTCCAGCCCATAGTAAAACATGAGCCCCCTCACGAAGGGATCCATCGGGAAGCCTAAACCCCGACGGAGGAGAGACACGAACACGACACTCTCGCCGGGCTCGGGAGTAGGAATAACTTGCCCTCGAGCAGGCAACCTATGCGAAATCTCGTAGGTTAGGTACCTGGTGTCTCTCAGCTTTAGCACGTCCTCTTCTGTGACGGAGGAGGGCATCCACCAGCCTCATAGGTCGGAGCTGGACATTGTCGAAGGTCGAAAGTACCCGAATCTGGAGCCCTGGGTGTTGGAACTCAGGGCGGGGGCGGATTCGATTGAGGATTGAAGAAAAAGAACTGGCCTTGGTCTCATTAAAAAGAGGGAGAATACCAAGAGCCGTCCCCGTGACCGTTTGGAACCCACCTTCGACGGAGGGGGCGTGGCAACGGGCATGGTTGGGTTACCCATGTCCGTAATGATGAGGATCCCGGAATAAGGGGAACACGATCTCTGCTTCGACAAGACGTGCCAAGGAAATCGCCTCGCTAAACGAGCGGAGGTGGTATAATAAAAATGATTCGAGTAAAGGCTTGGGTGTGGTGTGACGTCATGTCACGAAATACGTCAGCAGATTGAAATTGTGTAAATATTATTCTCTCTACGGTGGTATGTGGAATTTATTTTGCAGAGCCGGACACTATCCTGGTGTTCACAATCTTCTATAAATTATTCGGAGGAGGAACCCGCCTTGCAATGCCGAAGACAATATGTGCGCCAGACTCGTCGTCATTGAAGCCTGGTTCAGGGGCTACTGAGGGAGTCCTGGACTAGGGGGTGTCCGGATAGCCGAACTATCATCATCGGCCGGACTCCAAGACTATGAAGATACAAGATTGAAGACTTCGTCCCGTGCCCGAATGGGACTTCCCTTGGCGTGGAAGGCAAGCTTGGCGATACGGATATGTAGATCTCCTACCATTGTAACCGACTCTGTGTAACCCTAGCCCTCTCCGGTGTCTATATAAACCGGATGGCTTTAGTCCATAGGACGAACAACAATCATACCATAGGCTAGCTTCTAGGGTTTAGCCTCCTTGATCTCGTGGTAGATCCACTCTTGTAATACCCACATCATCAATATCAATCAAGCAGGACATAGGGTTTTACCTCCATCAAGAGGGCCTGAACCTGGGTAAAACATCATGTCCCTTGTCTCCTGTTACCATCCACCTAGACACACAGTTCGGGACCCCCTACCCGAGATCCGCCGGTTTTGACACCGACAGCCACCCCACACCAGAACCAGTCAAGTTTGCCACTCCTCTCCGTCTACAACTCCACTGCAGCGTCATCCCCATCTCCAGGGCATTCCAGTATGGGGCCTCGCCGCAGTCCACCGGCTTGGTGTGCTCTGCATGGTGTGGTCAACATGATCAACAAACGAGAGTAATCGGAAGATGAATGTACATGGAGAGGCTGACAGTGGGGATGCACCATGCCCATGGACGCATGCATGCAACTGTATCCTTTTTACCCTAAAAATAAGGTTTCCCCCCCTGACAGTTGGGACCCACCAGCTACATCTTTGCATGCAAGGAAGTGTGTCCTTATTATGGGTAAAAAATGATTCTTCCTCCTGAAAGCTAGGATCCACTAGCTATATGTTCACACGCAAGGAAGTGCATCCTTATCCTCCCTGACAGGTGGGACCCACCCGGTCGAAGCATACGTAGTGTTGTCTGTGTACATACCGGTCGATCGATCTATCTGCCATAATGAATTGTGGCCGAGTAAGGAGCGGTAGTAGTTCAGGCAGTCCAGTCCAAACCATGTACATGCACGTACAACTAGATGCAAAAAATATGGCCACGTACGCACATACAGGCAGGGTCTTGAACCATACTTGCGCATACGTACGGCCAGGGCTCGTGTACATGGAGAGGCCACAGAGGGCAGCAACGGCGTCCTTTTCATCGGAAGCCAACTGGTTGGGTCAGAACAGAGAAACTCCGTCGTCCTGTTCATCAGGAGGAAACGGAATGTGTCGTGTTCATGAGGAGCCAACCAGCTTGGACGGATCAGCTGAAACGAGGCCTGGCATACCGCAGAATGGAGGAAATAGCCTTCTATTTGACCGCCTATGGTCGAAACAGGATCTTGTTCACCAGAAGGGGTGTGGCGTACAGTAACACGGAGGAACGGATTTCTCTTCGTCCTCTTACGGTCAAAACATGGTCCTTTTGATCGGGAGGGGTGTGGCATACTGCAAAATGGAGGAAACGGACTTCTCTTTTACCGCCTACAGTCGAAACGGGGGTCCTATTCATCAAGAGGGGTGTGGCGTACCGCAAAATGGGACTCCATGGGGCTACTATTCATCCACCATCGACTTCCTCCAGCCTCCAGCTACTACTGTTCATCCACTGTCGACTTCCTCCAGTCTCCACCAGCTATTGTTCATCCACGGGGTCCTCTTCATCTAGCCTCCACTGGCTACTGTTCATCCAGCCCTCCATAGGGTCCTGTTAATCCAGCGTCCACCGGCTACTGTTCAACCAGCCCTCCACGAGGTCCTGTTCAACCAGCCCTCCACGTACGGGGTGCCTCCACTTGCTACTATTCATCCACCCCCTCCTCCTTGATCGGGGTCCTGTTCATCCAGCAGCAACGGCCTCTACTATCGTGCGATCCTGTTCATCCAACCTCCACTGGGAACTGTCATCAAGAGGCATCTTCGATCGGCTTCAATTAGCAGCAGTAGAAAAGGAATCACTCGGGTTCAGTTAACCGCAAGGAATTGATCGGGGTTCAGTAACGTAGCTAGTGCCATCACTCAGGTTCAGTTAGAGCCAATGCCTCTCTCGGGTTCAGTTAGAGTGCAACGCCTCGCAAACACGCGCGTACGTGTACGAGAGAAACGCACAAACCTCCATGCGTCGCTCGGCCCCGACCACCCATAGTAACCGGGAACTCCCCGAAATTTTCCTCTCCCTTGCTTCTACCATGATTTTTTCCATCATGGACGGTGCAAAGAATGTCATACAGGTGTGTCACCTGCCCACCTAGGACAAAAAGCCCATTTTCTATCATGGTTTTTGTCATAGAAGTATGAGCCCACCACATCTATGATGATACCGGGTTTTGTCACAATTATCGTCATAGAAGTGTCATAAGCATGACAGAAAAAAATTGTTCAACCCGAAATGTCACGGATGTGTCTTTTTTTGTAGTGCAAAGAGGCGCTATAGTTGGAGACCATGGAGTACCAACCTAGAAGAGGGCACTGATGTAACCAAACTGGTGGCTCATATAAATCAGCTGTCAAGCACTGGCCTCACCATAGTAGACGTGATGGCTGCAGCGATCAACTCAAGAGTCCAGCCATTTTGGCAGTGCCTACACCTGTTATGTATGTACAACGGGGAGGAGGACACTTCCCAGTCAATTCGGCAAAGCTTTGTTGATCAAGCGGCCTTTGGGACTGTACTACACAGTATGTACCAAGGGTGAGCAGATGATTTTGCTTGACAATAATTCTGGGATAGGCTATCCTACTACAATCATGCTCACATACTAAGTCATCCCATATTTCCTCGTCTAACTAAGTTGTTCTAATAGTTTAATACATCTGCCTGACCGTTCACTAAGTCTGTACAGAGATGGATGCGTTGGATCGAGACTGTAAGCAGTCCCGCGCTCGAACCGGAGACACACCATCGAGCGGAAAACCCTGTTTTTAATGAAGAGGAGGAACTATCCCTTTACAAATGGAGGAAGTTTTATCTGGAGAGCCTTGATGGATCGACGGTGGTCGTCACTCATAACATGCCGTGGACATGGTCGGCCTCATCGATAAAGCCCTTTTCCTCAAATCGAAAGCGAGCTCCTCGCCCTCAAGCCCCCAGTCCCCTGACTTTTCCTCCAAAGGGACGACATTCAAACGTCTGTGCGGAGAGTTGTCCCATGAATGGGGGCTGAGGGAGTCCTGGACTAGGGGGTGTACGGATAGCCGAACTATCATCATCGGCCGGACTCCAAGACTATGAAGATACAAGATTGCAGACTTCGTCCCGTGTCCAGATGGGACTTTCCTTGGCGTGGAAGGCAAGCTTGGCTATACGGATATGTAGATCTCCTACCATTGTGACCGACTCTGTGTAAACCTAGCCCTCTCCGGTGTCTATATAAACCGGATGGCTTTAGTCCATAGGACGAACAACAATCATACCATAGGCTAGCTTCTAGGGTTTAGCCTCCTTGATCTCGTGGTAGATCCACTCTTGTAATACCCACATCATCAATATCAATCAAGCAGGACGTAGGGTTTTACCTCCATCAAGAGGGCCCGAACCTGGGTAAAACACCGTGTCCCTTGTCTCCTGTTACCATCCGCCTAGACGCACAGTTCGGGACCCCTACCCGAGATCCGCCGGTTTTGACACCGACATTGGTGCTTTCATTGAGAGTTCCTCTGTGTCGTCACTGATAGGCTCGATGGCTTCTTCGATCATCAACAACGACGCAGTCCGGGGTGAGACTTTTCTCCCCGGACATATCTTCATATTCGGCGGCTTTGCACTGCGGGCCAATTCGCTTGGCCATCTGGAGCAGATCGAAAGCTACGCCCCTGGCCGTCAGGTCAGATTTGGAAGTTTGAACTTCACGGCTGACATCCGCGGGGACTTGATCTTCGATGGATTCGAGCCACAGTCGAGCACGCTACACTGTCACGATGGGCATGATTTAGCTCTGCAGCCGGACAGTGCCCTGGAGGCCGCACACGAGTCCGCTCCGACCCTCAATTCGGAGCCGGCTGCGCAGATCGAGGACGGGTGGCTAGACACCGCCTCGGGGGCTGCAACCTCTACGGCGATGGAGCCTAATACTGACCTTGTCCCTCGTGAATCTCGTGACTCCAAGGTGCTGGACTCCTCTCCGGACTCTGAACCTCCCGCGCCCCCTCCAATCGAATCCGATTGGGCGCCGATCATGGAGTTCACCGCTACGGATATCTTTCAACACTCACCTTTCAGCGACATCTTGAGTTCGCCAAAGTATCTCTCGTTATCAGGAGAGCCCTGGCCGGACTGCGGTCAGGATGGTTGTGATGCGGACGACGAAGAAATTCAAAGCCCACCGACCACCCACCTAGTAGCGACTGTCGACGATCTAACCGACATGCTAGACTTCGACTCCAAAGACATCGACGGTATGGACGACGATGCCGGAGATGACCAAGAACCAGCACCTACTGGGCACTGGAAAGCCACCTCATCATATGACATATACATGGTGGATATCCCAAAGGATGGGAATGGCGAAGGAATAGCGGAGGATGAGCCCTCCAAGAAACAGCCCAAGCGCCGGCGTCAGCGGCGCCGCTCTAAATCCCGCCACAGCAAGAATGGAGATTCCGGCACCAGAGATAATAACACCCCAGACAGTGCCGAACACCACCCCCTCCAGCAAGATTTAGCACAGGAGGACGGAGACGCCAGCCCTCATGAGAGAGCGGCAGACGAAGAGGTAGAGGATTACATGCCTCCCTCCGGAGACGAGGCAAGCCTCGACGACGACGAATTTGTCATGCCTGAGGATCCCGTCGAAGAAGAGCGTTTTAAACTCAAGCTTATGGCCACGGCAAACAGCCTCAAGAAAAAGCAGCAACAGCTTAGAGCTGATCAAGATCTGCTAGCCGATAGATGGACTGAAGTCCTTGCGGCCGAAGAGCATAAGCTCGAACGCCGCTCCAAAAGCTACCCTAAACGCAAGCTGCTCCCCCGATTAGAAGAGGAGGCATATGAACCTGCATCACCAGCGGACAATACGGCTGACCGACCACCCCGTGGCCGCGACAGAGAGGCCTCTAGGCCCTCCACTAGAACCGTACCCCGGCATCGCTCGAAAAGCACAAGGCCACAGGGGAACGCTCTGGACTTGCGAGATATATTGGAGGATAAGGCAAGACAATCAAGATCGATCTACGGATCGCGTGGGCGCCCCATGATACGTGACGACAACCGTCGCGCCGGACACAGCAAGTCCGGCCGGGCCGAACACAGCAGACAAAGCTCTTTTGAGCTTCGTCGTGATATAGCCCAATATAGAGGCGCCGCACACCCACTATGCTTCACAGATGAAGTAATGGATCATCAAATCCCCGAAGGGTTTAAACCCGTGAATATTGAATCTTATGATGGCAAAACAGACCCCGCGGTTTGGATCGAAGACTATCTCCTCCATATCCACATGGCCCGCGGTGACGATCTTCACGCTATCAAATACCTCCCACTCAAGCTTAAAGGACCAGCTCGGCATTGGCTTAACAGCTTGCCAGCAGAATCAATTGGGAGTTGGGGGGACCTGGAAGCCGCATTCCTTGATAACTTCTAGGGCACGTATGTGCGACCACCAGACGCTAACGACCTAAGCCATATAATTCAGCAGCCAGACGAATCGGCCAGACAATTCTGGACACGGTTCTTAACTAAGAAAAATCAAATCGTCGACTGTCCGGATGCGGAGGCCCTCGCAGCCTTCAAACATAACATCTGCGACGAGTGGCTTGCCCAGCACCTGGGACAGGAAAAGCCGAAATCCATGGCATCCCTCATATCACTCATGACCCGCTTCTGCGCGGGAGAGGACAGCTGGCTAGCCCGCAGCAACAACCTCAGCAAAAATTCTGGCAGTCCGGATATCAAGGACCGCAATGGAAGGTCGCGTAGCAACAAGAACAAACACTGCATTAACGGCGACAATAGTGAGGATACTGCAGTCAATGCCGGATTCAGAGGCTCTAAAACCGATCAGCGGAAAAAGCCATTCAAAAGAACTACTCCGGGTCCGTCCAATTTGGACCGAATACTCGATCGCTCGTGCCAGATACACGGCACCCCCGAAAAGCCAGCTAACCACACCAACAGGGACTGTTGGGTATTCAAGCAGGCAAGCAAGCTAATTGCCGAAAACAACGACAAGGGGCTGCATAGCGATGACGAGGAAGAGACTCGACCGCCGAACAATAGAGGACAGAAGGATTTCCCCACACAAGTGCAGACGGTGAACATGATATACGCAACCCACATACCCAAAAGGGAGCGGAAGCGTGCACTTAGGGATGTATACGTGATGGAGCCAGTCGCCCTGAAATTCAACCCATGGTCCTCCTGCCCGATCACTTTTGATCGAAGGGACCACCCCACCAGCATCCGCCACGGCGGATTCACCACATTGGTCTTAGACCCAATCGTCGATGGATTTCACCTCACCAGAGTCCTGATGGACGGCGGCAGCAGCCTGAACCTGCTTTATCAGGATACAGTGCGCAAAATGGGCATACCAGGTGTAGAGGCCAATTGTACAGGCTCAGTTACACTGGAAGTGTTCTTCGGATCCCCGGATAACTTCCAAAGTGAGGAGTTAATCTTCGACATACTTCCGTTCCACAATGACTATCATGCCCTGCTCGGACGTACCGCGTTTGCAAAGTTCAACGCGGTGCCGCACTACGCATACCTCAAGCTCAAGATGCCAGGCCCTCGAGGAGTCATCACGGTCAACGGAAACACTGAACGCTCTCTCCGAACGGAGGAACATATAGCGCCTCTCGCGGCAGAAGTACAGTGCAGCCTCTTAAGGCAATTCTTGAGTCTGGCCGTTAAGCGACCGGACACGGCTATACGTGCTCGGAGTAACCTACAACAAGACCACCTACCACGTTCCGAGCACGCGTAGCAATGCGGCCCCAACCCCAGCCCCTGCAAAATTGCAAGACCGGTCCTTCACGTACATCATTACGCTCTGGAGATACCATGGGCATAGGGGAGAGGCACGACCACGATAGGCCCAGAATGCGGCTTAACCACACCAGGGGCTCTCAAGTGTGTCGTTCTTTTTTTCTCTTTTTCTTTTTTTTACCCACAGGACCCCATTCATCAGAGGCCCTGTCCGGCAGTAGACCTGCCGAACTCACGATGCAGCAGCCAGGGAAGGAGAAAGGCTACGACGAATATCCAGGTGGTCTCCATTATGAGCATTACATCTGTTTTATACACCATTCCGCAGCCTACCCCTGGAGGGGGACATGTTAAATAGTCCCATTCCTTGCTTATCGCACTATTTGTATCGTTCTGCATTCACATCAGTATTTCTTGAATAAACAATGCAGCCCCTTTTTGCTTATAATTGCATTTCTTTCTTATACATATGATCATTTATGACATGTTGCATCCGTACACTTTGGTACGGCTAAATACACCAGGGGCTTATGTTCCCCGCATCATGGTGTGATAAGTCCGAACACTTTCACAAGTGCGGCACCCCGAACTTATAGCATTATATGCATCGGCTCCGAATCATGTCTTGGGTCAATAGTTAGGTTTGCCTGGCTCCCATGTTTTGGTAGCTTACATTCCGTTGTATCGGCTAAGGTAGCACTGGGAGAACCACTGCGATTGCGCCCCAGTTGAGCTGGGCGAGCGCCTCAGTGGAGAAAGCTAAAACTGACCGTCATGATGAGGCGAGAGCCTGTCGCTGTTCGAGAGGTCTTTTCAAGTCCCTAAAGACTTATGCCGCTTAGAGCGAGGAACCGGCTTTGTTCGGCCCAGGCGTGGATAGCGCCCCAAATTCTGCCTTTCGAACACTAGGGGCTTCGCCAAAATTTAAAATTATAGAATTCTATGGCTAAGTGAGAGTGTTCAAGCATTATAAGTCTGGTTGCCTTGTTTGTTGTGTTGAGCGCCTCCCTAGATGGACCCAAAAATGGGAACAAGAGTGCTCAAATTTATCCCGAACACCCCAGCACTCGTGGAAAGGGGGCTGAAGCCGACGACTTGCCACCTCTCAGATTTGATAAACGGCCGCACAGAAGGTAATATTTTAAATTAATAAGCATTGCTTAGCGCATATGAACAAAGTTTTCAGCGCACAGGATAAGAAAATGCGAGTCTACTCAAATATTACATCTTTGGAGCACTCACCCGCAATAATGTGGGCACCCTTCAGGACACTCTTATAATACATCTCGGGCGTGCGATACTCCTTGCCCGGCGGTGGCGCGTCCGTCACAAGCTTCTCAGCATCCATCTTGCCCCATTGCACCTTTGCGCGGGCAAGGGGCCGACTGGCACCTTCAATACAAGCAGAGTGCTTGATGACTTCAACCCATGGAAACGCATCCACCAGCCGCTGCACCAGGCCGAAGTAGCTCCCAGGCATGGCCTCCTTGGGCCACAGCCAAACTATGAGGCCCTTCATGGCCTGTTCGGCCACCTTGTGGAGCTCGACCAGCTGCTTCAGTTGGTCGCTCAGGGGCACCGGATGTCCGGCTTCAGCATACTGAGACCAGAAGACCTTCTCCGTTGAGCTCCCCTCCTCGGCCCTATAGAAAGCGGCAGCATGGGACACGCTGCGGGGCAAATCTGCGAACGCTCCTGGAGAGCTCCGAATTCGGGTAAGTGATAGGTAATTCACACTCACATGCTTACTTTGCATGGAAAATGCCTTACCTACCGCTATTTTCTTCAACGCCTCGATTTCCTGGAGGGCCTTGTAGGCTTCGGCCTTAGCGGTTTTGGCACTCTCAAGAGCCGATGCAAGCTCGGACTCTCGAGTCTTCGAGTCGCGCTCCAAACTCTCATGTTTTTCCACGAGACCCTGGAGCTCTTAGTGTACCTCCGCCACCCGCGCCTCCTGCTTCTCTCGCTCGGTGCGCTCCGCGGCCGCATTATGTTCGGCCGCGGACACCGCCTCCTTCAGGGTCGCCACCTTGTTCATGGCCCCTGCAATACCCACGTTATCCTTGTCATTCTTCTTGCAACAAAAATCCTTTTTTGTAAGGTACAATTTTAATAAGGTGTCACTCACCTTCCTTGTCCTTGAGCTGCTTCTTGGCACGGCCGAGCTCGTTCTCGGACCGCTCGAGGCTTTGCTTCAAAGTATTGACCTCCGCAGTCAGTGCGGCAGAGGTCAGCAGCACAGCCTGCAATGCCATATTGACATATTTTTATGACTCCTGCGTATATCTTTTTAGATCCTCAGTCCGGCTTTTCTTTTCGAACACCGAACCGAGCATCAGGGGCTGCTGTCTATGTGGTACTATTTTACATATATCAAAATTCTTACCTCAAAGCCTGTTAGAAGGCTGCTGCAGGCTTCGGTCAGCCCGCTCTTGGCGAGCTGAACCTTCTGAATCACCGCACTCATGACGGTGCGGTGTTCCTCTTCGATGGAAGCGCCGTTGAGCGCCTCCAGCAAGCTATCCGGCGCCTCCGGTTGGACGGAGGCCGCCGGCGTCACGGTCTTGCCCTTCTTATGAAGGGGCCGCCCGCCGGACTCCGGAGCCACTATAGGTTCCGGTACGAAGTCCGGTGCAAAGTCCGGGAGGTTGCCCTGCGGCACCTCCGGGGCCTCCTCCTCCTAGCGGGTCCCTTCCCGGGATCCCACCTCGGCATCATCCGTATCACGGGGGGTGGAGGCGGTCGGAAGGGAATCCATATCCAACGCACCCAAGGACCCGCTCGATGAAGCGGGAAGATCATCCTTGGGCGGACTGCAGGGTTGTATGCGGCATTAGAAAGACACCATGTGGCGAAAATAAAAATCATGAAGTTATTCGGGAGTCTGGATACTTACGATCTCGCCAGGGGCTTGGCCCTTGGAGGACAATCCTCGTCGTCGTCGCCGGCGTTGGCAGAGCAGTCCGGGGGAAGAGTCCTTCCCTTCTTGGACCCTTCGGCCTCCCTCGTTGGGGGGGCCTTCCTTTTCTTTCGTCCCCCCACTGGGGGAGAGGCCTCTTTCTTCTCCTCCTCGCCTTCGTGGGAGGAGTCCGCCTCGGCGTCATCGTCCGATGACACCTGAAAACGGGAACTCTTTCGAGTGCACGTGGCCTTCTTCTTGGCCTTCTTCTCCGGCACCACGTGGGGTGCCGGAACCAGCAGCCCTGTTAAGCGGGCGTCCGCTGGGTCTTCTGGCAAAGGGGCCGGACAGTTAGTCTGCTCCGCCTTCTTCATCCAGTCTTGTCAAAAGAGAGGGAGTTTAGATCCCGCATAAAGTCAAACTATGGAAAACAAGTGTCTCGTAAATGGTAAAATCGCTTACCTCGCTAGCGGGATGCTGCGAGCTGAATCCGCGATCTTCGGTAGCGGATGCAGGAGCCTCGGCGCCCTTAAACAGCACCCTCCAGGCCTCTTCGTACGTAGTGTTGAACAGCCCGCTCAAAGTCTGGTGCTGCGCCGGATCGAACTCCCACATATTGAAGTCCCGTTGTTGGCACGGGAGAATCCGGCGGACGAGCATGACCTGGACTATGTTAACAAGCTTGAGCTTCTTGTTCACTACCTTTTGTATGCAGGCTTGAAGTCCGGTCAGCTCCTCCGAATCACCCCATGTATGGCCACTCTCTTTCCAGGAGGTGAGCCATATGGGGATGCCAGATCTGAATTCGAGGGCCGCTGCCCATTCAGGGTCACGCGGCTCGGTGATGTAGAACCATCCCGATTGCCACCCCTTGATGGTTTCCACGAAGGTGCCCTCGAGCCAAGTAACATTGGGCATCTTTCCCACCATGGCGCCTCCGCACTCCACTTGGCAGCCCTTCACAACCTTCGGTTTGACACTGAAGGTCTTGAGCCACAAGCCAAAGTGGGGCCGGATGCAGAGGAAGGCCTCACACACGACGATAAACGCCGAGATGTTGAGGATGAAATTCGGGGCAGATCATGGAAATCTAGGCCGTAGTAGAACATGAGCCCCCGGACAAAGGGATGGAGTGGGAAGCCCAGTCCACGGAGGAAATGGGAAAGGAATACTACCCTCTCATGGGGCCTGGGAGTGGGGATGATCTCCCCCTCGTCGGGGAGCCGGTGCGCGATGTTGCTGGACAGATATCCGGTGCTGCGCAGCTTCTGGATGTGCCCCTCCGTAACGGAGGAGGCCATCCACTTGCCTCCCGCTCCAGACATAGTTGGAGAAGGTTGAGGTGAGATGTGCGGACTTGGGCGCTGGAGCTTGAGTTCGCGAAGATGGATAAGCAAAGGAGGAAGAAGGCGTAGGTAAAAGGGTAGATCTTTATCCCCTTATATGGACGGACGCAACCATACGTCCCCACCGGCCTGATAAAACTCGCTTATCTCCCAAGTGCCGCAATCAATGGCGCGGTTGGGTTACCCACGTCCGTATTGATGGGAATCCCGGAATAAGGGGAACACGATCTCTGCTTCGACAAGACGTGCCAAGGAAACCGCTTCGCTAAACGCGCTAAGGTGGTACGATAAAAACAATTCGAGTAAAGGCTTGGTGGTGGTGTGATGTCACACCACAAAATACGTCAGCAGATTAAACTTGTGTAAATATTATTCTCTCTACGGTGGTATGTGGAATTTATTTTGCAGAGCCGGACACAATCCTGGTGTTCGCAATCTTCTATGAATTATTCGGAGGAGGAACCCGCCTTGCAATGCCGAAGACAATATGCGTGCCGCACTCGTCGTCATTGAAGCCTGGTTCAGGGGCTACTGAGGGAGTCCTGGACTAGGGGGTGTCCGGATAGCCGAACTATCATCATCGGCCGGACTCCAAGACTATGAAGATACAAGATTGAGGACTTCGTCCCGTGTCCGGATGGGACTTTCCTTGGTGTGGAAGGCAAGCTTGGCGATACGGATATGTAGATCTCCTACCATTGTAACCGACTCTGTGTAACCCTAGCCCTCTCCGGTGTCTATATAAACCGGATGGCTTTAGTCCATAGGACGAACAACAATCATACCATAGGCTAGCTTCTAGGGTTTAGCCTCCTTGATCTCGTGGTAGATCCACTCTTGTAATAGCCACATCATCAATATCAATCAAGCAGGACGTAGGGTTTTACCTCCATCAAGAGGGCCTGAACCTGGGTAAAACATCGTGTCCCTTGTCTCCTGTTACCATCCGCCTAGACGCACAGTTCGGGACCCCCTACCCGAGATCCGCCGGTTTTGACACCGATAGGGGCCCTGCAGGATACGCAAGGTGCTCGGGCGCCAGTGGAGGTCATGGACCCAGGTAACCTCCCCATTATATCATTCCATGAGAATGACATCTAGGTTCTTGACTCCTTTAACAGCTTGCATGCAGTCTGTTCCTTCTACCAGATTGACGGTCACAAGGGGCAAGGAGACGGCGACTCCGAGTAGAGATGCGGAAGCACGACCTGCTTCAGAGTTGCTCCCGAAGTACCACAGTCCAAGGACTCGGGACTCTTCACGACCACTAACTCTGAGGTCAAAAGCGCCATGAACTACCATAGGCAGAACATCTCCATAGGAAACTGGTTGTTTCTGATCAAGATTTTAATGCCTCTAGCTCAGTGGATGCGTACCTCGGAGCGGCCCGCTCTATTTTTGAGCAAGTTGTATGTGTTCCATCATAAGGCTTGCAGGTAAGATCCTGCCGGAGCCCGTTTTATCTTGAAGATTCTTGTATTTCTTTGTTTGTTTAAGAACAAATGAAACTATCAATCATGGTAGTAGCTGACAAATCTTGATATGGGCAAGTGGACCTGTAACGAGGCTTGAGTGTTGAACTAAAAAATTCCATTATTGACATGGTACTCAGGCGAAGAATAATCATCTATCTAAGGCGCTTTCCCAAATGAAAGGCAAGTTGATTGGAGCCCTAGCCAAGGTGGAGCAGGTGAAAAAGTTCATCCGAGAGGTGCACGTTGAGTGCCTTTGTTACATAAGGTGTTCTGTTTATGGAGAGCATTGAGTTGCCTAACAACATGATCCAATGTAGTAGTAGAAGCCCTAGGTTGCCTTGAGAGGGATCTAAACCTGGCTCGCGAGGAGTTGAATTATGCGGAATCATAGTGGCAAGCTGGACATCATATGTTGATGCAAAGAAGGGAAAACATAAAAACCCTTAAAGCAGAAAATGCTCAAGAGGCTCAAGAAATCGTGAATCTGAAAGCCCAACTTGCCGTGGCCAAGCATAGGAGGAGCAGAAAAGTCAAGCAGTTTTTGGTAAGCTTCCATATCCATTTAAAGATGGTCGGGTCATGTAACGAGATTGTTGACATGCATTTCCCTTGCAGTATTCCTAGCCAGACAACCCCTCAAGGCTATGAAACATTGCACATCTAGCGGAGGTAGGGCCAATGGGGCGCGATGGGGAGGAAATACCCACAAGCCTTGTGTATGAGGATGTTATGCTTGCCGCTCGCTTTTTGCAGAAAGACAACCCCTTAGATAGCTTCATAGATGGGTTAGACCAAGTGTAATATAATATTTGTGTTTGGCTCAATGTATTAAGGTACTTTAGATCATCAATCAATCTATACAGCTGACCTCTGCCAACCAGCCCCCTAGCGTTAATTTGGGCGGTACATCCGAGCTAAGGGTGGCAATGATGTTATTTATATAGGCCACACGAGAGCATAACAAAAAGCTGTCCGAGGACCTTGAAGCGAGCCGGAGACAATTGGTCAAAACAAAGGCCGAACTGAATGCAGCTCTAAAAGCCAGCAGCAAATTGTCCGGTAAGTATAAAAGACTTGTTGCGTGAGTACACATTGTATTTTATGCATTAACGCCGTATTCTTCGTATAGCCATAGGAGCCGTGAGCGAGCTGCGGAGGGAGCTAGACGCTGGCAAACGGATACTGACATGAAGTCAGGAGGATAAAAATGAGCTCAAGGAAGAGAACCACCGAAAAGCCAACGAAATTGAAATCCTAAGAAACGAGCTGGCGCAAGCCTTGGAGGAGAACCAGAAGCTAAAAGGTGTAATATTTGGTAAGTACTAATCTGACCAGTATGGTAGTCTAGTGAGATTGGTGTTGTAATGACGATATGCAACACCTGCTTGATAGGTCTCCTTACTGGGCGGCCCGAGGAAGAAGCTAGCGCCTCAAAATGACTGTGCTTTAGAACAATTGATAGACAATGCCGAGAATGAGTAATCTTGTCAATTCTATGTATCTAAGTGCTTTATGTTGACCGTGCTCAATCCGCGTTCTTATTGTTATTTTTGAAAGAATGTTGTCTTGACCGGCCATCGGCTTCTGCCTCTCCGATCCTAAATCGGGGAGTGTTCTGTACTATGTGCCATGAGAAACAAGTTAACAATTTGGGAACCAGCCAATCCTGACCTCTGGTTTAAATAGACAAAACATATGCGGAGAGCGATGTTATATTACTATTTAACATAGGAAACACCTTTTGATGAAAATAGTTCCTCCAAGAGTTCCTTTCATCGGGTAAAATTATAGTCCAGACATGTAAGGTCAATGGAAAATTGTGGCTTTAAAAAGAACCCTAGTAGTAAACTTGAGGCTATATTCACTTCCCTAAGGCCGACTTGTTGTATTCTGTAAGAACGCTAGCTTTCAGCTTCACCTATCCGACGTACAGTCCCGGGTGACCTGGTCGTAACAATCGCAAAGGTGCTCCCTTTACGCCCTAGCCGAACAATCGGGAACATAGGGGTAAGCACAAGAGCCAGGCAACCCACCTTGGCAAAGATCTTAAGGAAAACAAGTGCATATGTTGGCTTAACATGTGTGAGAAGGATGCGATCGGTACGAATGCGATTTATACATTTATACGGCTCTTCTGAGGGAGCCCCCAGGCAAAGTTGGGTGTTACATTCAATGACGTATATAATACGAGCTTGGTATGGTTCTGTGTAGCCGGACTAGCACCATTTTGAAGAAAAAAAGGAAAAAAAGAAGGGAAAGCTGGAGATGTTTGTCGAACTAAGACGTAAAAACGATGCAGCCTTGCTTCATTCCACGGGTTTGGCTCTAGGCCATCATCAGACAGGCGGCAAATACGATATGCTCCTCCTATGAGTACTTCATCGATGATGTACATCCTCTCCCATTTAGGCAACAGTTTATGCTTCTGTTTCTTGGGGTGTCAAAGTACGAGGACTCCCACGTTATATGTCTTTTCCCGGACTTCGCAGTTGTGGTAACACCACGCTTGCTGTTGATAGAACACAGACATAGCTCGAGCTATGTCCTGTTCTTCTTTTAGAGCGTCCAGATCATCGTGCCGATCGAGCTCGGCTTCCTTTTCTTCGTACATGCGCACTCTAGGTGCATCATGGATAAGGTCGCATGGGAGGACTGCTTTTGCGTCGTATACCATAAAAAATGGTGTGTATCCAGTTGACTGATTAGGAGTAGTGCCCAGTCCCCACAACACGCAATCAAGTTCCTCAACCCAATAGCAGTCTGATTGTTCAAGGGATCAAACTAGGCGAGGCTTAATGCCAATCATAATGTGTCCGTTGGTCTGTGGGTGGTACACTGAGGCGTAATCCAGTTTAATTCCCCTTTTACCGCACCAGTCTTTAACTTCCTGGGCGGTTAAGTTGGTACCATTATCAGTAATTATGCTGTGGGGGACTGTCGGTGTCAAATCTGGCTGATCTCGGGTAGGGGGGCCCAAGCTATATGTCTGAGGATCGATGGTAACAATGGATAAAGAACACAATGTTTACCCAGGTTCGGGCCCTCTTAATGGAGGTAAAACCCTACTCCTGCTTGACTATATTCGAAGGGTATAGGGGTTACAAGAGTTGATATACCACGAGATCATATTGGCTAACCCTAGTTTGGCTATCTTAGTAATGTTCTGATCCTGCCTCGGATCTAACCCTCCGATTTATATAGACACCGGAGGGGCTTAGGGTTGTACAAAGTCGGTTTAACAAAAAGGAAATAGCATATTCGGACACCTAAACTCATCATCCACATATACGGGAGTCCCTACCAGACACGAGAGGTGATGTTCTGTCTTGTATCTTGATGGCCCATCAGTCTGGCCCATATCAAATAGACCGGACACACGAGGACCCCTTAGTCCAGGACTCCCCCAGTAGCCCCTGAACCAGTCTTCAATGACGAAGTGTTCAACATGCAGATTATCTTCGGCATTGCGAGGCGGGTTCCGTCTGCAGATTGATGGTGACAATAGTCAATAGGACATAGTGTTTACTCAGGTTCGCGCCCTCTTGATGGAGGTAAAACCCTACTCCTTCTTGATTATATTCAAAGGTTATAGGGGTTACAAGAGTTGATCTACCTCGAGATCGTAGTGGCTAAACCCTAGCTTGGCTAGCCTATCAATGTTATGATCCTGCCTTCGGTCTAAGCCCTCTGGTTTATATATATACTGGAGGGGCTTAGGGTTGTACAAAGTCGGTTTAACCGAAAGGAAATAGCATATCCGGACACCTAAATTTGCCGTTCACGCACACGGGAGTCCTATCGGGACACGAGATGTGGTCATCTTCTTTTTATCTCGACGGCCCACTAGTTCGGCACATATCAAATAGACCGGACACCCAAGGACCCCTTAATCCAGGACTCCCTTAGTAGCCCCTGAACCAATCTTCAATGACGATGTGTTCTGCGCACAGATTATCTTCGGCATTGCGAGACGGGTGCCCTGAACAATGTACATCAGCTTTCCTCCATAAATAAATGTATTCAGCCTTGCATAAATAACACAACCGTTAGTCGTGCAGGCAGGGCATAAAAAATAAGAACACTGTCTTTATTCACAACTTTTTTTGGTGAAGTGTCAGACTTGACCCTCCTGCGTTTTGAACTATTTTTACACCCTACGTTCCGTGTTTCGAGGCCAAGGCCCCTTGGCCCGTCTTGTCAAAATACAGAATGTGCCCACTTATTACGGGATTAATCGTCAATAAGATATGGCTAATCCAACTGTTTACGGTGCATGCTTACATTGGGAACATGCGAGTTTAAAGGCATAAGTGGGGGGATGGTTGGCTTTTTTACTACCCATAAGAGGGCAAAGGATTCCTCCTCTCGTCCCCACGCCTTCCAATCTAGTCAGCGTCCCAATCTCCCAAGCTCTTAGCGCCCGAAAGAACGCTTTTGTTTTTCTTCAGCACCACCAGCTCCTCCGACCATGGCGTGATCCGGTTCCAAGGGCAAGTGGGAGGCCACCTCCGTCATGGAGAAGGAGATAAAGGATCTCCGGAGTGCGGGGTACCTGGCCGAAACCAATGAGCACAGGCTCCCTGCCCAAGGTCAAATCATCCCCACTCCGAAGCCTGGTGAAAGGGCCGTTTTCCTCCCCCATTTCCTTAGAGGGCTAGTGAGGGAGTACTGGATTAGGGGGTGTCCGGATGGCCGGACTATGACCTTTGGCCGGACTATTGGACTATGAAGATACAAGATTGAAGACTTCGTCCCGTGTCCGGATAGGACTTTCTTGGCATGGAAGGCAAGCTTGGCGATATGATATGAAAATCTCCTCCCATTGTAACCGAATCTGTGTAACCCTAAGCCCTCTCCGGTGTCTATATAAACCGGAGAGTTTTAGTCCGTAGGACGAAGAACAATCATACCATAGGCTAGCTTCTAGGGTTTAACCTCTCTGATCTCGTGGTAGATCAACTCTTCTACTACCCATATCATCAATATTAATCAAGCAGGAGTAGGGTTTTATCTCCATCGAGAGGGCCTGAACCTAGGTAAAAACATCGTGTCCCTTGTCTCCTGTTACCATCCGCCTAGACGCACAGTTCGGGACCCCCTACCCGAGATCCGCCGGTTTTGACACCGACATTGGTGCTTTCATTGAGAGTTCCTCTATGTCGTCACCTTTAGGCCCGATGGCTTCTTCGATCATCAACCACGACGCGGTCCAGGGTGAGACTTTTCTCCGCACACAAATCTTCGTATTCGGCAGCTTCGCACTGCGGGCCAATTCGCTTGGCCATCTGGAGCAGATCGAAAACTATGCCCCTGGCCATCAGGTCAGGTTTGGAAGCTTAAATACATGACCGATATCCGCGGGGACTTGATCTTCGACGGATTCGAGCCACGGCCGAGCGCGCCACACTGTCACGATGGGCAAAATCTAGCTCTGCCGCCGGACAGCGCCCAGAGCGCCGCTCAGGTGTCCGCTCCGACCATTAGCTCGGAGCGGACTGCGCCAGTCGGGGACGGACGGTTGGACGCCGCCCCAGGAGCCACAATCTCTACGGTGATAGAGCCGAATACCAGCCGAGTCCTTTGCGATGCCTGTGACTCCAAGGTGCCGGACTCCGTTCCGGACTCCGAATCTTCCGCACCCCTTCCGATCGAACCCGATTGGGCTCCGATCATGGAGTTCACCGCCGCGGACGTCTTTCAGCACTCGCCCTTTGGCGATATCCTGAATTCACTAAAGTCTCTCTCTTTGTCAGGAGAGCCCTGGCCGGACTATGGTCAGCATGGTTGGGATGCAGACGACGAAGAAATTCGAAACGCACCCACCACCCACTTTGTAGCCACTTTCGACGATCTAACCGACATGCTCGACTTCGACTCCGAAGACATCAACGGTATGGATGCCGATGAAGGAGACGACCAAGAACCAGCACCTATAGGGCACTGGAAAGCCACCTCGTCATATGACATATACATGGTGGACACCCCCAAAGCAAGGGATGGCGATGAAAAAACGGAGGACGACCCCTCCAAGAAGCAACCCAAGCGCCGACATCAGCGGCGCCGCTCTAGATCCCGCCGAAGCAAAAACGGAGAGTCCAGCACTGGAGAAAACAACACCCCAGACAGTGCCGAAGACAACCCCCTCTAGCAGGATTCAGCGCAGGAGGAAGGAGGAGCCAGCCCTCATGAGAGAGCGGCAGACAGGGAGGTCAAGGATGACAATTATATACCTCCCTCCGAAGACGAGGCAAGCCTCGACGACGACGAATTCATCGTGCCAGAGGATCCCGTTGAACAAGAGTGTTTCAAATGCAGGCTTATGGCCACGGCAAGCAGCATCAAGAAAAAATAGCAGCAACTTAGAGCTGACCAAGACTTGCTAGCCGACAGATGGACTGAAGTCCTGGCGGCCGAAGAGTATAAACTCGAACGCCCCTCCAAGAGCTACCCAAAGCACAGGCTGTTACCCCAACTAGAGAAGGAAGCAACTAAACCTACATCACCAGCGTATGATGCGCCCGATCGGCCACCCCGTGGCCGCGACAGAGAGGTCTTTTGGCCCTCAACTCAAGCCGCACCCCGGCGCCGCTCCAAAAATAGCAGAGCACGGAGAAATGCAACAGACCTGCGATACATACTGGAGGATAAGGCAAGGCAAACAAGATCAATCTACGGATCGCGTGGGTGCCCCACGTCACGTGACGATAACCGTCACGCCGGATATGATAAATACGGCCAGGCCGAACACAACATACATAGCTCATCCGAGCTACATCGTGATATAGCCCAGTATAGGGGCGCCGCACACCCACTATGCTTCACAAACGAAGTAATGGATCATCAAATCCCCGAGGGTTTTAATCCCGTAAACATGGAATCATACGATGGCACAACAGATCCCGCGGTATGGATCGAGGATTATCTCCTTCATATCCACATGTCTCGTGGTGATGATCTACACGCCATCAAATACCTCCCGCTCAAGCGTAAAGGACCAGCTCAGCATTGGCTTAACAGCCTACCAGCAGAGTTAATTAGTTGCTGGGAGGACCTGGAATCCGCATTCCTTGACAACTTCCAGGGCACTTATGTGCGACCACCAGACGCCGATGACCTAAGCCACATAATCCATTAGCCAGAGGAATCGGCCAGACAATTCTGGACACGGTTCCTAACCAAGAAAAATCAAATAGTCGACTGTCCGGATGCAGAGGCCCTTGCAGCCTTCAGGCACAACATCCGAGATGAATGGCTTGCCCGGCACCTAGGACAGGAAAAGCCGAAATCTATGGAAGGCCTCACGACACTCCTGACCCGGTTTTGCGCGAGAGAAGACAGCTGGCTATCTCGTAGCAATAACATAACCAAGAGCCCTAGAAATTCGGATACCAAGGACAACAATGGCAGGTCATGTCGCAACAAGCACAAGCGCCACATTAATGGCGACAATACTGAGGATATGGCAGTTAATGCCGGATTCAGAGGCTCTCAACCCAGTCAGCGGAAGAAGCCATTCAAAGGAAACTCTCCGGGCCCATCCAGTTAGACTGGATACTCGATCGCTCGTGCCAGATACACGGCACCCCCGAACAACCAGCCAACCACACCAACAGGGATTGTTGGGTGTTCAAGCAGGCATGCAAGTTAAGTGCCGAAACCAGAGACAAGGGGCTGCATAGTGATGACGAGGAGAAGCCCCGGCCGCCGAACAACAGAGGACAGAAGGGCTTCCCCCCACAAGTGCGGACGTGAACATGATATACGCAACCCATATCCCCAAAAGGGAGCGGAAGCGTGCTCTCAAGGACGTCTATGCGTTGGAGCCAGTCGCCCCAAAGTTCAACCCATGGTCCTCTTGCCCGATCACTTTTGATCGAAGGGACCACCCCACTAGCATTCGTCACGGCGGATTCGCCGCATTGGTCCTAGACCCAATCAACGGATTTCACCTCACTAGAGTCCTCATGGACGGCGGCGGCAGCCTGAACCTGCTTTATCAGGATACAATGCGAAAAATGGGTATAGATCCCTCAAGGATTAAACCCACAAAGACAACCTTTAAAGGCGTCATACCAGGTGTAGAAGCCAGCTGTACAGGCTCGGTTACACTCGAAGTGGTCTTCGGATCCCCGGATAATTTCCGAAGCGAAGAGTTAATCTTCGACATAGTCCCATTCTGCAGTGGCTATCGCGCCCTGCTCGGACGAACCGCATTCGCAAAATTCAATGCGGTGCCGCACTATGCATATCTCAAGCTCAAGATGCCAGGCCCTCGCGGAGTCATTACGGTAAATGGAAACACCGAACGCTCTCTCCGAACGGAGGAGCACACGACGGCCCTGGCGGCGGAAGTACAAAGTAGCCTCTCAAGGCAATTCTCCAATCTCGGTGTTAAACGTCCGGACAACGTCAAGCGTGCCCGAAGTAACCTACAACAAAACCGGCTGGCACGTTCCGAGCAAGCATAGCAGTGCGGCCCCAACCCCAGCCCTCGCCAGATGGCGATAGCGGTACCACGCGTACATAATTACGCTTTGGAAATACCATGGGCATAAGGGGAGGGGCACAACCACGGCACGCCCAGAATGCGGCTCAACCGCACTAGGGGCTCCCTATTCTGTCGTTTCCTTTTTTTATATACTTTCAGGACCCAATTATCAGGAAGGCCTGTCCGGCACTACACTCGCCGAACACACGATGCAACAGCCAGGGAGAGAACAAGCCACATCAAATGTCCAGGTGGTCTCTATAACGAGCTAAATACCTGTTTTACTTAAAGTCTCGCAGCTTGCCCCTGGAGGGGGACATGTCAAATAATCCCATCTCTTGCTTATCGCACTATTTGTATCGTTCTGCTTTCATAGCAGCCCTTTTTAATAAACAATACATAGCTCTTATCTATTATTGTATTCATCTATTTTTATACAAATATGTTCAGTCATGACATTATGCAACCGTACACTTTGGTACGGCCAATACACCAGGGGCTTAAGCACCCCATAACACGGTGTGAGAAGATCGAACACTCTCATGAGTGCGGCACCCCGAACTTATAGCACTATATGCATCGGCTCCGAATCATCTCTTGGGTCAATAGTTGGGTTTGCCCGGCTCCCATGTTTTGGTACCTTACGTTCCGCAATGTTGGCTAAGGTAGCGCTGGGAGAACTACTGCGATTGTGCCCTAGTTGAGCTGGGTTAACACCTCAGTAGAGAAAGCTAAAACTAACCGTCATGATAGAGCGAGAGACCGGTCGCTGTTCACGAGGTTTTTCGAGTCCCTAAAGATTTATGCCGCTTAGAGCAAGGAGCCGGATTTATCTGGCCTAGGCGTGGATAGCGCCATGAACTCGGTCTTCCGAATACTAGGGGCTTCGCCGAAATTTAAAATTATAGAATTCTATGGCTAAGTGAGAGTGATAAAGCATTATAAGTCTGATGGCCTTGTTCGTTGTGCTGAGCGCCTCCCTAGATGGACCCAAGAATGGGAACAAGAGCGCTCAGGTTTATCCCGAACAGCCCAGCACTCGTGGCATGGGGGTAGAAGCCGACGACTTGGATCTCTCAGATTTGATAAACGGCCGCACAGAAGGTAATATTTTAAATTAACAAGCGTTGCTTAGCGCATATGAACAAAGTTTTCAGCGTACAGGATAACAGATGCGAGTCTACTCAAAAATTACATCTTTGGAGCATTCACCCGCTATAAGGCGGGCACCCTTCAGGACGCCCTCATAATACATCTCGGTCTTGCGATACTCTTTGCCCGGCGGTGGCGTGTCAGTCACAAGCTTCTCGGCGTCCATCTTGCCCCAGTGCAGTTTAGCATGGGCAAGGGCCCGACGGGAACCTTCAATATAGACGGAGCGCTTGATGACTTCAATCCATGGACAGGCGTCCACCAGCCGCTGCACCAGACCGAAGTAGCTCCCAGGCATGGCTTCTCTAGGCCACACCCGAACTATGAGGCCCTTCATGGCCTATTCGGCCACCTTGTGGAGCTCGACCAGCTGCTTTAGCTGGTCGCTCAGGGGCACCGGATGTCCGGCCTCAGCATATTGAGACCAGAACATCTTTTCCGTCGACCTCCCCTCCTCGGCTCGGTAGAACGCGGTAGCATCAGACACACTACGTGGCAGATCGGCGAACGCTCCTGGAGAGCTCCGGATTCGGGTAAGTAACAGATAATTCACTTTTATATGCTTGCTTTGCATAAATAATGCCTTACCCGCCGCTATCTTCTTTATCGCCTCGATCTCCTGGAGGGCCTTCTGGGCTTCAGCCTTAGCGGTTTTGGCACTCTCAAGAGCCAAGGCGAGCTCAGACTCTCGAGTCTTCGAGTCACGCTCCAAACTCTCGTGTTTCTCCACGAGAGCTTGGAGCTCTTGCCGCACCTCCGCCACCCATGCCTCTTGCTTCTCTCGCTCGGTGCGCTCCAAGGCCGCACTATTTTCGGCCTTGGACACCGCTTCCTTCAGGGTCGCCACCTCGGTCGTGGCCCCAGCAATACCCATGTTATTCCTGTAATTTTTTGCAACCAAATCCTTTCTATAAGGTATTACTTTAATAAGGTATTACTTACCTTCCTTGTCCTCGAGCAGCTTCTTGGCACGGCCGAGCTCGCTCTCAGACCGCTCGAGGTTCTGCTTCAATGCGTCGACCTCCGCAGTCAGTGCAGCAGAGGTCAGCAGCGCAGCCTGCATTCGCATATTAACATATTTATGTTAGACTCTTGCGTATATCTTTTTAGATCCGCAGCTCGGCTTTTCTTTCCGAACATGAAACTGAGCATCAGGGGCTACTGTCTATGCGGTAATATTCTTACATATCTTAAAACTTACCTCAAAGCCTATTAGAAGGCTGGTACAGGCTTCAGTCAGCCCGCTCTTGGCGGACTGAACTTTCTGGATCACCGCACTCATGATAGTGCGGTGCGCCTCGTTGATGGAGGCGCTGTTAAGCGCCTCCAGCAAGCTATCCGGTGCCTCCGGTTGGGTGGAGGTTGCCGGTGTCGCAGTCTCGCCCTTCTTACGAAGGGACCGCCCGTCGAACTCCGGAACCACTGAATGTTCCGGTGCGGAGTCCGGCCCAGGGCCGTACTTAGAACCCCTTGGGGTTTGATTCCCCTTATGCCCAAAGTCTGGGAGGTTGCCTTGTGGTACCTCCGGGACCTCCTCCTCCTGGTTGGTCCCCTTTTGGGGCCCCACCTCGGCATCATCAGCAGCGCGAGGAGAGGAGGCGGCCGGAAGTGAAGTGTTGTTCACATCCGACGGAGCCAGGGAGCCGCTCGTTGAAATGTCAAGCCCGTCCTTGGGCAGGCTGCAGGGTTGTATTCGGCGTTAGGAGATTCTATGCGACAAACGAAACGCCATGAATTATTCTAGTATCCGGACACTTACGATGTCGCCAGGGGCTTAGCCCTCGGTGGCCACTCCTCTTCGCCGTCGTCGGCGTCAGTGGAGTAGTCCGAAGGAAGGGTCCTTCCCTTCTTGGACCCTCCGGCCTCCCCAGTTGGGGAGGCCTTCCTTTTGTTCTCTCCCCCCGCTGGGGAAGAAGCCTCTTTTTTCTCCTCCTCATCTTCGTGGGAGGAGTCCGCCTCGGAGTCATCGGACGATGAGTCCGATAACACCTGACGCCGGGAACTCTTTCATGTTCCCGTGGCCTTCTTCTTGGCCTTCTTATCCGGCACCACATGAGGTGCCGGAACCAGCATCCCCGTCAATCGGGCGCCCGCTGGGTCTTCTGGTAAGGGAGCCGAACAGTTAACCTGCCCAGACTTCTTCTGCCAGGCCTGTCAAAGGTAGGGGAGCTTAGATCCAGCATAGAGTCAAACTATGAAAAACAAGTGTCCTGTAAAGGGTAAAATAGCTTACCTCGCTGGCTTGACGCTGCGAGCTGAATCCGCGATCTTCGGTAGCGGATGCGGGAGCCTCGGCGCCCTTGAACAGCACCTTCCCGGCATCTTCATACGTAGTATCGAAGAGCCTGCTCAAAGTTTGGTGCTGCGCCGGATCAAACTCCCACAAGTTGAAGGCCCGTTGTTGGCACGGGAGGATCCGGTTGATGAGCATGACCTGGACTACGTTGACGAGCTTGATCTTCTTGTTCACAAGGTTTTGGACGCAGGTTTGGAGTCCGTTCAGCTCTTCCAAATCACCCCATGTCAGGCCCTTCTCTTTCCAGGAGGTGAGCCATGTGGGGATGCCAGATCGGAATTCGGGGGCCGCTGCCCATTCAGGGTCACGCGGCTCAGTGATGTAGAACAACCCCGATTGCCACCCTTTGATGGTTTCCATGAAGGCGCCCTCGAGCCATATAACGTTGGGCATCTTGCCTACCATGGCGCCTCCGCACTCCGCCTGCTGGCCGCCCACAACCTTCGGCTTGACATTGAAGGTCTTCAGCCATAAGCCGAAGTGGGGCTTGATGCGGAGGAAGGCTCGCACACATCGATAAAGGCTGAGATGTTGAGGATGAAATTCGGGGCCAGATCGTGGAAATCCAGGCCGTAGTAGAACATGAGCCCCCGGACAAATGGGTGGAATGGAAAGCCCAGTCCGCAGAGGAAATGGGGAAGGAACACCACCCTCTCATGGGGCCTGGGGGTGGGGACGAGCCGCCCCTCGTCTGGAAGCCGGTGCGCAATGTCGTTGTGCAGATATCCGGCTTTCCTCAACTTTTTGATGTGCCCCTCCATTATGGAGGAGACCATCCACTTGCCTCCCGCTCCGGACATGGCTGGAGAAGGTTGAGAAGGGATGTGCGGACTTGGGCACTGGAGCTCGAGTGTGCAGGGATGGATAAGCAAAGGAGGAAGAAGGCGTAAATGGAAAGGGTGGATCCTTATCCCCTTTTATGGGCGGCCGAAACTATAAGCCCCACCAACCTAATAAAACTCGCTTATCTCCCAAGCGCCGCGGTTAATGGCGCGGTTGGGTTACCCACGCCCGTATTGATGAGAATCCCGGAATAAGGGGACACGATCTCTGCTTTGACAAGATGTGCCAAGGAAATTGCCTCGCTAAACGCGCTGAGGTGGAACAGTAAAATGATTAAAATAAAGGCTTGGCCGTGGCGTGATGTCGCGCTGCGGAATACGTCAACAGATTAGATTTGTTCAGATATTATTCTCTCTACGGTGGTATGTGGAACTTATTTTGCAGAGCCGGACACTATCCTTGGGTTCAACATCTTCTATGAAGTATTCGTAGGAGGAACCCGCCTTGCAATGCTGAAGACAATTTGCGCGTCGGACTCGTCGTCATTGAAGCCTGGTTCAGGGGCTACTGAGGGAGTCCTGGATTAGGGGGTGTCCGGATGGCCGGACTATGACCTTTGGCCGGACTCCCGGACTATGAAGATACAAGATTGAAGACTTTGTCCCGTGTCCGGATAGGACTTTCCTTGGCGTGGAAGGCAAGCTTGGCGATATGATATGAAGATCTCCTCCCATTGTAACCGACTCTGTGTAACCCTAAGCCCTCTCCGGTGTCTATATAAACCAGAGAGTTTTAGTCCGTAGGACGAAGAACAATCATACCATAGGCTAGCTTCTAGGGTTTAGCCTCTCTGATCTCGTGGTAGATCAACTCTTGTACTACCCATATCATCAATATTAATCAAGCAGGAGTAGGGTTTTACCTCCATTGAGAGGGCCCGAACCTGGGTAAGAACATTGTGTCCCTTGTCTCCTGTTACCATCCGCCTTGACGCACAGTTCGGGCCCCTACCCGAGATCCGCCGGTTTTGACACCGACAGCTAGGTTTTCCACTCCATCCCTTCGTCCGGGGACTCATGTTGTATTACGGGCTGGACTTCCATGATCTCGACCAGAACTCGTTCCTCCACATCTTGGCGTTTATCGTCTTGTGTGAGCTTTTACTCCGCATCCCCCCACACTTTGGCCTATGGCTGAAAATCTTCAATGTGAAGCCGAAGGTGGTCGACCGGCAGCACGTGTACTGTGGCAGGGCTATGATTAGCAAGCTGCCAAACACCACATGGCCCAAGGGGGCCTTTGTTGAGACCGTCAAGGTCTGACAACAACAGTGGTTTTACATCACCGAGCCGCGCCGCACCAAGTGTGCGGTGATTCCGTAGTTCAGATCAACCTCCCATGAGGCTCATTTCATGGACCGCCAAGGCGAGGGACTAGGGGTCCCATACGGACGTACATACGCTGCAAACGCGCATCACCAACGTGCTGAGGAATAACGTCAGTCTCTCCAATGTGGTGGAGATCATGCTCTTCCGCCGCATCCTCCCCTACCAGCGCCAGACATTCCCTTGTGGGAATTCAATCCGGAGGAGCTACGGACTCTGCAGCACTTCCTCGACACGACGCACGAGGGAATACGAAAGCTAATTTTCAAGGCGCGGAAGAGCTGGTCCATGGAGATCGAAGAAGTTGGACTGGACGCTGAGAATCCGGCCACTCCAATAAGTATTAGTTTTCCAAAGACCTGTCGGGTCTTTATTTTTGATCAATGTGAAATCTTATTTTTCCACCTCTTTACATGGCTGGACAAAGAAATCAGAGTGGATCAAGAATCCGACTTTGTTGCCCGAAGACCCAGCCACTCCCCAACTGGCGGAGATGTTGGTCCCGGTGCCCTACCAAGCGCCAGAGAAGAAGGGAAATAAGAAGGGCAAGGGGTCCAAGGGCAGACCGCGCTGCAAAGGTACTTCAGATGCTATATCCGGAGAAACCAAGCCCTTCTCCTCTGACAAGGATGAAGAGGAGGAGGAAGAGGAGGTGGAGAGCGACTCCCCTTGCATCACGAGGAGGAAGAAGAGGAAGGCCTCCGAGAATCCGGAGGGGCGACGCCAAAGAAAAAGAAGATCACCTTCTTGTTTAGTTCGGACTCGGAGTCCGAACACGGCGCAAGGAGAGCCTCCAGGGGTAAGCCCCTGGCCGAGTAGTAAGCATCTAAAACTTTACTTGTTCAGCTTTTCCTTACCCACCTCTGTTTATATAAATTGTATCTTTGCTTGCATCCCGGCCCTCCGCGTGATATCCCGAAACCCTCGTCTTCGTCAGGGAATTCGCTGGCGCCTGAAGAGGTGGAGAGTGACAGACCATCATGATCCCTCTCCCTCTGCCAAGGAGAACACAGAGGAGTCGTCCCAAAGGACCTCTCCTGGCCTAGGAGGGGTGGATGAGGTTGTACAGAAGGTGCTCGAGGGTAATACCTTGGATGCCGCAGACTGGGGCATGGCGGCCCCCACGACCACCGAGGGTGGGGGGCTCAATAGTTTAGACCCTCGCCGAACACCGCCCCGGAGATCAATGTGGCTCCAGGTTCAGATCAACACCCTCCTTCGATAGAGGGAAGCGGAGCAACATCTCCATTGGCGGCCTCTGTTAATCTGGAGGCCGCTCATACTCTGGAGGAAGAACTGCAACATGCTTCCATCGTGGAGGAGTGCCTCATCGTGGATAAAGTTTGGTCTGCAAAAGGCGGACTAAACAAAGCCTTCAAAAGCCTACTGATGGGCTTTGTGGTATGCGATGTAATTTTCTAACAAGTTTTTTATGCAAGGTTGAACCCATGTATAGACAGTAGCCCCTGAGACTCTGTCCGGATTGGAACAATCCGGATGGAGGATCCCGAAACAAGTTAATAATGTACTATGCAATTGTGTGGCACAAGCATCCATGCTCGCGGCTAATGCCCAAGCCGTGGAGGTTTTCGTGTTCGATCAGACACTTCGACTAGCCGATGAGGAGCTTGACCGTGTCAACAAGTGGTTTGATGAAACGCAAGGAATGCGGCACTTGTATATACCCGAAATGATATGTGTTTTAATTCTTTAAACTTACTGAGTTTTATGACATTACTCATAGTTGGCGCAGCCGAGGTCGAGTCCCTCAAGTGCGCGTTTGCCCAAGCGAAGAAGGAGGCGGATGTGAGCAGGGCGACCGCTGAAAAGGCATTAAAGGAGTTGGAGGTGGAGAAAACCACCCACCGAAAACATGAGGCGCGGGTGGGCGAGGTCAAACAAGAGCTCAAGGACGCCATAGCTAAGTGCGAGTCCTTGGAGCAGAAGACTTTGGAGCAAGTATCCGAACTCTCCAAAGCTCTTGAGAGCATGAAGGAGGCCTGGGTTAAGCCCAGGGAGCTCGCCAGGAGATCCAGGAGTTGAGGCAGATAGTGGTTGGTAAGGCCTTTCTTCTGCAGAGTAAATTTACAAGTAAGAGATACATCTTGCTGACCCAAGTTTGGAGTTCTCTAGGTGCGTTTGCGGATCTGCCGAGGAGTACTGCTGATGCCACCAAGTTCTTCCGAGCCGAAGAGGGGAGCTCAATAGAGAAGATGTTCTGGTCGCAGTACCTTGCGCAAGAGCATCTAGCGCCCCTCAGCGATCAGTTGAAGCAGCTGACAGAGCTGCACAGGGTGGCTGGACTGGCCATGAAGGATGTAATAGTGCCTCTTTGGCTAGCCGAGCCCATACCCAGGAGCTAATTCAGACTCGTGAAGCGGCTGGTCGATGCGCGTCCTCGGATTGACACCATAAAGTGGCCGGCTTGCATAGAAGGTGCCTGGATGGCCTTCGCCTGCATCAAGGTGCAATGGGCGAAGATGAACACCACCGAAATTGCTATCGCAGGGCCGCCTGAAGGCTAGGATCACCGGAGGTTGGAGAATTACTTCAGCAAGGTCCTTGAGGGGCCCGCATTGTAGAGGGTCAATGCTCAAAGGATATCATACTTGAGTAGTGGAGTCCGGTTTGTACGAACCATGTAATGAACTCATAATGTGAAATATTTACGCTTGTGCTTTATTATTTTGTTAGTTTATCCTGCTGTTTGGCCGTTTATTTTATAAGTCTGAAAGTTTACCAGTCATCGGCTTCTGCCCCCCTGTAATATTACATGGGTGTTCGGGAACGCATGTCCTCACTTTATCCAATGTCTTGGTCCAATATAGGAGGCATCTTGCAAGGTGAACTATGCAATCAGGCAATGCGGCTTTATTACTTTCACTTAGCCATAAGAGTCCATTGGTGGGGCTAAGTACTAGACCCTGTTGCGTGAACAGCGATCTAGAGTATGACGCTTTTTACAACACGGCTGGTCGAAGCCCAGCCCCTCGTATAACACGGCATAAATCACGAATGATTTGTAGTATAATACTAAGTCACCGGATAGCTGACCCGCTCTCGCATAGCATGATAGTCTGTTTTTGGCTTTCTCTACTAAGGTACTTAACCGGACAAACCAGAAATACAATCGCAGTAGTTCTCCCTTTGCTACCATAGCCGAACTTGTGGAATGTAAGGTGGCTTGCATAGGAGCTGGGCAACCCAACTATACACCAAAGACATGATTCGGAGTCGATGCATATAGTGCAATATCCGAGACGCTGAAGAGTTCCCTATAGGTGTTCGAACTTAAGAGTTTGCGGCGCCGAATATAGCCGCTGGTATGAAGGTCATGCCGAAGCATGTATGTTAGTCGAAAGCAAGGAGGTAATACGGATGACAAGATAATATAAAAACCCAAATCAAAAAGGTGGTGATCATCTGCTTCCTTTATATCCTTATTAATACGTCAAGGCGTGTTTCGACAGGCAATGCCATGAATATTAAGGTCATGTCACATGGCTAAAAAAATTTACATAAGGGAAAGTATAGTCCAGGGCCTAAAAGTAATGGTTCGAAGACTCCTGTGATGCCCTACCGCACGTCTGTGCCTTTTTTCCTTGGTAACAAATCCTTTGATAGGAGTATTTTATGGTTGGCCATAAAGAAGGGAAACGCTAGCCTTGAAAGGATCCCTGATGCAACCATACAGCAAATAGGGCTCTTCATGAACCTATAGTAAAAATGTATGAGTTCCAAATAAGGTCAAGCCGTACTGTGGACTTTTTCTGCAGTGTACCTCTGGCACTTCGGAAGGTATTTTGAGTGCGTAGTTAGGTACGCGCGGTACGTAAGCCGCAACCTTATGGGGCAGTCGTCATAAGCCGAAATGCTAATCATGGTCCGGACACGTTGATTTATCGCAATGATGAGCGGACCGAACTCGTTTAGACACGTCATTGGCTTTATTACCCGACGAACTATTCAGCTTAATGAGGCCACAGTACACCTCACCTGCAAGGGCCGCCAGTGTGCTCTTCAGTATGGAGGGAGCGCTCCATATTTCCATTGACTGTAATAACGCCACGTGTTCCGGGCATCGTGAAAGCAGTTCGTCGGAGCAGTGCGTGATAACCACTTCGGAAGGGGCCGATGTCGAAGATCAGTTCTTCACATTGGAAGTTGTGTGGGGAACCAAATACTAACTCCAGTGTCAGTGAGCCCGTACAGCGGGCCTCCACGCCGGGTACCACACCTTTAAAGGTAGTGGTACTAGGCTTGATTCTTGATGGGTCAATGCCCATCTTGCGGACAGTATCTTGATAGATCAAGTTGAGACTGCTGCCCTCGTCCATAAGGACTCTAGTGAGATGGTATTTGTCGATGATTGGATCGAGTACCAGGGCAGCTGAACCCCCGTGACGGATACTAGTTGGGTGATCCCTGGGATCAAAGGGATCGTGTAGGCTTACCATGGGTTGAATTTGGGGACGACAGGCTCTACGGCGTAGACGTCCCATAGTACGTGCTTGCACTCCCTTTTGGAAACTGCTTTTGGCTCCCGATGTTTGGCTGACGGGGCTCATCATCGTCCTCACTTGGAGGTCCCTTACCCTTGTGTTCGGTATTTATCTTACCGGCATGTTGGAAAACCAAACAGTTCCTGTTGGTGTGGTTAGCAGGCTTATCGGGTGTGCCATGAATCTGACAGGGCCTCTCAAGGATTTTATCCAAGCTGGATGGACCATCCTGTTGCCTTTGAAAGGTTTCTTCCTCCGACCAGATTTGGAACCACTGGATCCGTCATTAACTGCAGTATCATCTGCGTCGTCATTGTTGCTCCAACGTTTGTATTTATTGTGGCGCGGTTTACCATTGTCATCCCCGGCTTCAGAAGTGTTGGGGTTTCCCGAGATGTTGCTTCTACAAGCCAACCAACTATCTTTTCCCGCACAGACGCGGGTCATAAGTGCAATTAAGCCTACCATGGTATTTGGCTTCTCCTACCCGAGGTGTCGGGTGAGCTATTCGTCCTGGACGCTGTGTTTGAAGGCCGCTAAGGCTTTGGCGTTTGGATAGTCCACCATTTGGTTCTTTTTAATTAGGAACTGATTCCAAATCTTGCGAGCCGATTCGCCTGATTGCTAGATTATGTGACTCAAGTCATCAACGTCCGGTTGCCGGACATAAGTGCCCTGAAAGTTGGCCCGAAAAGTATATTCCTAATTTTCCCAGGTTCCAATGGAGTTCTCTGGGAGGCTATTTAGCCAATGTTGTCCTGGTCCTTTCAGCTTTAGAGGAAGATATTTGATGCCATGGAGGTCATCTCCACGAGACATATGAATGTGGAGAAGGAAATCTTCAATCCAGACGGCTGGATCCATCATTCCATCATACTGCTCGATGTACACGGGTTTAAACCCTTCCTGAAACTGGTGTTGCATTACCTCATTGATAAAGCACATAGGGTGTGCGGCCCCCCTGTATCGTGCAACCTCACAGCGGAGATCGGATGACATCTGAGTTCGGTGCTGATCCGGAATATTGTAATGTTCATCACGCCAGACTTCATGGCCGCTATCTCGTGCCGGGGGACGGCCTCTCGATCCATAGATCGATCTGGTCTGACTGGTTTTATTTGCCAGGTCCCGTTGCAAGTCATATGTGTAGCCCGCCGCTGATGTCTCCTTGCCTCTTCGGCGAGTTGGTGCGGGCTGGTGTTAGGATTGATATGCCGCTTTATCTCGTCCACGTGGTGGTCGGTCTGGTTGGTCTGCTTGATTATATTTTGACAGTATTGACTCAAGGGCTTCATCATCAAATCGAGGCAGTAGCTTGCGCTTGGGGTAACTTCTTATTGGTTGCTCATGGCCGTACTCCTTGGCGGCCAGGACCTTGGTCCACCTTTCATTGAGCGTATCGTATTCAGCATTGAGTTGTTGTTGTTTCTTTTCAGGCTCTGTGCTGTGGTGATGAGCTGTCACTTGAAGCGTTCTTGCTCGAAGGGTTCCTCTGGGATGATAATGTCTTCCTCACCGAGGCTAACATCCTCTTCGGAGACTGGCATATAATAGCTCTCTTTCGAATCATCGTGATTAGCGTGTTTGGGGCTATACTGACCCTCCTCCCTCTCATCCTGTTCGGACATGGGCTCGACAGGGTGTTCGGGATCTTTGGCATTATCTAGGGTCTCATTATATCCAGTGCCGTTGTTACTATTCTTTGCCCGACGCGATCGTGAGCACCACCGCTGACGTCGGCGCTTTGGTGGTTCATTGACGAGCTTGTCCTCATCAGGATTCTGGTTATCCTCGTCGTCCTTTTTATCAGGAGTGTCCACCATGTATACGTCATATGTTGAAGTAGCCGTCCAATGACCGATGATGGGTGGGACTTGGCTAGATTCGGCATCGGCATCATTGTCCATAGCATCGATGTCTTCGGACGCGTAGTCCAGCATGTCGGTTAGATCCTCGATAGTGGCTATTAACTGGGTGGTTGGCGGGTCATAAAATTCCCTGCTCTCAGCCCCCAGCCCATGCTGGGTGCAGTTCAGAGGCAAGGCTTCCCGAATGGCGAGAGATCGCATTAATCCGAGCACTTTGTTTAGAGGTGAAAGCTGGGCATGAGACTACGGATCTGCCGGGCTGGGTCCGGTGACAGACACCTGGTCGGGCCTGATCAACTGACACTTCAAAAGTTCGGAGTTGTCGTCCAGAGGCAAGTCCAAGATCGCATCTGGGTTTCCAGTCGGAAATTCCATGATAGAAAAGAGTCCGGCGGGGCTGATGCTCCCGTCTTCAGACAATACGACCTGCTCCGGATCTAAGCCTAAGGCGGCGTGAGTGTTGACCCTTGAATGGGGTCTGAGAGCGAATCTGAAGAGCTTCCTTCATGGGGGGCAAGGGGCGACAACCGAGGTCACGAACCCCTTGAAATTCAGACCTCCTCGGATATCGTTGATGTAGTTCAGGTTTCCGAACCTGATCTGGTGGCCGGGGGCGTAACTATCGACCTGCTCAAGGTGGCCGGTTGAGTTGGCACGAAGCACAGAGCCACCGAACACAAAGACCTGTCCGGGGAGAAAGTTTTCTCTGGACGCTGCATCATTGTTGATGAAGAGGCGAGTCATCAATCCTTCTATCAATGATACAACGGATCTCTCAATGAAAGCACCAATGTCGGTGTCAAAACTGGTAGATCTCGGGTAGGGGGCCCAAGCTGTATGTTTGCAGACTGATGGTAACAATAATCAAAAGGATACAATGTTTACCCAGGTTCGGGCCCTCTTAATGGAGGTAAAACCATACTCCTACTTGATTATATTCGAAGGGTATAGGGGTTACAAGAGTTGATCTACCTCGAGATCGTAGTGGCTAAACCCTAGCTTGGCTAGCCTATCAATGTTATGATCCTGCCTCCGGTCTAAACCATCCGGATAGATACGGAGGGGCTTAGGGTTGTACAAAGCCAGTTTAACAGAAATGAAATAGCATATCCGGACATCTAAACTTGCTTTTCACACACACGGGAGTCCTATCCGGACACGAGAGGTGGTCATCTTCCTTGTATCTCGATGGCCCACTAGTCCGGCCCATATCAAATAAACAGGACACCCGAGAACCCCTTACTCCAGGACTACCTCACTCACGTCTGGCAACCTAAGGCGAATGCCACCCTTCCGCCGCTCCCGCCACCGCCCAGAAGGACAACACCAACTAGCATGACAAGGGGGTTGGGGGTACCAAGAGACACGCGTGATAGCCTACATCCTCGGCGAGCCTCAAGCCTCCTGTGTCCAACCGTCTCTTCAACCAATTCTCTCACGAGGTGAATGCCGCCCTCCCGAGGTTGTGCGACCCCTCAAGTGGTCATAGTAGGGCATGACCATTGGTTCCAAAACCATCTCAGGTGCTCGGCCACTGCCAGCGCGCTCCCCATGTTGTGCACTCCCACCATCAGCAACATCGCTGTCACCAAGACCCTAATCGACGGAGGAGCCAGTCTCAACGTGATCTCCATTGCGACCTTCGAGATGCTCCAAGTGCCTTATGACTAGCTGATGCCGACCAGGACTTCTTCGGCGTGACGGACAGGTGCACCATTCCCCTCGGACAAGTGCGCCTCCTTGTCACCTTCAGTAGCTGCATCAACTACCACACTAAACTCATCGAAGTCGACATGGCCCACAACAACCTCCCGGATAACACCACCCTGGGATAACCCACACTCATCAAGTTCATGGTAGCGACCAAACACGGCTACAATGTCCTATAGATGCCTTGCTGTAGAGGCTTTATCACCGTTACCTGCTATGAGAAGGGGGCAGTCTGCTCCATCGAGCATGCTTACCGGTCTGCCACTACCAAGGATTCTGACGGCCCCCTAAGATTGCCCTCGCGAGGAAGAAGTAGCTCCTCCCCATGGACCATCGTGGGGTGACGAAGGCGCTGGCTGGTGGCGACATCCAGAGTCTCGCTTTTTCCGCCTGGGACCTCCCTCCTCCTGCATAGGATGGCACGCCCGACACTTCCCTTGAGGCCGGCTCAGGGTCTTTTGACCAGAAAGCGTCCGACCTGACCAGCGTGCCAAGGGAGGTACTCAGACACCACTTGGGGGCGCGCCTCAACGCGCATCCCCTCAAGCAAGGAACACGGTGCCAGGCGCCAAGAGCACAAGAATTTATCGCCTAGGAAACTTAAAAGCTGCGAGAAGCACGGCCCATCCGCAATGGGCACCGTCCATGCATACCACCGGTCCAACCGTCACCCCCAAGGAGGGCAGCAAGATGGACGTGTGCGTGGACATCGCGAGCCTCAATAGGGCCAGCTGCCAAGACCTCTTCTAACTGTCGCACATCGGCTAGGGCAGGGGCCTCGCCAACACTACATCTGCATGCCCTTCGGTTTAGTGAATGTCAGTGCCACCTTCCAAAGGTTCGTGCGGCTCGCGATGGTGCCTCACGAGACTTCAGCTCCTCGCGAGCCCCCAAGGCCTCAGGTGCTAGCCGGCCCCTCAGAGATGAACCTACATGGCACACTTCGCCGAGCATCCTGACGCTCGCGTAGTAGTATGATTGCCAGGTGACTTTTTGGTTTGTTCAAATTTAGGGCGCCCTTCGGGCTGCATCATCCTCAACCTGGTCAAGGTGCGTCCCTTTAGCTGCCTCACTTTTATTCGTGTAGAGAATCTAGTTACGCTTTAATGAGTTTATGTTGCTTACTTAACCCTCTATTTGGTGCCTCACCACCAATGAGATCACCGCACGAGAGCAACTCTTCTTTTAACCATCCCATGACTAGGGGCTGGACATGGCGTCTGTGCTCGGGTCCGTCTCATGGGCCCGCTCCCGTGCATGTTACCTCACAGAGGTCTTTGGTGTCTCACTCTCTCATGGGACCATCACGACCAAGTTTGTAAGGGGCAGCCAAATTTGTATAACTGAGAGTTTGGTGTTTTGCTACCTCGGGCGTCGTGCACCCGACGACTCTTCCCTTGATCATTCCCGGAGAAACTTGACACGACATTTGTTCTCGGGTCCGTCCCTGCAGTGCCGCTAAATTCAAGTGACCGAGCTCTGCGAAATGGGCCAGACCCGTGCACATCACCTCATTTGGCTCCTTGGTGTCCGACCTCCTCATCGAGTGGCCTTGGGATAGCCATTTGACACGCGTCGCCCCCATGTCGTAGGTTACATGACCATGCATCTACATTAAGAGCTAGGCGCAAACTGCCCGAATACTAAGGAAGGGGCTCCTGAGCACTGCACCTGGAGCATCCGACACCACCACAAGTTCTACCGTGTCCGTCATGTGTATGAACAAAATGGGGCAGTACAAGCCCCGCAGACTCTGGAAGAGAGCTCCCATCCATGCCTGATTGGAAGCCCAATGCCCCGCGCTGGAGGAATGATCGAACTACGATCATGCCCATGACCTAGTGGTATCCCCATGCCCCATGATGGCGGAACATTCAAACTATGATTATGCCCCGGCCCGAATAGAAGCCCCATGCTCCATGCTAGTGGATAATCAACTAGGAGGGCCCCACGGGCCATGCCGACCTCAGGAGAACCCGTGCCTGACACGACAACTGCTTATCTTTTTTCGTCACATGCACGCACAACTCCCCCTGTGCCTCACGCGAGCGGTGGCTGGACACGGTGCATGTGCTAGGTTCAGTACCAGCAGCGCTGAAAACCCAAGGGATCGGGCTCTGGCTCGTGGGCCTGCTTCCCTACACGTCACCCCACCAAGGCCCTTGTTGTCTAGTCTCCTCGTGTAACGCCCATGTGCAAACTAGCGAGCGAGAACCATCCAAATGGAACATTTTGTGCAGGTTTTCCCTCATGGGCGGATCACCCGGGAGGTCTCGTGCTGCACACTACAACTAGCAAACCAGAGGCATTGCAAAGGGCTAAGTCTGGACACGTCAGGGGGTGACCTCCCCAATACTAGCGTCTTCTCCCACGCATGCCACTTGCGTGTCAAGGGGGAGTCCTGATCATCATGCCTCAAGAGCCTTGACTAGCTCCCGGAGCCCCTCACATCCTGGCCTTGTATAGGCATCGCGACCTGACATCCCAGTGATGGATGAGGTCTACACGGGGTTGGGCCCTGTCGACGTAGAGCACGAAGGGAGGAAAAATGATAAGAAAGCATGGAAAGGGAACTCCGCAAGATTGTAAGCCTTCATTACAAGCATTAATTATTCGAATAAATAAAGCCATTGTTTCATGCATCCGCACGGAGCTTCAGGAAGAAGGGTTGCAGCCGCCATCATCGTTGCCCGTCGCGGCCTCACCGAGCTCCTCACTGCCGCTGCAGGAGAATTTCTCAAGCAGTGCGCTGACAGGGACTTCTATGGCCTCCGCAAGGCCATCGCAGGATTCTTCGAGAAGAGGGCCTATCACCCTGCTAAAGTAGAAGTTGGGATCGTGGTGGAGAAGGTGGATGAACACACGGGTCGCCGCCACAAAGAAGAGGTCGTGGCAATCCTCCTCCAGGATGTCGTCCACCTTCCGGGCCCCATCCTCGAGCTGCTCCTGAGCTTGGTGGAGAACTTGGCATAGTCGGCATTGCTAGCTACAACAGGAGCCTCAAGTCTCTCCTGGTGTATGGAACTTAGGGCCTCGAGGGCCCTAAGCTTAGGAGATGTGAGTGCGGTGTGGTTCGCCGTTGCCTTCACGTCGGCATCCGCCTGGATCTTATTATCCTTGGCATCCAAATGAGTGTTGACCTCAGACACATGCTTCACTTGGGCCTGCTAAGCGTCAACCGCACGGCGCTTCAACGCCTCCAGACGCTACCACTCAGTGGCCTGCTCGGTCACCATTGCCACCAGGTCCAACTGGCGGGTGATGAGCCTCATCTCACGGGTTTTAGATCGTCTCCCGCAGTTGGAGCCGTTGCGCATCTGCAGCCCGCTCATCTTGAATCGCCTTCAGGATGGCTTCCGCCTCCGCGCGGCGCTTGGTGGTTGCCTTGGCCCCAACGAGTGCGCTCTCGCGGGCTGCCTTCCCCTAGTTGGCTTCCTTCTCGCTCCGTGCGATGGCAACCTTGGTCTGGCACTGGCTCGCCTTTGAGGTGGCGTTCAGTTGGTACTATCCAGCAAGAAGCTTGAGCAAGGCACTGTAGCTCACCAACACGCGGGTCCTGGCCGGGTCTGACATCTCATTGCCCATGTTGACCACGATCGAAGGAGCCCTGGCGATGCTTGTCTAGGGTGCGGAGGGCCCTGAGCTTCCCCCATCTGACCGCCGCACCACACACAGGGGATTCACATCATCAGCTGTGGGAGCTTCTCAGCTGGCCGAGGCCAGGGGATCCTCCGCGGTTCGCTCTGTGTCGCTCCCCGTGGCATTGATGAGAGTGGCCGATGGGGCTTGGACGTCGTGTCATTCCCCGTCACCATGCCCGTGCTGGGGTCGAACCACATGAGGGACGCATCCTCATCCTCTAGAAGTGGCACTTGGGGGCGATCAACAGCGGTTGGGATGGTCAGACCCTCTCATGGCTCTGGAGGGGTGGTGGGCACCTCGCTGCGGCGCCAGAACAACATGAAGTCTTCCCGTGCCCCCTAGGACTCAGCCTGGACCCCGGTGCCGCCTATGGGCTAGGAGGCATCTTCTCCCTGGCCGTCTTCGCCTTCTTCACTTTCTGGTTGTTGCCCTGAAGCCTGTACCTGCAGGTGATAAGCTCGAGCTGCACATGAATATAGTTTCTAGGTGCAAGGGTGAACCCGAGATCTTACTCGTTGTGCATGCACCATTTTCTCTTCTTCTGGGCGGCGGACAACACGTCGTTGGCACCCTCGTACACCACCCTGGTGTTGTCTGCAGGGCGCTCCACATGGTCTCTCGTGAGTCCAGCCTTGTTTCCGCCGTGCCTGAGGGCCTGGGAATCCCCCTAGAGTTGGCCCCCGCCATGGGTGGTTGGACGGCCGCGGTGCTGAGCTTCATCCCTCCCGCCGCGTTGGTATGCCGAGGGAACGCCGCTTGGGGCCGCCATTTGCATCACCATCATCGTTCTCAAGGTCACGAAGGGACCTTTGGTGATAGAGCTGTCATGGTGGGCGCACGGGAGATGCCAAAGGATGACTAAAGAGAGAACGAGGGTTGAGGGCACCGGTGGGCTCCAGAGGCGAGGTCGGTATGACCGAGTGAGGGATGCAAGACATACCAAGGTTCGTGGCTCTTCGGAGAGATAATACCCCTAGTCCTGCCAAGCATGGTTTATATGATACGGTAAAGAGTTGCTCCTGGAGCTGTATGGGAGAAGAAGGAAGGCAGGCTAGGGCTTAGGCTGCTCCTTCTCCCCGCGGGTGAATGTGTTTGTGGCTACGCTGATCGTGCGATGCGTCTGTTGCTTGCCTGTGTACATGAGGGCTCCTGGAGGGTTTTATAGGCCAACCCCCCAGGGTAAAGTTACAAGTTCGTGGGGCCGGGTTGTCCTCATCCGGGAAGCCGGTGCTGGAACCCGCTGGGTGTCAGGGCTTGCTGGATTCCCCGGGCGAGGGCCCCGTGTGCCAGGAGGTACTGTTCTCTATCTCGTCGAACGTCACGGAGTGGACGGGTCGAGTCTTCTATAGTGGCGCTCCACCCGATCATCGTCTGTTGTCGTCGGCAATGACGACGGGTGTGCTGTAGCCACGCCGGCCTCGATCAGCAGGGTAGGTGGGGCATTGTTGCCATGCCTCTCCTTGTCAGAGGAGTTGGTGGGGCACTGTTGCCTTGCTCATCTTTGAATGGAGAGTCGTCACATCGTATGACTGGGATGGGACGGGAGCCTACCCCTGGTAGGGTGGAGGAATACGCAAAATCGGGTTGGCTTGTTGGGCAAGTATTGGTGCACCAGGTTCGGCTGGCTTGCTACAGCCAGCAGGGCCATGTCGCCGTCTTGGTCATGCCGAAGAGTTCGGTCGGGTTGAGGGACTTGGCCTGGCTGAGGAACCCGGCCTGGTGCGAGCCAGACTGAGGGTTGGCACTGACCCCGATGTTTTTGAAAGGTATCCGGGTTCCGTTGCCTGCCCGGGGTTCATCCCCCCAATAGTAGTCCCCGAAAATGTGAAGGTCTGCCGGCTTCGAGTGAGTGGGCCTTCGCAATTTCCCCCCTGAGAAGACGCCTGTAGGTGAAGCTTGCGGCCGTTGGGTCTGGCAACACCCATTCTGTGCCGACTTCCGGAAGCCGGATCACGGCAACCCTACATGGGCGGGAAACCAAGGAGTCTGCTGAATCTTGAAGCAATCTTTTGGTTTCCGCGTGGGCGCCACGTGGTGCTCGGAAGCCGAAGGGCCTAATAGGCCACGCGTGCGATAGGACATGGCGATGAGCCGGGGCTCGCCACTGTGCGCCCTCGGCCCACGCACGTGGATTTATTGCGGCGTCCGCGAGCTGGTTGCCATTCTTGAGGCAATTATTGCCTGTGGTACGTGCGCACATATTGCAGGGAAGTGGGAGGGGCATGCGCAAACGATCCCACTTCCCCATGTTTGAGCCGTGGCTTATAAATTGGGGAGGGGGAGGGGGGCAGCAGAGATCACTCCCCCTCGTGCTCCCCATCTTCTTCCTCTTTCCTTTGCTCTTGGGACCGCCGCGTGCTGCGACGCTCCGTCGCTCTTCGAGGAAAACTTCACCGCCAATCTTCTCTCCTTCTACCTGCTCCACCCTACATCACTGATGGCGCTGTCGTCGAGGACGTGGATGGGCTCAGCCATCACCGCCACAGACATCCAGTATCAGTGCTCCACTAGACGCCTGCTAAGGGAGATGGAGGTTGTCGTGCGACTGCAGGAAGGCAAGTAGGAGCCGCGGCCGGAGGGGACCGAGCACGTGGTCTTCTTCACACATTTGAAGCGCGGGTTTGGGCTTCCCACGAGCCACTTGTTCCACACCTTCCTGGAGTTCTTCAAGCTCCAACCACATCATCATGGTGCGAACGCCATCCTGCAGCTCTCCGGCTTCGTCACTTTCCGCGAGGGGTACCTGGGAGTCGAGCCCACCATTGACCTCTGGTTGCGCCGCTACTTCTTGAAGAAGTAGGGGCCGGGACCAGAAAGATGTCCTCTTGTGGTGCCATGTAACGCCCCGAGACCGATGCTCTAGATGCCTTCTATTTATTTTAGTTGTTGCCATGTGTTTATTATGTTTGTTGCACTATCATAATTGTTTTGCATATTCCATTCCTATATGTTTTGCCATGATCATGTTGAGTGCCTTGTCATATATTTGCTTCTTACACCATGCTCATCTCACTTGTTATGTTGCATTGTACCCTTGTCATTTTACATTTCATCATGCTCATCATGTGGGTTGCATTCTTCATGTTGTGTGTGCATCAGCCCTCCATATCTCTCTCTCAAGCCATGCCATGAATCAACACCTCCTTCCTTCTTATACCTTTCATTTTTGCTAGTGCCATTTTATGTCCTCCATAAATGTTCATTCTTTTCCTATAAATCCTGCTCATTGCCTACATCTCTCTGCCAATTATCAACTCATTTGGAGTTGTTTTGGTAGGGTTCAAAATGACTCAAGTTTGAATCTAATTCAAACTTGAATTATTTTTATGTCCTTAAAAATTCCCAAAGCAATTTATTCAAATTCTGCACAAATTCTGGACTCCAGGGATATTATAATTTCTCTCACAACACTCTCCAATTCCTCTGTGTTTTTGCTATTTTATTTCTATTTGAAGAAATAGAAAGGAGAAAGAGCAGCACCAGCCCAGCGCAGCCCACCTGGGCTTCCCTCCCTAGCCGGCCCAGTCAGCCGCTAGCGGCCACCTGCTCCGTTCGCCTCACACCATCTCCCTCCTCTCTGGAGCGGTAGCCGCAACAGCAGCGCCGTGAGCACGCGCTCACGGACGCCGAGGTCGTGCCGTCTAGTCTCCCCCTTTATAAGAGAGCTCCTCCCTAGGGTTTCCCTTCTCCCCCTCGTTCCTCCCCGCGCCACTGCCACCTGGTAGGTCCAAACCCAAGCAACCCATAGCCGTCGCCCGTGCCATGGCCGAGGAGAGCGCAAGCTCCTCCCCGGCTTGATCATCGCCGTAGCCGTCTTCTTCGTCCACGGGAGCGTTGCGGACGTCTTCCACTTCTTCCATGGCTACGCACACGACCGCACGGACCCGGAGCTCCTTCCCCTTCGTCGTCTTCACTCTCTGCTTCCCGGAACCACGGCGCACCGGAGATCAGCAGCTCGCCGTCGTCCACGTCATCGTCTCCTTCGTTTTCCAGCAAGTCGAGGAGCTAGGAGGTCCAAGGTCGACGTGGTCGTCCTCCTCTACGTCGCCTACCTCCCCTGTTTATCTTCTTTGCGGAGCCAGAGCCAAAGCCGCACGCCACCATGATCAGCGCCTCGCCTCGCCCTCGGCAGCGTGTCCCCACCCGTTGTGAGCAGTCGCGCCTCCCCATCTTCTTTCCCTGTTGTTACCATCGCTGCAATACCCGATCCATGTTGCCCAAGTTCGTTCGCCATGGACGGCCTCGAGTTTGTGCTGGTGTTCATGTCGTTGCTCTGCTCGTTGATCCACACACGCACACACGCACCGCGCCACCTGCAGCCCGCGCACGCGCACGCCCATGCCCGCAGCTCGCCTCGCTTCTCGCCCCATGTCTGCCAAGCTGTCGCTGCCATCCGCCTTGCCGTGCCATGCCCGAGACGAGCATGAGCTCGTGCTCGAGCATCTGTACGCGTGCGCCGTACAGTGCACCACCCTCCCTTTTCCGCACACCCGACACTGCTCAGCCGCCCTCGTCGCGGTCACGTTTGCTCGCCGGCAGCCTCTCCAAGCTCCCTGTGCGCAATGGGGAAGCAACCCCAGAGTTTTGCTAGTTCAAAATGAGCCGAACCCCTTTCAATGCAGAGGCACGGCTCTAGCTCAGATGGTCAGCCCGCACGCACACTTGCAGGAGGTCTTGGGATCGTATCCCAGGGTGCCCCCAATTCTTTTGCCCTCTTTTGTTTATCCCCCCCCCCTAGCATGCACACATATGGCCTGTTGGGCCTGATCCACTCCTGGGCTGCTGCGGTGTGCTGCAATTCGGCCTGTGCATGTTTTTTTCCTGTTCCATGCGTTTTAGCATTTATTCTTTATCATGCATATTTACAGAAAATTGCCATCATTTTAAAATGCTCATGTTAAATTAACCGTGCATCATATGTAAATACTTTGTATATGTAAAATGCTTAGAATTGCATCTAGTTTCATAATATGCAACTTTTATCCATGTTAAAAATGTTTAAAATGCTGTTTGCATTTATTTTTGCTAAATGCCATGTTTAAATGATTTATTTCATAACTAAATAACCGTAGCTCCAATTTTAATAAACTTTATATGTAAATGGGGTGGAAAAATGCCTAGATTAACATGGTGCACTTTATTTTGCTGTTTAACAACATTAAAATATTGTTTAGGGCAGAACAGTACCAAACTCAAAATATGCACGTGGGGATTTTCTAGAATTGTTGTTTGTTGTTTCCAGCCTCATTTAAAATTGCCTAGATAGGTAGTTTTGTTTTACTTCACCTCTTTCCATGTTAATCAACATTTAATATTGTTGGGTACATAAACAAGAGTGAACTAAATTAATGAATGTGGTGTTTCGTCAATATGCAACTCGTTGCATATTGAGCTCCACTTAATTTGTAGTATTGTTTGTTGCACTTTGCCATGCCATGCCTCTTTAAACCGGACATGCATCATACTTGATTGTGCATCATGCCATGATTATGCTTGTGTGTTTACCATGTTGTTTGCTTCTTTCCGGTGTTGCTTCTTAGTTCCGGTAACGTTGCGTTTGTGAGGATTCGTTCGACTACGTTGGTTCGTCTTCTTCATGGACTCGTTCTTCTTCCTAGCGGGATTTCAGGCAAGATGACCGCTACCCTGGATCTCACTACTATCATTGCTATGCTAGTTGCTTCGTTCTATCGCTATGCTGTGCTACCTATCACCTGTTTATCAAGCCTCCCAAATTGCCATGAACCTCTAACCTTTGACACCTTTCCTATGCAAACTGTTGCTTGGCTATGTTACCGCTTTGCTCAGCCCCTCTAATAGCGTTGTTAGTTGCAGGTGAAGTTGAAGATTGCTCCATGGTGGACAGGACTTTGTTGGGATATCACAATATCTCTTATATTATTAATGCATCTATATATTTGGTAAAGGGTGGAAGGCTCGGCCTTATGCCTGGTGTTTTGTTCCACTCTTGCCGCCCTAGTTTCCGTCATACCAGTGTTATGTTCCTGGATTTTGCGTTCCTTACGCGGTCGGGTGATTTATGGGACCCCCTTGACAGTTCGCTTTGAATAAAACTCCTCCAGCAAGGCCCAACATTGGTTTTACCATTTGCCTCACCTAGCCCTTTTTCCCTTGGGTTTCCGGAGCCCGAGGGTCATCTTTATTTTAGCCCCCCCGGGACAGTGCTTGTCTAAGTGTTGGTCCAAATCGAGCGATGTCCGGCGCCCCCTGGGCAACCAGGGTCTATGCCAACCCGTCATCTGGCTCATCCAGTGTGCCCTGAGAACGAGATATGTGCAGCTCCTATCGGGATTTGTCGGCACATCGGGCGGCTTTGCTGGTCTTGTTTTACCATTGTTGAAATGTCTTGTAAACCGGGATTCCGAGTCTGATCGGGTCTTCCTGGGAGAAGGTCTATTCCTTCGTTGATCGTGAGAGCTTGTAATGGGCTAAGTTGGGACACCCCTGCAGGGTATAATCTTTCGAAAGCTGTGCCTGCGGTTATAGGCAGATGGGAATTTTGTTAATGTCCGGTTGTAGATAACTTGACACCAGATCCGATTTAAAACGCATCAACCGTGTGTGTAGCCGTGATGGTCTCTTCTCGGCGGAGTCCAGGAAGTGAACACGGTTTATGGGTTATGTTTGACGTAAGTAGGAGTTCAGGATCACTTCTTGATCATTGATAGCTTCACGACCGTTCTGCTTGCTCTCTTCTCGCTCTTATTTGCGTATGTTAGCCACCATATATGCTTAGTCGCTGCTGCAGCCTCACCACTTTACCCCTTCCTTTCCCTTTAAGCTTTGCTAGTCTTGATACCCATGGTAATGGGATTGCTGAGTCCTCGTGGCTCACAGATTACTACAACAACAGTTGTAGGTATAGGTTTTGCGATGATCATGACGCGAGAGCGATGCTTGCTTGCGTTGAGTTCTTCTTCTGCTTCTTCTTCGATCAGGGGATAGGTTCCAGGTCGGCAGCCTGGGCTAGCACGGTGGATGTTGTTTGAGTTTCTGTTTGTGATTCATCCGTAGTCGGATGATGCTCTTATGTATTGTGATGTTGTATTCATGTGGCATTGTATGCCTTACTTATGTATCCCCATCTATTATGTAATGCTGATGTAATGATATCCACCTTGCAAAAGCGTTTCAATATGCGGGTCTATCCTTGGTGGGACCTTCGAGTTCCTTTTGGATAGGGTCGCATATTGGGCGTGACATGCCACCTTTGTCTCGACGCGGCCGTGCAGGGTGCCCCAAGATGCCGCTGGAGGATTCTGCCAAGAAGTGGCATAACTCCTTCTTCTACGTTCGCAACCTTGGTGCGGGCCGGATCAACCTGCCGCCCTTCGTCAATGCGCCACCGCAGGAGAAGCGGAACTGGACCTACTTCCTAGGCACCCGTCGCATGGGGTGCTCAACTTGTGTCAGCGGTTGACGGAGATGAAGGAGAAGGAGGGGCTCAGTGGCGCGGATATCATCGCCGCCTTCATCACGCGCCGTGTGCTGCCGCTGTAGCACCGTTCCCACATCATTGGCCTGATGACTAGTCTTCAAGACCCCAACAGGATGTCGAACCTACGCCTGGGGGCGGATCATGTGGCCTGCCAGGTCAAAGATATATCCAAGGCCGGGCTGAAGGAGGACTGGGAGTTTGGGAAGCCTCTGTATAGCTAGACGCGCCCGGCACTGGTGGTGAGTCCTTGGTCTTCATGTTTTGCCGCTGCTCATATTCTTGTTCGTCCTGATGCGACGATGGAGGTGCTGCTGAATGCCATCCGGCATCCATATGACCGGGCGCCGACGCAGGTGGAGCGGACCAGCTCGGAGGACGCATCGGTCCCGGGCAAGGACCCGGAGGAGGCTGACACCGAAGCCGGCAAGGTGCGCCGGGCGGGTAAGCTTCGTGTTTGACTTGTGGAGACACCGGCCGATGGTGGAGGTGTTAATGAAAATTAACAACGCAGCAATGGCGAGCGGAGGAGGCGGCGGCGCAGTTGCGGCCGGGTCCTCCCGTGGGGCGGCTGCGGCTAGACGGCCGCATGGGAAGGGGGACATGGCACCCTGGAATCCGGCCGCGAAGCGCATGGTGGACCCGACGGCCGGCACGAAGCCGCCCCACAAGACGAGGCACCGTGGTCCACTGGCGGCGCCAGCAAGGCCAACCGTTCTGCTGGTGGCCGGTGAGTTCTGTTCTATTGAATTCTGGCAAGTCTCAGAGTGGCTTCTCTGGGTTCTCGCTTCTTACTCCGTTGTGCTTTAGGTCGCCGGTATCGCTGGCGCTGGTGGTGCCGGAGTCTGCGTCCCTTGGTGGCTCAGTCTTCTAGAAAACCCGGACCAATGTCATCGAGCGGGACAAGGAGGGGGACAATCTGGACCTTGGCCTGGATCCGGTCGACACTAAGGGCATCGCCTGGCGGGACCGGAACAGGGCCGAGGCACGGGCTTGGGTCAGTGCTGCCGCGGCGTGGGCGCGGGCCGGCGTGGAGCCAGCGTGGCCCGAGATGCCGGCAGGCATGGAGCCCTCAGCGACGGTTTTCATGCCGCCGTCACAGGGAGCGCGGCCAGGACGGCCGCGCAGAGGTGGTGGGCCTTGACCGGGAGGTCGTGGTGATCTGGGACGACACCCTGCCACGGGCCGATGCGGTTGAGCGGGCGGAGGCCAAGGGAGGATGCGGCGACGCCGTCTTGGAGGAGGCAGCACGGGTGACACCGGAGGGGGCGCCTCAGATTCTGATGGGTATGGCGCCACAGCAGGCGGCACCGCAGGCAAATCTCTCCATCCTGCCGGAGAGAACGCTGATAGGACATCAGCTGCGGATGAGCCGGTCAGCGGCGAACACGTCCTGGTCTCCAGGCCGGGGGCCGTCAGGCCACCGGGTCGCAGCCCGCTCGGGCTGGGCCCGGCGAGGTCTTCTTTGGGCCCTTGACCCGGGAGGAGGTGGCGATGGCCGCAGTGAGCCATCGCCTCCGCGGGCGCGTGGACAGGGTCCAGGCCTGCGCCCTGGTCAAGATGGAATGGGGGCGGGGATGGAGCGCGCTGTGACGATAAGGTTTTTCCCTTTGTCTTTTGTTTTTTCTTCTTGCTTCTTGAGGGAGTTCCGGACTAGGGGGTGTCCGGATAGCCGAACTATCATCATCGGCCGGACTCCAAGACTATGAAGATACAAGATTGAAGACTTCGTCCCGTGTCCGGATGGGACTTTCCTTGGCGTGGAAGGCAAGCTTGGCGATACGGATATGTAGATCTCCTACCATTATAACCGACTCTGTGTAACCCTAGCCCTCTCCGATGTCTATATAAACCGGATGGCTTTAGTCCATAGGACGAACAACAATCATACCATAGGCTAGCTTCTAGGGTTTAGCCTCCTTGATCTCGTGGTAGATCCACTCTTGTAACACACATCATCAATATTAATCAAGCAGGACGTAGGGTTTTACCTCCATCAAGAGGGCCCGAACCTGGGTAAAACATCGTGTCCCTTGTCTCCTGTTACCATCCGCCTAGACGCACAGTTCGGGACCCCCTACCCGAGATCCACCGGTTTTGACACCGACATTGGTGCTTTCATTGAGAGTTCCTCTGTGTCGTCACCGATAGGCTCGATGGCTTCTTCGATCATCATCAATGATGCAGTCCAGGGTGAGACCTTCCTCCCCGGACAAATCTTCGTATTCGGCGGCTTCGCACTGCGGGCCAATTCGCTTGGCCAACTAGAGCAGATCGAAAGCTACGCCCCTAGCCGTCATGTCAGATTTGGAAGTTTAAACTTCACGGCTGACATCCGCGGGGACTTGATCCTCAATGGATTTGAGCCACAGCCGAGCGTGCCGCACTGTCACGGCGAGCATGATTTAGCTCTGCAGCCGGACAGTACGTTGGAGGCCGCACTCAAGCCCGCTCCGATCTTCAATTCGGAGTCGGCTGCGCAGATCGAGGATGGATGGCTAGACACCGCCGAGGGGGCTGCAACCTCTACGGCGATAGAGCCGAACACTGACCTTGTCCCTCATGAAGCTCGTGACTCCGAGGTGCCGGACTCCTTGCCGGACTCCGAACCTCCCGCGCCCCCTCCGATCGAATCTGATTGGGCGCCGATCATGGAGTTCACCGCAGCGGACATCTTTCCACACTCACCTTTCAGCGACATCTTGAGTTCGCTAAAGTATCTCTCGTTATCAGGAGAGCCCTGGCCGGACTGCGGTCAGGACGGTTGGGATGCGGACGATGAAGAAATTCAAAGCCCACCCACCACCCACTTGGTAGCCACCGTCGACGATCTAACCAACATGCTAGACTACGACTCCGAAGACATCGACGGTATGGACGACGATGCCGAAGACGACCAAGAACCAGCGCCCACCGGGCACTGGAAAGCCACCTCATCATATGACATTTACATGGTGGATATCCCAAAGGATGGGAATGGCGAAGGAACAACAGAGGATGACCCCTCCAAGAAACAGCCCAAGCGCCGGGGTCAGCGGCGCCGCTCTAAATCCCGCCACAGCAAGAATGAAGATTCCGGCACCGGAGATAATAATACACGGTACAGTGCCGAAGACAACCCACTCCAGCAAGATCCAGCGCAGGAGGATGGAGACGCCTTCCCTCATGAGAAAGCGGCAGAAGAAGAGGTAGAGGATTATATGCCTCCCTCCAGAGACGAGGCAAACCTCGACGATGATGAATTCATCATGCCTGAGGATCCCGTCAAACAAGAGCGTTTTAAACGCAGGCTTATGGCCACAATGAACAGCCTCAAGAAAAAGCAGCAACAGCTTAGAGCCGATCAAGATCTGCTAGCCGACAGATGGACTGAAGTCCTAGTGGCCGAAGAGCATGAGCTCGAACGCCCCTCCAAAAGCTACCCTAAACGCAAGCTGCTCCCCCGATTAGAGGAGGAGGTGTATGAACCCGCATCACCAAGAGACAATACGGCTGACCGACCACCCCGTGGTCGCGACAGAGAGGCCTCTAGGCCCTTCACTAGACCCGTACCCCGGCATCGCTCGAAAAGCACAAGGCCACCGGGGAACGCTCCGGACTTGCGAGATATATTGGAGGATAGGGCAAGGCAATCAAGATCGATCTATGGATCCTGTGGGCGCCCCATGGTACGTGACGACAACCATCGCGCCGGACACAGTAAGTCCGGCCGGGCCGAACAAAACAGACAAAGCTCTTTTGAGCTCCGTCGTGATATCGCCCAGTACATAGGCGCCGCACACCCACTATGCTTCACAGATGAAGTAATGGATCATCAAATCCCCAAAGGGTTTAAACCCGTGAATATTGAATCTTACAATGGCACAACAGACCCTGCGGTTTGGATCGAAGACTATCTCCTTCACATCCACATGGCCCGCGGTGACGATCTTCACGCCATCAAATATCTCCCCCTCAAGCTTAAAGGACCAGCCCGGCATTGGCTTAACAGCTTGCCAGCAGAGTCAATTGGGAGTTGGGAAGACCTGAAGCCGCATTCCTCGATAACTTCCAAGGCACGTATGTGCGACCACCAGACGCTGATGACCTAAGCCACATAATTCAGCAGCCAGACGAATCGGCCAGACAATTCTGGACACGATTCTTAACCAAGAAAAACCAAATCGTCGACTGTCCGGATGCGGAGGCCCTCGCGGCCTTCAATCATAATATCTGCGACGAGTGGCTTGCCGGGCACCTGGGACAGGAAAAGCCAAAATCCATGGCAGCCCTCACATCACTCATGACCCTCTTCTGCGCGGGTGAGGATAGCTGGCTAGCACGCAGGAACAACCTCAACAAAAATTCTGGCAGTCCGGATATCAAGGACCGTAATGGCAGGTCACGTCGTAACAAAAACAAACGCCGCATTAACGGCGACAATAGTGAGGATACAACAGTCAATGCCGGATTCAGAGGCTCTAAACCCGATCAGCAGAAAAAGGCATTCAAAAGAACTACTCTGGGTCCGTCCAATTTGGACCGAATACTCGACCGCTTGTGCCAGATACATGGCACCCCCGAAAAGCCAGCTAACCACACCAACAGGGACTGTTGGGTATTCAAGCAGGCAGGCAAGTTAATTGCCGAAAATAATGACAAGGGGCTGCATAGCGATGACGAGGAAGAGACCCGACCGCCGAACAATAGAGGACAGAAGGGTTTCCCCCCACAGGTGCGGACGGTGAACATGACATACGCAACGCACATACCCAAAAGGGAGCGGAAGCGTGCACTCAGGGATGTATACGTGATGGAGCCAGTTGCCCCGAAGTTCAATCCATGGTCCTCCTGCCCGATCACTTTTTGACCGAAGGGACCACCCCACTAGCATCCGCCATGGCGGATTCGCCGCATTGGTCTTAGACCCAATCGTCGATGGATTTCACCTCACGAGAGTCCTGATGGACGGCGGCAGCAGCCTGAACCTGCTTTATCAGGATACAGTGTGCAAAATGGGCATAGACCCCTCAAGGATTAAACCTACCAAGACGACCTTTAAAGGCGTCATACCAGGTGTAGAAGCCAATTGTATAGGCTCTGTTACACTGGAAGTGGTCTTCGGATCCCCGAATAACTTCCGAAGCGAGGAGTTAATCTTCGACATAGTTCCGTTCCGCAGCGGCTATCATGCCCTGCTCAGACGTACTGCATTTGCAAAGTTCAACGCGGTGCCTCACTACGCATACCTCAAGCTCAAGATGCCAGGCCCTCGAGGAGTCATCACGGTCAACGGAAACACTGAATGTTCTCTCCGCACGGAGGAACATACAGTGGCTCTTGCGGCAGAAGTACAATGCAGCCTCTTAAGGCAATTCTCGAGTCCGGCCGTTAAGCGGCCGGACACAGCTAAGTGCGCCCAGAGTAACCTACAACAAGAGCACCTGGCACGTTCCGAGCACGCGTAACAGTGCGGCCCCAACCCCAGCCCCTGTAAAACGTCAAGACAGGTCCTTCGCGTACACCATTACGCTCTGAAGATACCATGGGCATGGGGAGAGGGGCGCGTCCATGATAGGCCCAGACTGCGGCTCAACCACACCAGGGGCTCTCAAGTGTGTCGTTCTTTTTTTCTTTTTTATTTTTATCCACAGGACTCCGTTCGTCAGAGGCCCTGTCCGGCAGTAGACCTGCCGAACTCACGATGCAACAGCCAGGGAAGAAGAAAGGCTACAACGAATATCTAGGTGGTCTCCATTACGAGCATTAAATCTATTTGATGCACCATTCCGCAGCCTACCCCTAGAGGGGGACATGTTTAACAGTCCCATCCCTTGCTTATCGCACCATTTGTATCATTCTGCACTTACAACCGTTTTTCTTGAATAAGTAATGCAGCACCTTTTTGCTTCCAATTGCATTTCTCTTTTATACATATGTTCATTTGTGACATGTCGCATCCGTACGTTTTGGTACGGCTAAATACAACAGGGGCTTATGTTTCCCGCATCATGGTGTGATAAGTCCGAACACTTTCACAAGTGCGGCACCCCAAACTTATAGCATTATATGCATCGGCTCCGAATCATGTCTTAGGTCAATAGTTGGGTTTGCCCGGCTCCCATGTTTTGGTACCTTACGTTCCGTTGTATCGGCTAAGGTAGCACTGGGAGAACCACTGCGATTGCGCCCCGGTTGAGCTAGGTGAGCGCCTCAGTGGAGAAAGCTAAAACTGACCGTCATGATGAGGCGAGAGCTGGTCGCTGTTCGAGAGGTTTTTTGCGAGTCCTTAAAGACTTATGCCGCTTAGAGTGAGGAGCCGACTTTGTCCGGCCCAGGCGTGGATAGCGCCCCAAATTCGGCCTTCCGAAGACTAGGGGCTTCGCCGAAATTTAAAATTATAGAATTCTATGGCTAAGTGAGAGTGTTCAAGCATTATAAGTCCGGTTGCCTTGTTCGTTCTGTTGAGCGCCTCCCTAGATGGACCCAAATATGGGAACAAGAGTGCTCAAATTTATCCCGAATACCCCAGCACTCGTGGCATGGGGGCTGAAGCCGACGACTTGCCATCTCTCAGATTTGATAAACAGCCGCATAGAAGGTAATATTTTAAATTAAAAAGCGTTGCTTAGCACAAATGAACTAAGTTTTCAGCGCACAGGATAACAAAATGTGAGTCTACTCAAATATTACATCTTTGGAGCACTCACCCGCAATAGTGCGGCCGCCCTTCAGCACACTCTTATAATACATCTCGGGCGTGCAATGCTCCTTGCCCTGCGGTGGCGGGTCCGTGATGAGCTTCTGGGCATCCATCTTGCCCCAATGCACCTTTGCGTGGGCAAGGGCCCGACGGGCACCTTCAATACAGGCGGAGTGCTTGATGACTTCAACCCACGGGCACGCTCCCAGGCATGGCCTCCTTAGGCCACAGCCGAACTATGAGGCCCTTCATGGCCTGTTCGGCCGCCTTGTGGAGCTCGACCAGCTGCTTCAGCTGGTCGCTAAGGGGCACCGGATGTCCGGCCTCAGCATACTGAGACCAGAAGACCTTCTCCGTCGAGCTCCCCTCCTCGGCCCGGTAGAACGCAGCAGCATCGAACACGCTGCAAGGAAGATCTGGAAACGCTCCTGGAGAGCTCTGAATTCAGGTAAGCAACAGGTAATTAACACTCACATGCTTACTTTGCATGAAAAATGCCTTACCCGCTGCTATTTTCTTCAACACCTCGATTTCCTGGAGGGCCTTGTAGGCTTCGGCCTTAGCGGCTTTGGCACTCTCAAGAGCCGTTGCAAGATCAGACTCTCGAGTCTTCGAGTCACGCTCTAGGCTCTCATGTTTTTTCATGAGATCCTGGAGCTCTTGCTGTACCTCCGCCACCCGCACCTCCTGCTTCTCTCGCTCGGTGCGCTCCGCGGCCACATTGCGTTCGGCCACGGCCACCGCCTCTTTCAGGGTCGCCACCTCATTAGTGGCCCCTGCAATACCCACGTTATCCTTGTCATTCTTTTTGCAACCAAAATCCTTTTCTGTAAGGTACAATTTTAATAAGGTGTTACTCACCTTCCTTGTCCTCGAGCTGCTTCTTGGCATGGCCGAGCTCGTTCTCGGACCGCTTGAGGCTTTCCTTCAAAGTATTGACCTCTGCAGTCAGTGCGGCAGAGGTCAGCAGCCCAGCCTGCAATCCCATATTGACATATTTTTATGACTCCTGCGTATATCTTCTTAAGATCCTTAGTCTGGCTTTTCTTTCCGAACACCGAACCTAGCATCAGGGGCTACTGTCTATGCGGTACTATTTTACATATATCAAAATTCTTACCTCAAAGCCTGTTAGAAGGCTGCTGTAGGCTTCGGTCAACCCGCTCTTGGCGAGCTGCACCTTCTGAATCACCGCACTCATAACAGTGCGGTGTTCCTCTTTGATGGAGGCGCCATTAAGCGCCTCCAGCAAGCTATCTGGCGCCTTCGGTTGGACGGAGGCTGCCGGCGTCACGGTCTTGCCCTTCTTACGAAGGGGCCGCCCGCCGGACTCTGGAGCCACTATGGTATCCGGAGCCGAGTCCGGTGCAAAGTCCGGGAGGTTGTCCTGCGACACCTCCGGGGCCTCCTCCTCCTGGCGGGTCCCTTCCCGGGATCCCACCTCGGCATCGTCTGTGTCACGGGGGGTGGAGGCGGTCGGAAGAGAATCCATATCCGATGCACCTAAGGACCCGCTCGACGAAGCGGGAAGATCGTCCTTGGGCGGACTGCAGGGTTGTATGCGGCATTAGAAAGACATTGTGTGGCAAAAAATAAAAACCATGAAGTTATTCGGGAGTCCGGATACTCACAATCTCGCCAGGCGCATGGCCCTTGGAGGCCAGTCCTCGTCGTCGTCACTGGCATTGGCAGAGCAGTCCGGGGGAAGAGTTTTTCCCTTCTTGGACCGTTCGGCCTCCCTCATTGGGGAGGCCTTCCTTTTCTTCTCTCCCCCCTCTGGGGGAGAGGCTTTCTTCTTCTCCTCCTCACCTTGGTGAGAGGAGTCGGCCTCGGAGTCGTCATCCGATAGCACCTGAAAATGGGAACTCTTCCGAGTCCCGTGGCCTTCTTCCTGGCCTTCTTCTCCGGCACCACGTGGGGTGCCGGAGCCAGCAGCACCGTTAGGCAGGCGTCCGCTGGGTCCTCTGGCAACGGGGCCTGACAGATAGTCTGTTCGGCCTTTGCCAGCTAGTCCTGTCAAAGGTAAAGGGAGTTTAGATCCCGCATAGAGTCAAACTATGGAAAACGAGCGTTCCGTAAAGGACAAAATCACTTACCTCGTCAGCCGGACGCTGCGAGCTGAATCCGCGATCTTCGGTAGCGGATGCGGGAGCCTCGGCGCCCTTGAATAGCACCTTCCAGACATCTTCGTACGTAGTGTCGAAGAGCCCGCTCAGAGTCTGGTGCTGCGCCGGATCGAACTCCCACATGTTGAAACCCCGTCGTTGGCATGGGAGAATCCGGTGGATGAGCATGACCTGGACTACGTTGACAAGCTTGAGCTTCTTGTCCACCAGCTTTTGGATACATGCTTGGAGTCCGGTCAGCTCCTCCGAATCACCCCAGATCTGGCCACTCTCTTTCCAGGAGGTGAGCCGTGTAGGGATGCCGGATCTGAATTTGGGGGCCGCTGCCCATTCAGGGTCACGCGGCTCGGTGATGTAGAACCACCCCGATTGCCACCCCTTAATGGTTTCCACGAAAGTGCCCTCCAGCCAAGTAACGTGGGACATCCTGCCCACCATGGCGCCTCCGCACTCCGCTTGGCTGCCCTTCACTACCTTCGGCTTGACGTTGAAGGTCTTGAGCCACAAACCGAAGTGGGGCTGGATGCAGAGGAAGGCCTCGCACACGATGATAAACGCCGAGATGTTGAGGATGAAATTCGGGGCCAGATCATGGAAATCCAGGCTGTCGTAGAACATGAGCCGCCGGACAAAGGGATGAAGTGGGAAGCCCAGTCCGCGGAGGAAATGGGGAAGAAATACTACCCTCTCATGGGGCCTGGGGGTGGGGATGAGCTCTCCCTCGTCGGGGAGCCGGTGCGCGATGTTGCTGGACAAATATCCGGCGTTGCGCAGCTTCTGGATCTGCCCCTCCGTGACGGAGGAGGCCATCCACTTGCCTCCCGCTCCGGACATAGTTGGAGAAGGTTGAGGTGAGAAGTGCGGACTTGGGCGCTGGAGCTCGAGTTCGCGGAGTTGGATAAGCCAAGGAGGAAGAAGGCGCAGGTAAAAGGGTTGGATCTTTATCCCCTTATATGGGCGGACACAAACAGGCGTCCCCACTGGCCTGATAAAACTCGCTTATCCCCCAAGCGCCGCAATCAATGGTGCGGTTGGGTTACCCACATTCGTATTGATGGGAATCCCGGAATAAGGGGAACACGATCTCTGCTTCAACAAGACGTGCCAAGGAAACCGCTTCGCTAAACGCGCTGAGGTGGTACAATAAAAACGATTCTAGTAAAGGCTTGGTAGTGGTGTGACGTCACGCCGCAAAATACGTCAGCAGATTGAACTTGTGTAATATTATTCTCTCTGCGGAGGTACGTGGAATTTATTTTTGCAGAGCCGGACACTATCCTGGTGTTCACAATCTTCTATAAATTATTCGGAGGAAGAACCCGCCTTGCAATGCCGAAGACAACATGCGCGCTGGACTTGTCGTCATTGAAGCCTGGTTCAGGGGCTACTGAGGGAGTTCCGGACTAGGGGGTGTCCGGATAGCCGAACTATCATCATCGGCCGGACTCCAAGACTATGAAGATACAAGATTGAAGACTTCATCCCATGTCCGGATGGGACTTTCCTTGGCGTGGAAGGCAAGCTTGGCGATACGGATATGTAGATCTCCTACCATTGTAACGGACTCTGTGTAACCCTAGCCCTCTCCGGTGTCTATATAAACCGGATGGCTTTAGTCCATAGGACGAAAAACAATCATACCATAGGCAAGCTTCTAGGGTTTAGCCTCCTTGATCTCGTGGTAGATCCACTCTTGTAACACACATCATCAATATTAATCAAGCAGGATGTAGGGTTTTACCTCCATCAAGAGGGCCCGAACCTGGGTAAAACATCGTGTCCCTTGTCTCCTGTTACCATCCGCCTAGACGCACAGTTGGGGACCCCTACCCGAGATCCGCCGGTTTTGACACCGACACTTCTCTTTAGTGGGGGCATGCTAGCGCACCTACTGGGTGTAGCCACCGAGATTGGTGCCAACTACGTAGTAGTTGGGTCGAATCTTATATTGCCGTCTTGTGCTGATTATCATTCCTTCTAGCAACTGGACTTCTACCAGGTCGGTGTCATCAACCGGCTCATGGAAAAGCACCGGCAGCACAAAGTGCAGCTCGCCGCCAAGGAGGGGGCGCTCCGTGTCGCTGAAGGTAATTTTCTTGCGTGCTCTTTTAGTGGGGGAGGGCTAGCACACCCACTTGGTGTAGCCCCTGAGATTCGAGTCAACTACTTAGTAGTTGGGTCAAATCTTAAAGTACTCTTTCTTCCGTTTCTGAATCTTCATCGTGCAGCTATTGCGGCCGAGGTGCCTTCCTGGAGAGCCCGACTGGTCCAAGCCGGGTCGTTTCTGACGTCGGACGGCTCCGGGACGAGGTGGCGGAATTGAAGGTGGAGGCGGAGGGGGCTCAGCGGGCGCTCGCCGAAGCCAGCCAGCTGCAGGGGCGGCTGGCTAGTGACAAGAGTCGGCTTCAGGCCAAGGTGTACCGTCTCAAGACTAAGGTGGCCAAGGCGGCGGAGGCCCAGCATGCCCTTGTTGAAGCCGGCCAGCAGCGTGATAAGTCGACCGACGACAAGGGCCAACTTTAGGCCGAGGTGGAGCGTTTGAAGGCGATGGGGGCCAAGGTGTGGGAGGCCCACCAGGTGGAGCTCCTCTACTGCAAGGAATACGAGAAGACGGTCATGGCGAAGGACACCGAGCTGAAGGCAGCCCTCGCCAAGGTCACCGACCTGGAAAAGGCGCTTCAGGACCGGGACCGTGCCATCACCAAGGAGAGGTATTGTACGTTGCTTGAAGCGCAACACTTGGACGAGACCTTCGCCTGTAAGTGCTTTCTTTGGATTCTCCCGGGTTGAAAAGCCGGCTTTCTTTTCTATTCTTGCTGACTCGTCTTGCTCTACCCTTTATATGGCACTTCCCGAAGACACACAGGGTGGCGGAGCAGGCCGTCCGCTTCCAGCGTGATCCGGAGGGGGTCGTGGGTTCCAGGACCAACCAGCAGGTCGCCTGGACCTTCTCGGAGATCATGGTTGCCTTCGAAGCTCGTCTGCGAGTGTTGGGTGAGAAGATGGTGCGACTCTCCCAGGTCGGCGTGGGGATGACGGCGGCCCTCTGGCCTGGCGCCGTTGCGCAAAACAGCTTCTCGCGGCTGGTGTAGTGGTTGGAGATGCACCCGGAGCGGCTTCATGCGTGGCGTGTCCCGCCGCTTGTGCCGGCGCCGAGCTGGTGCTCCGGTTTGTGATGTCTTGGCATCCGGACCTAGCGTTGGACCGGCTGATGGGCCAGAGAGCCGGCGCAAAGCGCCAGTTGCAGGCGGAGGCCGGGCGTATCGCCACTCGAGCCAGCTACATCGCTCAGTTCACGATTGATAACGAGTTCCAGCTTGAGAGAACAGACGATGGCGCAGTCATTCCAGTTGATGACTTGGGCCTACTTTTGGGCGATGGGATGACAGCTCCGAGGAGACGGCCATCTACGGGTATGATAACGCCGAAGCGGGAGATACTGGCACTTCGGTGAACCCGGAGGCCACCGTCGGAGTGCCGGCAGCTGCGCAACCCGGTGTTGGAGGTGCATGAAGGTGAGGCCGTCCTGTTTTATCTTTGCAATAATTTCTATTAGGTAGCAGGTCCACCTACCCACTAGGGAGGTTTTGGGTGTAATGTAATGAAATATGGCCTTGGTCCTATTTTAACTTGTGATGTAAATATTGCGTGAGTGTTTGCACTTTTGTTTCTGTTTTCCACCATTTTTTGCTTGCTTCCCTTCTTGGGCCTGCCCCCCGCGAGTCGAACGGCTGGGCTCCGGTCCATGACAAGGAGTTTGGCCCTTGAATAGGGTATGTAGTACTTAGGCTCTTTAAACATTGAGCGCGAGGGAAACACCAACTGGGCCGGCTAGCGGCAATTCCTGCAAAGCCGGTTGGCGAGCAGCTGGTCATGCGGAAAGTTAAGGTGGCGGGACCGGGTGGGCCAACCCGGCAAACCTAACTTATTATTCGTAGTGTGCTGGTGCTTTGGCCCATGTTTCTTGTCGGCCAACAGCCAGTTCTACGGCATAGGGGAAAGTGGAGGGTCGCGGCGACCTGAACACACCAAGTTTTGCTATGGAAGGCGGCGGGTGGTGGCCAAACCGGCCAGCCACCGAGCCCTTGGGTTTGACCGAGTCAAACTGGCGGTGGGGGTTTTTAAGAAAAATTGCACAAGTGTGTGAGATACAATAATTTTGTCCGAAAGGGCAGCCCCTGAGCGTCTTTTGGGGCCCCATAGGTTTAATACGATTAGAAAAGGTAGCGATACATATGTGCACACAACTAACTGTAAAATGGGTTGAGGAGTTCTGCATTCCACGGCTGGGTTGTTTTTCACCGGCGGTGTCTGTCTTGCATTTGTTCGACTTGCGGGCATCGATGAGGTAGTACGCGTTGCGGTCACGGAACGCTTTGCTGACAACAAAGGGGCCTTCCAATGGGGAGGACAACTTGTGCTAATGGGCTTGTTGCTGGATTAGTCGGAGGAGGTGGTGGAGAGATCAAGGCAAGGATACCTCACAAGGTGCTCGTGACACAAGCCGTGACGATCGAGACTAGGCGGGTGCCAGGCGGGCGCCGGCCTGTGCAACGTCCTTATTTCCTCATTGGTGCAAGGGGACAGGCACATGCGTGGACTACCGATGCATCAGGCAAAGGTTACCATTTCAGTGCAACGAGACCAAGACCAGCAGAGTGGCAGGATGGAGGGCACCGTGGAGCCCAAGACAGCGTCATCACCAGTGCCTTCGGCAGCCGAAGACCAACTTTAGTCAGGATAACCTGTACTACATGTTCCCCTTCAAAATGGCCGTTGTTGGCGCCCTTCCCGCTCAATATTTGGGAAGAGGACCAGGGCCCCTATAAATAGGGCTAGTCACCACAGTAGAGAGGAGATGATCGAGGGACGGGTAGATTCACCCCAAGTAGAACACCGCATCAGCTCAAGAACACCTCTCGCGAGGTAGTTCTTCCTTGTACTGTTCATCATCCGCCCCTGAGGCAATCCACCACACTACACACTGGAGTAGGGTATTACACCACAATGGTGGCCGAACCAGTATAAATCTTGTGTCCCTCGTGTTGTTCATCATTTAGCTTAGATTCTCGCGAGGCGATCAGACGTGGATTGGTAGGGGGAAGATCTTCGCGCGCACCCCAGAGTTCGAACCTTAAGGGTCTGCTGGAACCCAACATCCGACAAGGTGATGTAAACAATAATAGTTCATGCTAACATACATCCAATTGGATATATATATCAAGATCTTTCAAACACGAGGAGCTTGCCAAAGGATAAAATGAAAAGGGGAAAGGTGAAGATCACCTTGACTCAAGCATAAAGTAAAGTCATAAAGTAAAAGATAGGCCCTTCGCAGAGGGAAGCAGAGGTTGTCATGTGCTTTTAGGGTTGGATGCATAAAATCTTAATGCAAAAGAACGTCACTTTATATTGCCACTTGTATATGAACCTTTATTATGCAGTCCGTCGCTTTTATTGCTTCCATAACAAGATCATATAAAGCTTATTTTCTCTGCACTAATAAGTCATACATATTTAGAGAGCAAGTTTTATTACCTCCAACATGAAAACTTAGTTGAAGAATCTTACTCAATCCATAGGTAGGTATGGTGGACTCTCATGGCAGAAACTAGGTTTAAGGATATTTGGAAGCACAAGTAGTATCTCTACTTGGTGCAAGGAATTTGGCTAGCATGAGAGGGAAAGGCATGCTCAATATGTTGGGAAGATCAATGACAATATACTTTAACTGAGATGTGAGAAAACATAAACCATTACGTTGTCTTCCTTGTCCAACGTCAACTCTTTTAGCATGTCATACTTAATGAGTGCTTCAGAATCATAAAAGATGTCCAAGATAATATATTTGTATGTGAAAACCTCTCTTTCCTTATTACTTCCTATTAATTGCAACGATGACCAAAACTACGCTTGTCAACTCACAACAACTTTTATGCCTCACACTTTCTATGTGTGAAGTCATTACTATCCATAAGATCAATATGAGCACTTTAATTATTTTTATTCTTTCGACTTTCTCAAGATCATGGCAAGATAGCAAAGCCCTTCACTCAACACTAATCTTTATTATAGATAGCTCACAGACTCGATTACATAGAGAGATCACAAAGCAAAACTCAAAATTACTTGATATTAAAACTTCAATCTACTAGATCAAGATTCTACTAAATGGATCGAACTAAATAAAACAGTAAAGATAGGAGTGTGATGGTGATACGATACCGGGGCACCTCCCCCAAGCTTGGAAGTTTCCAAGGTGAGTGCCCATACCCATGTGATTATGTCCTCGGAGGTGGTGAAGTAGGAGTTGTTGATGATGTAGGCTTGTCGTCCATCTTCCAAGGCATAGGCGCACCATCATAGAAGGATGATCGAGTCTCCGGGATCCTTAAATCTACAGCCAAACTCATCCTCTTGAATCTATATTCATACTCACAGTTTTGGTTTTGCAGGTCATAGATCTAGGCTTGGAGGTGCTCGATTTTCTCTTGAAGCTTGAAGATGGTCTCCCCAATGACCTTGGCATCTAGCTTGTGGTTGTTGGTGAACTCTGCAATCATCATATGGTTGGCGTTGAGTCCATGCTCCACCATCCCTTGGCACTTGAAAACTTGTTGCTCCATGGCATCGAGCTTTGTCTCCACGCTTCCAGTATGCCTTGGTCCCTCCACATCGCGGATGTGCAGCACCCCCTCACGCATCGCAATGGTTTGAGAGTGTTGCAGCACCTTCGCGAGATAGGGGTTGATAACCCTCTCGAAAAACTTGTCCTTGGGAGCACTTGGAGACGTCATGATGCTCTAGATTTGTCAGAAAAACAGCTCGAAATGAAAACAGAGGATATTTGCGTGATACGGTGGTCAAAGCTTTCGGGAGATTATATAATGAATTTTTACCGACCAAAATACGTAACATGCAAGAAAAAAGAGTCCGGGAGGCACACGAGGTGGCCACGAGACAGGGGGGGCGCGCCCAGGAAGGTTGGCGTGCCCTGCACCCTCGTGGGGGCCTCGTGTCCTTCCTGGACTACTTCTTTCTTTCCAAAATTCTTAAATATTCCAAAACAGATAAAAATTACCATTAGAATTGTTTTGGAGTCGGTTTACTTACCGTCCCACATACCTATTCCTTTTCGGAGTCTGGAACATTCTGGAAAGTGTCCGTTATGTATTCCTCCGGGGTTACGGTCTCAATAATATTAGTTTCAAGATTGATAGGATTACCTGAGATATAATGTTTAATTCTTTGACCGTTCACCACCCTCGGACTTGTGCCTTCGAAGTTGTTGATTTTTATGGCACCGGAACGATAGACCTCACCGATAACGTAAGGACCTTCCCATTTAGAGAGAAGTTTTCCTGCAAAAAATCTTAAACGAGAGTTGAATAATAACACATAATCACCTACATTAAACTCACGCTTTTGTATCCTTTTATCATGCCAGCGTTTGACTTTCTCTTTGAATAGCTTGGCATTCTCATAGGCTTGGGTTCTCCCTTCATCAAGTGAGCTAATATCAAATAACCTCTTCTCACGGGCAAGTTTGAAGTCATAGTTGAGCTCTTTAATAGCCCAATATGCTTTATGTTCAATTTCAAGAGGTAAGTGACAAGCTTTTTCATAAACCATCTTATACGGAGACATACCCATAGGATTTTTGTATGCAGTTCTATAGGCCCATAATGCATCATCAAGTTTTTTGGAACAATTCTTTCTAGATCTATTGACAGTCTTTGCAGAATTAATTTGAGCTCTCTGTTGCTCAACTCTACTTGACCACTAGACTACAGGTGATGAGGAGATGCGATTCTATGATTTACATCATACTTAGCAAGCATCTTACGGAAAGCACCATGAATAAAATGTGAACCACCATCGGTCATAAGATATATAGGGACTCCAAACCTCGGAAAAATAACTTCTTTAAGCATTTTAATAAAAGTGTTATGATCATCACTACTAGTTGGAATAGCTTCTACCCACTTAGTAACGTAATCAACAGCAACTAAAATATGTGTGTAACCATTAGAGGCAGGAAAAGGTCCCATATAATCAAAGCCCCAAACATCAAACGGTTCAACAACAAGAGAATAATTCATAGGCATTTCATGACATCTACTAATATTACCAATTCTTTGACATTCATCACAAGATAAGACAAACTTACGAGCATCTTTGAAGAGAGTAGGCCAATAAAAACCGGATTGCAATACCTTATGTGCAGTTCTATCTCCAGCGTGGTGTCCTCCATATGATCTAGTGTGACACTTGCATAGGATCTGTTCTTGTTCAGGCTTAGGTACACAACGTCTAATAACACCATCTACTCCTTCTTTATAAAGGTGTAGGTCATCCCAGAAGTAATGTCTTAAATAATAAAAGAACTTTTTCTTTTGCTGGTATGTGAAACTAGGTGGTATAAGTTTAGCAACAATGTAATTAGCATAATTAGCATACCAAGGAGCAGTATGAGAAGCATTAATGACCGCTAATTGTTCATCAGGAAAGCTATCATCAATAGCAGTGGGTCATCAAGAACGTTCTCTAACCTAGACAAGTTGTCTCCAACGGGGTTCTCGGGTCCCTTTCTATCAATAATATGCAAATCAAATTCTTGGAGCAAGAGAACCCATCTAATGAGTCTAGGATTAGCATCTTTCCATAAGATATTTAATAGCAGCATGATCAGTGTGCATAATAACTTTGGAATCGACAATATAAGGTCTAAACTTATCACATGCAAACACAACTGCTAAGAACTCTTTTTCAGTAGAAGCACAATTTCTCTGTGCAGTATCAAGAGTCTTACTAGCATACTGCATAACATTCAATTTCTTATCAACTCTTTGCCCCAGAACAGCACCTACAACATAATCACTAGCATCACACATAATTACAAAGGGTAAATTCCAATCAGGTGGCTGAACAATAGGTGCAGTGATCCAAGCTTTCTTAAGTATTTCAAATGCTTCTACACAATCATCATCAAAGACAAAAGGAATATCTTTTTGCAATAAATTAGTCAGAGGCCTAGAGATTTTAGAAAAGTCCTTAATGAACCTCCAATAAAAACCGGCATGACCAAGGAAACTTCTTATGCCTTTTATGTCCTTGGGACATGGCATCTTTTCAATAGCATCAACTTTGGCTTTATCAACTTCAATACCTCTCTCGGAAATCTTATGCCCCAAGACAATGCCTTCATTAACCATGAAGTGGCACTTTTCACAATTCAAGACGAGACTAGTGTCTTCACATCTCTGCAAAACTCGAGCAAGGTTGCTCAAGCAATCATCAAAAGAGGATCCATAAACGGAGAAATCATCCATTAATACCTCACAAATCTTTTCACAGAAGTCAGAGAATATAGCCATCATACATCTTTGAAAGGTAGCAGGTGCATTACATAGACCAGAAGGCATGCGTCTATAAGCAAAAGTACCGAAAGGGCAAGTAAAAGTAGTTTTTGATTGATCCTTCGCTGACACAGGTATTTGAGAGAAACCAGAATAACCATCTAGAAAACAGAAATGTGTGTGTTTGGATAGTCTTTCTAGCATTTGATCGATAAAAGGTAAAGGGTAATGATCTTTCTTAGTACCTTTATTTAATTTACGAAAGTCAATTACCATCCGATAACCTGTAATAATTATTTGCGGGATCAATTCATCTTTATCATTAGGAACGACAGTAATACCTCCCTTTTTAGGAACACAATGGACAGGGCTTACCCAATCACTATCAACAACGGGATAAATTATACATGCCTCAAGGAGCTTTAGTATCTCCTTTCTTACCACTTCTTTCATCTTAGGATTCAATCGTTGTTGAGGATCTCTAACTGGTTAGGCATCATCCTCCAAGTTAATTTTGTGTTGGCATAACGTGGGACTAATGCCCTTCACATCATCCAGAGTATATCCGATAGCAGCACGGTGCTTCTTCAGAGTCTTCAATAATGTTTCTTCTTCTTGCTCTGAAAGGTTAGCACTAATAATAACAAGATATATTTTCTTTTCATCAAGATAAGCATACTTAAGATTATCAGGTAATGGTTTGAGTTCAAATACGGGATCACCCTTGGGTGGAGGGGGATCCCCTAGAATTTCAACCAGTAGGTTGTGTTTCAGAATAGGTTCCTGTTGAAGGAACACTTCATCTATTTCCCTTCCTTCCTTCCTTCATAAACATATCATTTTCATGGTCTAGCAAATATTGTTCTAACGGATTAGTAGGAGGAACGGCAATAGACGCAAGACCAATAATCTCATCCTTACTAGGTGATTCTCTATCACGAGGTTGTCTATGAAACTTAGCAAAATTAAACTCATGAGACACATCCTCTCAGCCAATTGTAACAGTATCCTTTTCACAATCAACCCTAGCATTAACAGTATTCAAGAAGGGCCTACCAAAAATAATGGGACAAAAATCATCTTGTGGGGAACTAAGAACAAGAAAATCAGCAGGATATTTAACCTTCCCGCACAAGATTTCAACATCTCTAACAATCCCAATTGGTGAAATAGTATCTCTATTGGCAAGCTTGATAGTTACATCACCACCTTCCAATTCAATGGGTGCAATATCATGCATAATTTCTTTATATAAATCATAGGGTATTGCACTAGCACTAGCACCCATATCACATAAGCCATGATAACAATGATCTCCTATTTTAACAGAAATAACAGACATGCCTACAACAGGTCTATGTATCTTAGCATCTGGTCTAACAATATTAGCAGTCTCACCACAGAAATAAATAATATGCCCATCTAAATCATCATCCAAGAGATCTTTAACCATAGCAATACTAGGTTCAACTTTGATTTGCTCAGGAGGTGTATAAGTCCTAGTATTACTCTTACGAACAACAGTCGAAGTTTTAGCATGATCCTTTATCCTAACAGGAAAAGGAGGTTTCTCAACATAAGTAGTAGGATCACTATAAGTGACAGTCTTTTCTTCAACTATAATAGGTGCAACTACTTTTACTTCAATGGGAGGTTTATATTTAAACCACTTCTCCTTAGGGAGATCAACGTAAGTAGCAAAAGATTCACAAAAAGCAGCTACTATCTCAGAGTCAAGTCCATACTTAGCGCTAAATCCACGAAAAGCATCGGTATCCATAAAAGATTTAACGCAATCAAACTTAGGTGCATACCTGACTCCTTACCATCGTCGGAACCCCAATCTTCAGAGTTGTGTTTAATTCTTTCCAATAAGTCCCATTTGAATTCAATAGTCTTCAGCATATAAGAACCAGCACAGGAAGTATCGAGCATGTTGCGATCATTGAGAGAAAGCCGAACATAATTTTTTTTAATAATCGTTTCTACGGAGAGCTCATGATTGGGGCATGAATATAACATTGACTTAAGCCTCCCCCAAGCTTGAGCGATGCTTTCTCCTTCGTGAGGCCAGAAATTATATATGTAATTACAATCACGATGAACAAGATGCATATGATAGAACTTCTGGTGAAATTCCAACTTCAATCGTTTATAATTCCAAGATCCCGTATCATCGCATAGCCTATACCATGTCAATGCATCTCCCTTCAAAGATAAAGGGAAGACCTTCCTTTTGACAACATCATCAGGAATACCTGCAATCTTAAATAATCCACAAACTTCATCCACAAAGATAAGGTGTAAATCGGGATGCAATGTTCCATCTCCTGCAAAGGGATTAGCTTGCAGTTTCTCTATCATACCCGAAGGAATCTCAAAGTAAATATTGTCATACTCTTTGCTCTTATGGTCGGGGTGAAGATACCCCGAACAAGCCCCTCAAAGGATTAGTTTCCATAGTAACAAGTGACAAAAAATTTCAGCACACTATATAAATGTTTCCTTACCAAGTTCCACTCACCAAAAGCGCTACACTCCCCGGCAACGGCACCAGAAAAGAGTGTTGATGACCCACAAGTATAGGGTATCTATCGTAGTCCTTTCAATAAGTAAGAGTGGCGAACGCAACAAGGAGCGGAAGGAAATAACTAGCCGTTTTCAGTAAGGTTTTCTCTGCAAGCACTGAAATTGTAGGTAACAAATAGTTTTGTGATAAGATAAGTTGTAATGAGTAACAAACAATGAAAGTAAATAAAGTGCAGCAAGGTGGCCGAATCCTTTTTGTAGCAAAGGATAAGCCTGGACAATTTCTTATAATGAGAAAAGAGCTCCCGAGGACACATGGGAATTATCGTCAAGCTAGTTTTCATCACGCTCAGATGATTCACGTTCGGTACTTTGATAATTTGATATGTGGGTGGAACGGTGCTTGGGTACTTCCCTTACTTGGACAAGCATCCCACTTATGATTAACCCCTATTGCAAGCATCCGCAACTACAAAAGAAGTATTAAGGTAAACCTAACCACAACATTAGACATATGGATCCAAATCAGCCCCTTACGAAGCAACGCATAAACTAGGGTTTAAGCTTCTGTCACTCTAGCAACCCATCATCTACTTATTACTTCCCAATGCCTTCCTCTAGGTGCAAATAATGGTGAAGTATCATGTAGTCGATTTTCACATAACACCACTAGAGGAAAGACAACATACATCTCATCAAAATATCGAACGAATACCAAATTCACATGACTACTAATAGCAAGCTTCACCCATGTCCTCAGGAACAAACGTAACTACTCACAAAGCATATTCTTGTTCATAATCATAGGAGTAATAATATGCATTAAGGATCTGAACATATGATCTTCCACCAAGTAAACCAATTTGCATCAACTATAAGAAGTAATCAACACTACTAGCAACCCACAGGTACCAATTTGTTGTTTTGATACAAGATTGGATACAAGAGATGAACTAGGGTTTTGAGAGGAGATGGTGCTGGTGAAGATGTTGATGGAGATTGACCCCCTCCCGATGAGAAGGGAAGTTTCCCCAGCATAACAGCTTTGCCGGAGCTCTAGATTGGTTCCGCCAAGGTTCCGCCCTGTGGCGGCGGAGTTTCGTCCTGTAAGCTTCACTCTGATTTTTTCTAGAGTAAAAGCCTTCATATAGCATAAGATGGGCACTGGAGGGCCACTAGGGGGCCCAGGAGACAGGGGGCGCGTCCAGTAGGGTGGGCGCGCCCCCACCCTCCTGGCCTGGGTGTGGGCCCCCTTTGGTAGTTTCTTCGCTCAATAATTCTTATTAATTCCAAAACTTACTTCCGTGGAGTATCAGGATTTTTGGAGCTGTGCAGAATAGTTTCCAATATTTGCTCCTTTCCCAGCCAGAATTCCAGCTGCCGGCATTCCCCCTCTTCATGGTAAACATTGTAAAATAAGAGAGAATAGCCATGAGTATTGAGATATAACGTGTAATAACAGCCCATAATGCAATAAATATTGATATAAAAGCATGATGCAAAATGGACGTATCAAGCGCCAAGAGGCGTGCTTCTTCGAGTAGGTCGACACCATCTTCGCGGGCTTCCTTGACTTTGACTTCAGTGTACATAGCGACTCGTGGTGAGTTGAACTTGATGTCGGTTGAGATGACGGCTTCGGCTCCGTAGACAAGGAAGAATGGGGTGAACCCGGTCGACCGGTTTGGCGTTGTGCGGAGACTCCAGAGGACGGTCGACAACTCGTCTGGCCAGCTTCCGGGTGAACTGACGAGCGGCTCCACAAGTCGTGGTTTGATGCCGGATAGAATGAGGCTGTTGGCCCACTCGACCTAGTCATTGGACTGAGGGTGTGCCATGGAAGCCAAGTCGAGGCGCATGCCAGAGACGGAGCAATACTGCACGAGCGCGCCCTTGGCGAAGTTGGTGCCATTATCCATGATAATGTTGTTTGGGACGCTGTAGCGCACCACAATATCCTTGATGAATCGGACGACTGTCGGCCCATCCAGCTTCTTGATTGGTCGTGCTTCGATCCAATTGGTGATATTGTCCACCGCCACCAGCAAGTGCGTCATGCCGCCTCGAGCGGTCTTGAAAGGTCCCACCATGTTGATCCCCCAGACCGCGAAGGGCCAGGTGATCGGTATGGTTTGTATGGCTGAAGTTGGCTGGTGGCTGTGCTTGCTGAAGCGTTGGCATCCCTCACATTTGAGGACAAGTGACTCAGTGTCTTGGAGGTCCGTAGGCTTGTAGAAACTATGACAGAAAGCCTTGGCACTAGGGACCTTGAGGCGGTGTGGTGCCCGAACTCGCCCTGATGTATGTCGAGGAGGATCTCTATTCCCTAGTCCTACAACGCAATGCTGAAAAACACTTGTTGTGCTGCGCTTGACGAGCTCGTTGTTGATGATATTGTAGGCAGACGTTCGGCGTTGGACTTGCTGGGCCTCGGTCTCGTCCATGGGGAGAACCCCGTTCTCCAGGAACTCCCAGATGGGCAGGCCCCATGATGGAGCCGTCACTACGGGGAAGACGACCATGATGGCGGGTTCCGGGGCGGCAGCCCCCGGGTCGGGGACTACGGCGGCCGGGTCTAGAAGGCCAGTCCCCGGGGCGGGCTCTACAGCCCCCGGGATCACGTCGGAGTTGTCGCCCACCGGATTGGTCGTGGAAGTCCCCAGGCCAGGCTCGGCAGCCCCGGGCCGGGTTCAGCAGTCCCCGTGTCGGGAGGAGGTGCGGCCGGGTCGTCGGCGACGAAAATGGACTCTGAGTCCAGAGACGGCTTGACGAATGACTTGTGCGGGTGCTCGAGGGAGGCGTCAGAGGGGATGGCCTCCTGGGATGAGCCGATCTTAGCTAGCGCGTCAGTGGCTTCGTTTTCTGCGCGCGAGACGTGGAGGAATTCGCAGCGGTCGAAGAAGCCGGACAACTGTTGGACGAGGAAGCGGTAGCTGGCCATGTTGGCATCACGAGCGTCCCATTCGCTGGAACACTGTTGAACCACCAGATTTGAGGCACCGTAGCACAGGATGCACCGGATACCGAGTTCCTTGGTAAGACGGAGACCATGCACAAGGGATTCATACTCAACAACATTGTTGGAGGCGGCGAAGTGGATCTGGAGCGCGTATCAAAGTCGGCTGCCCTTCAAGGAATACAACATGATGCAGGCCCCCAAGCCGGAGTGCATCTTGGAGACATCGAAGTGCATGCGGTAGTGTGTCGAATCCAGCGGTGGTGGCAGGTACGGGGTCACGGTCCAGTAGATAAGGAAGTTGGCCAGAGATTGGGACTTTATCATGGTCCGGGGCTCGTATAGGATGGTGTGGCCGGCTAGCTCGGTCATCCACCTGGCGACCGGCCAGAGGCATCCTGGCAACCCATGATCTCGCCGATGGGGGTCGTGCTGACAGCGGCGACAACATGCTCTTGGAAATACTGCTTCAACTTCTTGGCGGTAAAATACACGACGTAACACATCTTCTGCTAGTGCGGGTAGTTCTACTTGGAGGCGGAAAGCACCTCGCTCAGTTAATAGACTGGGCACTGGACGGACTGGATCTTGCCCTTCTCTAGTCGCTGGCCACCATCACCATGATGACTGACTGCGAGATGGCGGCTATGTAGAGCAACAACGGCTCCTTCCCGGTCGGTGCAGCCAGGACGGGTGCGGTGGAGAGCATGCGCTTGTGATCCCGTAAGGCTTTGTCCACATGGTCGTTCCACTAGAACGGTGTTGTCTTCTTCATCAGGTGATACAGGGGCAAGGCCTTCTCGCCTAGCTAGCTAAGAAACCGGCTGACCAAGGCCAAGTAACCGGTGAATTTCTAGACATCGCTGTCAGGACCCCGATCCTAAGTCACATCGACCTAGCCTGTAACACATCATATCACTTTGCGGCCTCACGCACGATATTCCCACGGGTGCCACCTTACCTGGAGCGGGTCCATCTACGCCTTTTGGCTCACGTATATGATAGTGCCGCTAGCATCCATATGACAAAGAACCCGGGCTGACATGACTAGTCGTAAACCCAAGGTGGTGCAAACTTACAGGGACATGCATACATGACCCAGCAATGAACGTGTCGATCAACAACGTATGAACCCAAGTTGTAGCAAGCTACCAGGACTTCAAGGAACAACATGTGACATTTCCCCGAAGGGACAGACACAGGAACGAACAAGGACACATGCCGGCCAGCCTAAGTGTTCCAGAGCAGTAGCAAGCTACCATGGCTCAGTGGAAGCACTAGGAGACATTTCCCAGTAAGAGAGGCTACAAATAATAAACAACTAGGTTGGCGGATCCCACACATACCAAGCATTTCAAATCATACACACAATATCCTCGATATGTGCAAATACAACATGGCATCACAACAAAACTCTATAACTCAAAGTATTTATTCATTAGGCTCCGAGGAGCCAAGTATTACAAAGATGGGTCTCATTACCCAACATTCAAAGCATACAAACAATAGCAGCATAACATGTCTGAGTACAGAAAACTACAAATGAAACGGCTTAGAAGCCTGACTAACTACCAGACCCTCCCGAGGGCACAAGTTCGTAGCTGAGGTAACAAGCTAAATGTCGAAGTCCACGCGGAACTACTAGTGAGACTAAAGTCTCTCTTCAAAAACATAAATTAAGCAAACGTGAGTACAAATGTACCCAACAAGACTTACATCAGAACTAGCTACATATGCATCAGTATCAACAAAGGGGGTGGTGGAGTTTAACTGCAGGAAGCCAGCTTGGACTCGGTGGCTATCCTGAAGTACGGCTGCAAGTACCTCTTTTGAGGTGGCGCACACGAGTCCACATATTCACCATATCAATAAACGACTATGGACCCGCTCCCATCTGCCTACGAGAACGCCATCCATAGCACTCACGCTTATCTTGCGCATTTTAGAGTACCCACTTTCACTTGTCTATGAACTGTATAGGAAACCCAGAGGTCCTTTACTATGGACGCGGCTATTAGAATAGATGATGTTAACCCTGTAGGGGTGTACTTCTTCAGACATGCTCTCGCCACTTACCGCCATGTACACGTCATGTATCTCGGCAATGTTCAAGTGAAAGCCTGGCAAGGGTGTCGGCCACGACTTGGCTAACCACACAACTCCCTAGTCCAGGTTTATCGCATATTCAGGTTCCATCGATAGGGATTCCGGCCGAAGTTTCCACATACGGCCCCGAACGATGTGAGCAGGGTTCCCGAGGCACCAAACGGGCGTCCCGGTACATCGTACCCGTGCCTACTTCATCACAGCCCACCCCTTAGGTCAACACTGTGCATGGCCTCCAGCATACTACAAACTCCAGAAACTACTTGCAACTCCTGGATAGAGGACAGGGGTTTAATAGGTCAAGAGGGGCACTTAAGCATTCCAATGCACGGTCGTAACTGTTCATGGATCACAATCACAGAACTCAATTCCTGAGGACGGTTTCGATGAGACAACCCACCATGTACTCCTACATGGCCTGCCACCGCTACATTTACCAAATCGTGTTCACACACTTAGCTCACAATAGTAGGACATGTTCACAACTTTCCAATTCACCGCCGATGAATCAGACCTGACTCAACTCTAAGCAGTAGCAGGCATGACAACAAGCATGCATGAGTAGGCACATAAGGGCTCAAACAACTCCTACTCATACTAGTGGGTTTCATCGATTTACTGTGGCAATGACAGGTCATGTAGAGGAAAGGGGTTCAACTACCGCAGCAGGTAACAGATGAATCATTGTTGTCCTAATGCATTAAAAGAGAGTAGGAGTGAGAGAGTGGGATTGTATCGGAATGAATATGGGGTTTTTTCTTGCTTGGCACTTCTGAACATAGTATAGCTCTTCATCGGTGTCACCGATCTCATCGTCGGAACATGTCTATTGAGAGGGAAGAACCACCGGCAATAGAGAACGAACACAATCAATGCAATGCACAATATGATGCATGATCATGACATGTGAATATGTTGTGATTTGAGCTAATGCAACTAACAATAGGTTAAATGGAGTTGGTTTGAACCCTAGGTTCAAATTCCAACTCCATATGTTAAGATTCAAATGCCCATTATTTGTTTTGTCAAATTCAGTAGCTATAAGTTGTCCCAACATGCATGGAAATGGTACAGATGGATAGATTGGATTTTACTGATCATTTTTCATATATAAACTATTTCATTTGGAGCTACAGAATATTTTCTAAGATTTTCCTAAGTTTATAGCATTTTCTAGAATTCTCTGAATTGTTTTAAATCCAAAAATTCCTTTACTACGTCAGCATGACATTGGTGTGACATAAGGAAGTCAACAGAGGTTGACCAGGGTCAAACCTGACCAGTGGGACCCACTGGTCAGTGACACAGTGCTGCCTGGGTCACAAACAGGTGGGGTCGGGTCAACAGCCACTTTAGCAAGTCAACACTGAAGTCTGGGGTCGGTCAACAGGTGATGTGGCCAGGTCCAACTGACCTGTGGGGCCCATGGGCTTGTTTTAATCTAAACAAAAACTAAACAGGGTTTAATAGGCAGTGGGGCCCAGCTGTTAGTGTCACTGGCTTAAACTAATCGCGGGGTTAGTGGCTAACCTAATCCGCCACGTGACCTAACCGGCGTTTAGCCACCGGTGCTAAGTAGAACGCAGCGGCACTCCTCATCCGGCCATCTTCGGCGACGATAGCTCGCGTGGCTGGGCTCTACAGATGCGACACGGCGAGGCACATCTGGTGGAGCACAAGGGGCGAGCTAGGGTGGCCGGTGACAGCGACGACAGTGAGCTGGGCGGCGGCTGGAGTTCGGGCGCACTCGGGAACGGGGCTGCGGTGCACTAGGGGAGGAGATGATGGGCTAGGTGGCATCCGCGGGCCACCAGAAGCATGCGGGTGCCACGGGTTTGAGCGGAGGGGCTCGGGTCAAGAAAGCTAGGCGGCCATGGTGGACGGCGGTGCTCGGGCATGTGGGCGAGGGCGCTACAGCATGGGAACGAGCAAAATGAAGGAGGGGAAACGGAGTGGAGCTCATAACAAGGTCGTCGACGGTCTCATTAGGCTCGGGGAGGCCTCTGCAACGGCGAATTCGATGACGGCGTCTGGTGGCCGAGGCGGCAAGGAAGATGACGATGGTGATGCTGGAGGGCCTCCGGCCTTGCTTGGTTCGATGAGGAGGTGCAGCGCAATACAGACGATCTCGGGACCACGATGGCGTCTCATTTTGTTGTCGGTGGCCACGCGGGCAAGGCACGACAGCCAGCAGAAGCTCTCGGTGAAGCTCATAGGAGGGGCTAGAGGGCGAGGGAGAGAGCAGAGACTGAGGGGAAAGTGAGAGGGGAGCCTCGGGCATCTCTAGACACGGATTAAGACGAAGGAGCGGCATCCAGCGCCAAGCAGGAGGTGGAGGGCTCCGCGGGTGCGCGCTCTTGTTCGCTCCTGCCTACTGGTAGGAGGAAGACGACGAGCAAGGAGGTAAGTTGGTTGGGCCGTCAGGCTGTCAAGGTAAAACGCCCAGGTGGGTTTCTTTCCCTCTCTGTCTTTCTACTTTTGTTTCTATTTTTCTAGTTTTCTGCTGTAGTTTTGAGCTTAGGAAAAATACCAAGGCATTTCCTAAAATCCTGGAAATATTCATGGACACTTGCTGAATTATTTAAGTGGCCAAAAAATAGTTCCAACACTATTTGAACGTTTAAATTATTTATAGTATTTAAATGCCCAAAGTCAAATGCAATAAGATTTAATTCAAAAATCTAGAATGGCCTAGAAATATGTGCATCATTTTTGGTAGAGGTTTTCACCTTTATCAAAGGTCATGAACTTTTCCAAAGGGCATTTTGGGTTCATTGAAAATATTTTTATTTGAACCTAGTTGAATTCGTTTGGTGCTAGGGTTTCAACATCCCCAACTCAAATTCATTTTGAGTTTAACATGATGCATGGATGCATATGCAACTATTTGTAGGCAAAACCTCTAGGGCTATGACAATTGTGCAGCCGGGCCAGCTTGTGCATGTGCTCGATGGCCTTGACCTTCTCCGGATTTGCCTCAATGCCGCGCTCCGAGACGATGAAGCCAAGTAGTTTTCTCGCTGGCACGCCGAAAATGCACTTCTCTGGGTTGAGCTTGATTTGGTACTAACGCAGACTAGCAAAGGTTTCCTTCATGTCGTCGAGGAGCGTGAGGTGCTGCTTGGTATTCACCATGACGTCCTCCATGTAGACATGGATATTGCAGCCGAGTTGCGGCAGCAGACATTTCTGCATGCAGCGTTGGAAGGTGGTGTCGGTATTCTTCAAACTGAATGACATAGTGATGTAGCAATACGCCCTGAAGGGCGTGATGAAGGACGTCTTCAGGGCGTAGGCCGGTTCCAGCTTTATCTGGTGATAGCTGGATTAAGCATTTAGGAAGGACAGGAGCTCACAGCCGGTGGTAGAGTTGATAACTTGATTGATTCGCGGGAGGGCGAATGGATCCTTGTGGCAGGCCTTGTTCAGGCTAGTGTAGTCTATACACATGTTCCAGGTCTTGTTCTTCTTTAGGATGAGGACTGGGTTGGCCAGCCACTTGGGGTCGAACACTTCCATGATGAAGTCGGCCGCCAAGAGCTTGGCAACCTCCTCACCGATGTTTCTTTTCTTCTCTTCTGAAAAGCAATGTAAGTGTTGACGGACAGGCTTGGCGTCCTTGCGGACATGGAATTTGTGCTCGACGTACATCCTCGGAATACCCGACATGCCCTTTGGGGTCCATGCGAAGATAATCCGATCCTCACAGAGGTAGTCGACGAGCTCGCCTTCATATTTGCTGTCCAGGCGGGTGCCCACGATGACGTACTTGCTGCAGCTGGGGTCTTCCGGGTTCAGCTTGACATTATTGGTCTCCTTGGAGGGCTGGAACGAGGCTTCGTCGGCTGGCTTCTTACCCGAAGCCGGCATGGCCGGCGTCTCGTTGGCCAGCGCGACGATCCTGTCGAGCTAGCGCCGCTCCTCTGCTATCACCAGCGACTCGGCCAGCTTGGCGCTGATGACCCACAAGTATATTGGGTCAATTGTAGCCTTTTCGATAAGTAAGAGTGTCGAACCCAACGATTAGCAGAAGGAAATGACAAGTGGTTTTCAGCAAGGTAATGTCTGCAAGTGATAAAATTGTAAGTAGCGGAGTAGTTTGATAGCAAGATAATTTGTAACGAGCAAGTAACGTTAGTAGTAACAAAAGTGCAGCAAGGTAGTCCAATCCTTTTGAGGCAAAGGACAGTCCGAAACAGTCTCTTATGATAAGCAAAGTGTTATTGAGGGTACACAGGAATTTCATCTAGTCACTTTCATCATGTTGGCTTAATTCATGTTCGCTACTTTGATAATTTAATATGTGGGCGGGCCGGTGCTTAGGTGCTATTCTTACTTGATCAAACCTCCTACTTATGATTAACCCTCTCGCAAGCATCTACAATTACGAGAAAAGTATTAAGAATAAATTCTAACCATAGCATTAAACTTTTGGATCCAATCGATCCCTTACGGAATAGCGCATAAACTGGAGTTTAAGCTTCTGCCACTCTCGCAACCCATCATCTAGTAACTACTCCATAATGCATTCCCTTATGCCCAAATATGGTGAAGTGTCATGTAGTCGACGTTACATGACACCACTAAGAGAATGACAACATACATATCATCAAAATATCGAACAGATATCAAGTTCACATGATTGCATGCAACATGATTTCTCCCGTGACCTCAAGAACGAAAGTAACTACTCACAAATGATAATCATGCTCAAGATCAGAGGGGTAGTAAATACCATAATGTATCTAAACATATAATCTTCCACCAAATAAACCATATAGTAATCAACTACAAGATGTAATCAACACTACTACTCACCCACAAGCACCAATCTATAGTTCTGGTACAAAGATTAAACACAAGATATGAACTCGTGTTTCAGAGGAGTTGGTGTTGTTGAAGATGTTGATGAAGATAGCCCTCCCCAAGATGGGAGAGTTGTTGGTGATGATGATGACGATGATTTCCCCCTCCGGGAGGGAACTTCCCCCGTTGGAATCGCTCCCCCGGAGGGCAAAAGTGTTCCTGCCCAGGTTTCGCCTCGAGACGGCGGCGCTTCGCCCCGAAATTCCTCACCTCAATTATTTTAGGTCAAAATGACTTATATACCAGAAGATGGGCACCGGAGGTTGGCCGAGGAGGGCAGCACCCACCAGTGCATGCCTGGGCCTCCTGGCACGCCCAGGTGGGTTGTGCCCACCTAGTGGCTCCCCTCTGGTACTTATTTTCTCCAATATTTATTAAATATTCCACAAAAAATCCTCATGGAGTTTCAGCTCATTTGGAGTTGTGCAGAATAGGTAGCTTGACGTAGCTTTTTGAGGTCCAGATTTCCAGCTGCCAGAATTCTCCCCCTTTGTGTATACCTTGCATATTATGAGAGAAAAGGCATAAGAATTACTCCAAAAAAGCATCATTATACAATAAAACAACATAAATAACAATAGAAAAACATGATGCAAAATGGACGTATGAACTGCCCCAAGCTTAGACCTCGCTTCTCCTCAAGTGAAAACCAAAATCGAAAAACATGTCCACATGCTTATAGAAAGAGGTGTCGATAAAAACAAAAATACGGATAGCGGCATCATGTAAATTATTATAACAACAATAAACTTCAATATAAAACTTTTATCATATACTTCTTATGAACAAGTGACAATTCATCACATCATCGAAGTATAAAGCATAAACTTTATTGGAAACCAACAAACTATTTTCCCAGTCAATTTTGCAACTACAATTCATCATCTTTCCAGGAAGGGTCACGTATCGGAGCCTTTGGGCAAGTCCACATACTCAACCATCATTTAGTATTCTATGATTTCTAACACTCACCGCATACACATGAGCAAAATGTTTCAACCGGACACATGGAAAGATAGGGGCTTATAGTTTCGCATCCCAATGCATTCACCTCAAGGGTGATGTCAACAATAATAACTCATGCCACCCATATTCAACTGGATATATGTGCCTAGATCTTTCCTCACCACATGATGCTTGCCAAAGGAGAAAAATAAAATGAATAGAGAGAAAAACTTTGAATCTTCCATGAAAGTAAAGATAGGCCCTTTGCAGAGGGAAGCAGAGGTTGACGTGTGCTTTTCGTTTGTATGCTCAACCCCTTAGTGCAAGAGAATGTCACGTTATATTGCCCCTTGTGATGGCAACCTTTATTATGCAGTCTGTTGCTTTAATTCTTCACCTTCACAAGTTAGTACAACGTTCAATTTTCCCTTACACTAACTGATCTCACACTTTTAGAAAAAAAATATTATCCATGTTCAAGAATTCATTCGACTAACCAGTTAACTTGTAGATTAACACCTAGTCATAGCGTCACCAAGTAGTCGATAAACCAATAAATCATCCAATTAATTGATTAAATGGTAATTAACTTGCCGTTTAGCCTATTAATCCCCTACTCGCAAGCCAACTGAGTAGCTACCAGTTAACGATTTCCTCAACAATGATTTTTATAGCCCCTTTTGCACCGATGACAACTTACTTGAATGATCTTACTCAATCCATAGGTAGGTATGGTGGACTCTCAAACAAGATTTGGGGTTTAAGGTTTTTGGATGCACAAGTAGTATCTCTACTTAGCGCGGAGTTTTTGGCTAGCAAAGATAGGGGAAAGCACCACATGTTGAAGGATCTATGACAATATAACTTCTATGTGAATATGAACAAACATAAATCATTATGTTGTCTTCCTTGTCCAACGTCAACAATTTTGGCATACAATATTTTAATGGGTGCTCACAATCACAGACGATTTCCAGGATAGTGTATTTGCATGTGAATCTTCTCTTCCCCTATTAATTCTTTCATGAGTTGCATCAGTGACCAATGCTATGTTTGTCAATCTACAATAAAATTTACTAGCTACACTTTTCTATGTGTAATGTCATCACTTACCATAAGGTTAGCATATGATCTTCTTCATTTATTTCCTTTCTTTTTATTGAAACAAGAGAGTAAAGAAGGCAAAACTCAAGCCAAACTTTATTATATATCTCGCACACGATTACAAAGATTGATCACTAAGCAAGCTCTCAAAAATAAAGGATCGAAATAAACTTTTATTCATCTAAAAGAAAAAGATAACCATGGATTGAACTAAGAAAGTAAATGCATAATATACTGGAGATGATACGATACCGGGGCACCTCCCCTAAGCTTGGCGAAAGCCAAGGGGAGTGCCCATACCCGATACTCATTTTTTTTTGGTGGTGAAGAAGGAGGTGGTGGTGATGAAGTAGAAGCGATCCTATCCTTAAGGACCAAGAGACTCTCCAATCTTCGGATGACGCTCCAGAGGGAGGCGATGTGCTTCAAATGCAGAATATTTTCACGAGGGAGATGCTTATTTTTTATATGAACCATTTCAATGATTTTGTAGGCTGCGATCTTAGTGGGGGTAAGATAAGCATAGTAGGGTTTAAGGATATCTTCCTCTTCCTCGTCGGCGGGCAAGGCTTGCTCGTCCATCGGCACTTGATCTCCGGTGGCCACCTTGCTCTTGCCCTCCTTAGTTGCTCCAACCGGGTCTTCTCTCTTGAGGTCGATCTTCATCAACCAAGCATCCTCTTCCATATGATTAGAGGGAGAAGACAACATGATGCCTAGCTCAACAGATCTGACAAAAAACAACAAGAATAGAAAACAGGAGATTTCTCCAAGATACCGAGGTCAACAGGTTCGGGAGGTATATAAAGATTTTTTTATCTGTGAGAACAAGAAGAACAGAAGAAAGAAGGAGTCTGGAAAGTACCTGAGGTGGGCACAACGCACCGGGGCACGCCTGGCATCCTAGGCGCGGCCTGGTGTATCGTGCCCTTCAAGGTCACTTTCCTGGAAGTTTCTTAAATTTCTATTTTTTTTAATATTCCAAAACTAACAAAAAATATTTTTGTGGATTTTTTGGAGTCCGTTTACTTAAGTATCACGTACCTCCCTTTTTTCATCATTCTGGGGTGTTTGGGAAGGTTTCTTTTATGTGTTCTTCCGGTGTCAAAGTTCAGATGATATTGCTATCAACATTAATGGGAATACCTGAGATATAGTGTTTTATTCGTCACCCATTGACAACCTTCGGGTTAGTACCTTCGGAATTATTTGTTTTGGTAGCTCTGGAACGATAGACCTCCTCGATGACATAAGGTCCTTCCCATTTGGAGGGGAGTTTTCCAGCAAGGAATATGAAACGAGAGTTGTACAAAAGAACATATTCTCCAACTTTGAACTCACGCTTTTCGATTCTTTTGTCATGCCATCTTTTAACCTCTTCTTTGAATAACTTTGCATTTTCATAAGCCAGGGTTCTCCATTCATCTAGTGAGCTAATATCAAATAGCCTCCTTTCAACAGCAAGTTTGAAATCATAATTGAGTTCTTTAGTTTCCCAATATGCTTCATGTTCTAACCCAAGAGGTAAATTACAAGCTTTTCCATAAACCATCTTATATGGAGACATACCCATGGGATTTTTATAAGCTGTTCTATAAGCCCAAAGTGCATCATCTAATTTCTTAGACCAATTCTTCCGGGACCTATTGACAGTCTTTTGTAAGATTAGTTTTATTTCTCTATTGGTAAGTTCAACTTGACCACTAGACTGAGGATGATAAGGTGATGCAATTCTATGGTTAACATCATACTTAGCAAGCATTTTACGGAAAGCACCATGAATAAAGCGTGAATCGCAATCAGCCATTAAATATCTAGGGACTCCAAATCTTGGGAAAATAACTTCCTTAAGCATTTTAATAGTGGTGTTGTGATAAGCACTACTGGTTGGAATAGCTTCTACCCACTTATTAACATAATCAATAACAACCAAAATATGTGTATACCCATTAGGGGAAGGAAAAGGTCCCATCAAATTAAATCCCCAAACATTCAATTGTTCAACAGCAAGTGAATAATTCATAGGAATTTCTTGACGCTTACAGATATTACCTATTCTTAGGCATTCATCACAAGAGGAGACAAACTTACAGGCATCCTTGAAGAGAGTAGGCCAATAAAACCAGATTGCAATACCTTATGAGTGGTTCTGTCTCCCGCATGATGTCCTCCATAAGCTTCAGAGTGACATTTCCGTAGGATTTGTTCATGTTCATGCTCGGGTACGCAACGTCTAATAATACCATCTAGTCCTTTATAAAGATGTGGGTCATCCCAAAAGTAATGTCTTAAATCATAGAAGAATTTTTCTTTTGTTGGTATGTGAAACTAGGTGGTATGTATTTAGCAACAATATAATTAGCATAGTCAGCATACCAAGGTGTACTATTAGGAACATTTATTGCAGCTAGTTGTTCATTAGGAAAACTATCATTAATAGGTTGTGGGTCATCAAGAATATTTTCAAGCCTAGACAGGTAATCAGCTACGGGATTCTCTGCTCCTTTCCTATTAGTGATATGCAAATCAAATTCTTGTAGTAGCAGAACACATCTAATGAGTCTAGGTTTAGCATCTTTCTTTTCCATAAGATATTTTAGAGCAGCATGATCATTGTGAACAATTACTTTAGAATCAACAGTGTAAGATCTCAATTTATCACAAGCAAACACCACTGCTAAGAATTCTTTTTAAGTAGTAGCATAATTTTGTTGAGCACTGTCTAGAGTTTTACTAGCATAATGAATAACATTCGGTTTTTATCAAATCTTTTTCCTAGAACAACACCAACAACATAATCACTAGCATCACACATAATCTCAAAAGGAAAGTTCCAGTCAGGTGGTTGAACAATAGGTGCAGTAATTAAGGCTTTCTTTAGTGTTTCAAACGCTTCTAAGCAATCATCATCTAACACAAAGGGAATATCCTTTTGCAACAGATTCGTAAGAGACCCAAAAATTTTAGAAAAGTCTTTGATAAACCTCCTATAGAAACCAGCATGACCAAGGAAACTATGAGTATCTTTGATATCTTTAGGACATGGCATTTTCTCAATGGCATCAACCTTGGCTTGTTCCACTTCATTGCCTCTTTCAGAAATTTAATGACCCAAAACAATACCTTCGTTAACCATAAAGTGGCAGTTCTCCCAATTCAAGACAAGATTTGTTTGTTCACATCTCCGCAAAAATCGATCAAGATTGCTTAAACAATCATCAAAAGATTTCCCATAAACGGAAAAAAGTGATCCATGAAAACCTCTACAATCTTTTCACAAAAATCAGAGAATATAGAAGTCATGCATCTTTGAAAGGTAGCAGGTGCATTACATAAACCAAAGGGCATACATCTATAAGAATAAGTCCCAAAAGGACAAGTAAAAGTGGTCTTTTCTTGATCAGGTTGTGAAAAAGGTATTTGTGAAAAACCAGAATATCCATCAAGAAAGCAAAAATGTGTGTTCTTAGATAATCTTTCTAACATTTGATCAATAAACAGCAAAGGGTAATGATCTCTTCTAATTGTTTTGTTTAATTTTCTATAATCAATTACGATCCTATAGAGTGACAATTCTTTGTGGAATGAGCTCCTTCTTATCATTAGGAACAACAGTAATACCTCCCTTCTTAGGGACACAATGAATAGGACTTACCCATCTACTATCAGCTATAGGATAGATTATACCTGCTTTCGGAAGTTTCAATATTTCCATTCTAACCACTTCTTTCATCTTCGGATTTAACCGACGTTGGTGATCAACAACGGGTTTAGCATCAGGTTCCATATAATCTTGTGCTGACATAGAGTGGGACTAATGCCCTAAAGATCATCAACAGTACATCCAATAGCAGCTCTGTGCTTCCTTAGAACTTTCAATAATCTTTCTTCTTCTTGTTCTGAAAGGTTAGCATTGATAATAACAGGATATCTTTTTCTCATCAAGATAAGCATATTTCAAAGTGTATGGCAATTGTTTTAATCCAAACACAGGATCACCTTTAGGTGGAGGAGGATCTCCAAGATTTTCATTAGGCAAATTGTGTTTAAGCGGAGGTTGTTGTTCAAAAAGGATACTATCTATTTCATTTCTTTCAAGCATATGCAAATCATTTTCATGGTCTAGCAAATATTGTTCCAAAGGATCAGTAGGATGTACAACAATAGAAGAAAGACCAATAATTTCATCCTTACTAGGGAAATCTTTCTTATGAGGTTGTCTACTAAACTCGAAAAAATTAAATTCATGAGATTCATCACCAAAGCTAACACCGACAGATTATTTCTTACAATCTATTTTGGCATTGACGATGTTCAAGAAAGGTCTACAAAAGATAATGGGACAAAAGTCATCTTGTGGGAGCCAAGAACGAGAAAATCAGTAGGGTACTTCATTTTCCCACACAAGACTTAAACATCTCTAAGAATCCCAATTAGTGATATAATATCTCTATTGGCAAGTTTAATAGTGACATCAATGTCTTCTATTTTACTAGGTGCTATTTATTCTTAATTTCTTCATATAAGGAAAAAAGGAATAGCACTCATACTTGCACCTAGGTCACATAACCCATTATAACAATGATCTCCTATCTTAACTGAGACGATAGGCATGCCAACAACTGGTCTATGTTTATCGTTTTTATCAGGTTTGGCAATTCTAGAATCTTCATCACAGAACTAAATAACATGCCTATCAATATTATTGACTAAGAGATCTTTAATCATATCAACACTAGGTTCAACTCCAATTTTTTCAGCTGGTTTGGGTGTTCTAACATAACTTTTGTTAAGCATAGTTGAAGCTTTATCATGTTCCTTCATCCTAACAGGGAAAGGTGGGTTTACAATATAAGTAGTGGGAACAACTAGATCAACGTTGTAAATGATAGTTTCTTCTTTACCTTTTACTGGTTCTTTAACTTCTTCTCTAATAGGTGGATGATATTTAAACCACTTCTCCTTAGGGAGATCAACATGTGTAGCAAAAGATTCAAAAAAGGAAGCTACTATCTCAGAGTCAAGTCCATATTTAGTGATAATCTTTTCAAAAGCATTGATATTCCTAAAAGATTTAACACAATCAAACATAGAATCAATACCTGAATCTTTACCATCGTTGAGTTCCCAATCTTCAGAGTTGCATTTAATTCTTTCTAAAAGGTCCCACCGGAATTCAATAGTCTTCTTCATAAAAAACCAGCACAAGAAATATCGAGCATGGATTGATCATTACGAGAAAGCCGAGCATAAAAATTATGAATAATATCTTTTCTTGAGAGCTCATGGTTGGGGAATGAATATAACATTGACTTATGCCTCCCCCAAGCTAGAGCGATACTTTCTTATTCACAAGGCCAAAAATTATATATATAATTCCGATCATGAAGAACTAGATGCATAGGATAATTTTTTTTGATGAAATTCCAATTTCAACTGATTCCAGTTCCAAGATCCAATATAATCGCATAGCCTATGCCATGTGAATGCTTTTCCCTTCAAAGATAAAGGGAAAACCTTCTTCTTAGCTTCATCTCCGGGTAAACCTGAAAGCTTAAACAATCCACAAATTTCATCTGCATATATCAACTGCATATCACGATGTTCAGTTCCATCTCCGGCATAAGGATTAGCTAGAAGTTGTTCTACCATACCAGAAGGAATTTCACATTCAATATTTTCAGTAGGTGCAGTAGGTTGAGGGGCAACTAATTGTGGTTCCGGTCGAGGTGAAGATACCCCGAACAAACCCCTCAAAGGATTGTTTTCCATAGTAGCAAGTGACAATAAATTTCAGCACGTAGTAATAATGTTTCCTTACCAATTTCCACATACCAAGAGTGATTCACTCCCCAATAACGGAACCAGGAAAAAGCCTTGATGACCCACAAGTATATGGGGGCAATTGTAGCCTTTTGAATAAGTAAGAGTGTCGAACCCAACTAGGAGCAGAAGGAAATGACAAGTGGTTTTCAGCAAGGTAATGTCTGCAAGTGCTAAAATTGTAAGTAGCGGAGTAGTTTGATACCAAGATAATTTGTAACGAGCAAGTAACGATAGTAGTAACAAAAGTGCAACAAGGTAATGATATCAAGTTCACATGATTACTTGCAACATGATTTCTCCTGTGACCTCAAGAACAAAAGTAACTACTCACAAATGATAATCATGCTCAAGATCAGAGGGGTAGTAAATACCATAATGTATCTAAACATATAATCTTCCACCAAATAAACCATATAGTAATAAACTATAATGTGTAATCAACACTACTAGTCACCCACAAGCACCAATCTATAGTTCTGGTACAAAGATTAAACACAAGATATGAACTGGTGTTTGAGTGGAGTTGGTGCTGTTGAAGATGTTGATGAAGATAGCCCTCCCCAAGATGGGAGAGTTGTTGGTGATGATGATGACGATGATTTCCCCCTCCGGGGGGGAACTTCCCCCGTTGGAATCGCTCCCCCGGAGGGCAAAAGTGTTCCTGCCCAGGTTCCGCCTCGAGACGGCGGCGCTTCGTCCCGAAATTCCTCCCCTCAATTATTTTAGGTCAAAATGACTTATATACCAGAAGATGGGCACCGGAGGTTGGCCGAGCAGGGCAGCACCCACTAGGGCGTGCCTGGGCCTCCTGGCACGCCCAGGTGGGTTGTGCCCACCTAGTGGCCCCCCTCTGGTACTTATTTTCTCCAATGTTTATTAAATATTCCACAAAAAATCCTCATGGAGTTTCAGCTCATTTGGAGTTGTGCAGAATAGGTAGCTTGACGTAGCTTTTTGAGGTCCAGATTTCCAGCTGCCAGAATTCTCCCCCTTTGTGTATACCTTGCATATTATGAGAGAAAAGGCATAAGAATTACTCCAAAAAGCATCATTATACAATAAAACAACATAAATAACAGTAGAAAAACATGATGCAAAATGGACGTATGAACTGCCCAAGCTTAGGCCTCGCTTGTCCTCAAGTGAAAACCGAAATCGAAAAACATGTCCACATGCTTAGAGAAAGAGGTGTCGATAAAAACAAAAATACGGATAGCGGCATCATGTAACTTATTATAACAGCAATAAACTTCAATATAAAACTTTTATCATATACTTCTTATGAACAAGTGACGATTCATCATAAACTTTATTGGAAACCAACAAACTATGTTCCCAGTCAATTTTGCAACTACAATTCATCATCTTTCCAGGAAGGGTCACGTATCGGAGCCTTTGGGCAAGTCCACATACTCAACCATCATTTAGTATTCTATGATTGCTAACACTCACTGCGTACACATGAGCAAAATGTTTCAACCGGACACATGGAAAGATAGGGGCTTATAGTTTCGCCTCCCAACGCATTCACCTCAAGGGTGATGTCAACAATAATAACTCATGCCACCCATATTCAACTGGATATATGTGCCTAGATCTTTCCTCACCACATGATGCTTGCCAAAGGAGAAAAATAAAATGAATAGAGAGAAAAACTTTAATCTTCCATGAAAGTAAAGATAGGCCCTTCGCAGAGGGAAGCAGAGGTTGATGTGTGCTTTTTGTTTCTATGCTCAACCCCTTAGTGCAAGAGAATGTCACGTTATATTGCCCCTTGTGATGGCAACCTTTATTATGCAGTCTGTTGCATTTATTCTTCACCTTCACAAGTTAGTACAATGGTCAATTTTCCCTTACACTAACTGATCTCACACTTTTAGAAAAAAAAATTATCCATGTTCAAGAATTCATCCGATTAACCAGTTAACTTGTCGATTAACACCTAGTCATAGGGTCACCAAGTAGCCGATAAACCAATAAATCATCCAATTAATTGATTAAATGGCCAATTAACTTGCTGATTAGCCTATTAATCCCCTACTCGCAAGCCAACTGAGTAGCTACCAGTTAACGATTTCCTCAACAATGATTTTTATAGCCCTTTTTGCACCAATAACAACTTACTTGAATGATCTTACTCAATCCATAGGTAGGTATGGTGGACTCTCAAACAAGATTTGGGGTTTAAGGTTTTTGGATGCACAAGTAGTATCTCTACTTAGCATGGAGTTTTTGGCTAGCAATCATAGGGGCAAGCACCACATGTTGAAGGATCTATGACAATATAACTTCTATGTGAATATGTACAAACATAAATCATTATGTTGTCTTCCTTGTCCAACGTCAACAATTTTGGCATACAATATTTTAATGGGTGCTCACAATCACAAAAGATTTCCAGGATAGTGTATTTGCATGTGAATCTTCTCTTCCCCTATTAATTCTTTCATGAGTTGCATCATTGACCAATGCTATGTTTGTCAGTCTATAATAAAATTTACTACCTACACTTTTCTATGTGTAATGTCATCACTTACCATAAGGTTAGCATATGATCTTTTTCATTTATTTCCTTTCTTTTTATTGAAACAAGAGAGTAAAGAAGGAAAAACTCAAGCCAAACTTTATTATATATCTCACACATGATTACAAAGATTGATCACTAAGCAAACTCTCAAAAAGAAAGGATCGAACTAAACTTTTATTCATCTAAAAGAAAAAGATAACCATGAATTGAACTAAGAAAGTAAAGGCAAAATATACTAGAGATGATACGATACCGGGGCACCTCCCCTAAGCTTGGCGAAAGCCAAGGGGAGTGCCCATACCCGATATTCTGTTTTCTTTTGGTGGTGAAGAAGGAGGTGGTGGTGATGAAGTAGAAGCAATCCTATCCTTAAGGACCAAGAGACTCTCCAATCTTCGGATGACGCTCCAGTGGGAGGCGATGTGCTTCAGATGCAGAATATTTTCACGAGGGAGATGCCTATTTTTTATATGAACCATTTCAATGATTTTGTAGGCTGTGATCTTAGTGGGGGTAAGATAAGCATAGTAGGGTTTAAGGATATCTTCCTCTTCCTCATCGGCGGGCAAGGCTTGCTCGTCCGTCGGCACTTTATCTCCAGTGGCCACCTTGCTCTTGTCCTCCCTAGTTGCTCCAACCGGGTCTTCTCTCTTGACGTCGATCTTCATCAACCAAGCATCCTCTTCCATATGATTAGAGGGAGAAGACGACATGATGCCTGGCTCAACAGATCTGACAAAAAACAACAAGAAAAGAAAACAGGAGATTTCTCCAAGATAGCGAGGTCAACGGGTTTGGGAGGTATATAAATATTTTTTTTATCTGGGAGAACAAGCAGAAAGGAAGAAAAAAGGAGTCTGGAAAGTACCTGAGGTGGGCACAACGCACCGGGGCACGCCTGGCATCCTAGGCGCGGCCTGGTGTATCGTGCCCACCAAGGTCACTTTCCTGGAAGTTCCTTAAATTTCTATTTTTTTAAATATTCCAAAACTAACAAAACATATTTTTGCGGATTTTTTGGAGTCCGTTTACTTAAGTATCACGTACCTCCCTTTTTTCATCATTCTGGGGTGTTCCGGAAGGTTTCTTTTATGTGTTCTTCCGGTGTCAAAGTTCAGATGATATTGCTATCAACATTAATGGGCATACCTGAGATATAGTGTTTTATTCGTCACCCATTGACAACATTCGGGTTAGTACCTTCGGCATTATTTGTTTTGGTAGCTCCGGAATGATAGACCTCCTCGATGACATAAGGTCCTTCCCATTTGGAGGGGAGTTTTCCAGCAAAGAATATGAAACGAGAGCTGTACAAAAGAACATATTCTCCAACTTTGAACTCATGCTTTTCGATTCTTTTGTCATGCCATCTTTTAACCTCTTCTTTGAATAACTTTGCATTTTCATAAGACAGGGTCTCCATTCATCTAGTGAGCTAATATCAAATAGCCTCCTTTCAACAGCAAGTTTGAAATCATAATTGAGTTCTTTAGTTTCCCAATATGCTTTGTGTTCTAACCCAAGAGGTAAATTACAAGCTTTTCCATAAACCATCTTATATGGAGACATACCCATGGGATTTTATAAGCTGTTCTATAACCCCAAAGTGCATCATCTAATTTCTTAGACCAATTCTTCCGGGACCTATTGACAGTCCTTTGTAAGATTAGTTTTATTTCTCTATTGCTAAGTTCAACTTGACCACTAGACTGAGGACGATAAGGTGATGCAATTCTATGGTTAACATCATACTTAGCAAGCATTTTATGGAAAGCACCATGAATAAAGCATGAACCGCAATCGATCATTAAATATCTAGGGACTCCAAATCTTGGGAAAATAACTTCCTTAAGCATTTTAATAGTGGTGTTGTGATAAGCACTACTGGTTGGAATAGCTTCTACCCACTTAGTAACATAATCAACAGCAACCAAAATATGTGTATACCCATTAGGGGAAGGAAAAGGTCCCATGAAATTAAATCCCCAAACATTCAATTGTTCAACAGCAAGTGAATAATTCATAGGAATTTCTTGACGCTTACAGATATTACCTATTCTTAGGCATTCATCACAAGAGGAGACAAACTTACAGGCATCCTTGAAGAGAGTAGGCCAATAAAAACGAGATTGCAATACCTTATGAGCGGTTCTGTCTCCCGCGTGATGTCCTCCATAAGCTTCAGAGTGATATTTCCGTAGGAATTTTTCATGTTCATGCTCAGGTACGCAACGTCTAATAATACCATCTACTCCTTTATAAAGATGTGGGTCATCCCAAAAGTAATGTCTTAAATCATAGAAGAATTTTTCTTTTGTTGGTATGTGAAACTAGGTGGTATGTATTTAGCGACAATATAATTAGCATAGTTAGCATACCATGGTGTACTATTAGGAACATTTATTGCAGCTAGTTGTTCATTAGGAAAACTATCATTAATAGGTTGTGGGTCATCAAGAATATTTTCAAGCCTAGACAGGTAATCAGCTACGGGGTTCTCTGCTCCTTTCCTATCACTGATATGCAAATCAAATTCTTGTAGTAGCAGAACCCATCTAATGAGTCTAGGTTTAGCATCTTTCTTTTTCATAAGATATTTTAGAGCAGCATGATCGTTGTGAACAATTACTTTAGAATCAACAGTGTAAGATCTGAATTTATCACAAGCAAACACCACTGCTAAGAATTCTTTTTCGGTAGTAGCGTAATTTTGTTGAGCACTGTCTAGAGTTTTACTAGCATAATGAATAACATTCGGTTTTTATCAAATCTTTGTCCTAGAACAACACCAACAACATAATCACTAGCATCACACATAATCTCAAAAGGAAAGTTCCAGTCAAGTGGTTGAACAATAGGTGCAGTAATTAAGGCTTTCTTTAGTGTTTCAAATGCTTCTAAGAAATCATCATCAAACACAAAGGGAATATCCTTTTGCAACAGATTCATAAGAGGCCCAGAAATTTTAGAAAAGTCTTTGATAAACCTCCTATAGAAACCAGCATGACCAAGGAAACTATGAGTATCTTTGATATCTTTAGGACATGGCATTTTCTCAATGGCATCAACCTTGGCTTGTTCCACTTCATTGCCTCTTTCAGAAATTTAATGACCCAAAACAATACCTTCGTTAACCATAAAGTGGCAGTTCTCCCAATTCAAGACAAGATTTGTTTGTTCACATCTCCGCAAAAATCGATCAAGATTGCTTAAACAATCATCAAAAGATTTCCCATAAACGGAAAAAAGTGATCCATGAAAACCTCTACAATCTTTTCACAAAAATCAGAGAATATAGAAGTCATGCATCTTTGAAAGGTAGCAGGTGCATTACATAAACCAAAGGGCATACATCTATAAGAATAAGTCCCAAAAGGACAAGTAAAAGTGGTCTTTTCTTGATCAGGTTGTGAAAAAGGTATTTGTGAAAAACCAGAATATCCATCAAGAAAGCAAAAATGTGTGTTCTTAGATAATCTTTCTAACATTTGATCAATAAATAGCAAAGGGTAATGATCTCTTCTAATTGTTTTGTTTAATTTTCTATAATCAATTACGATCCTATAGAGTGACAATTCTTTGTGGAATGAGCTCCTTCTTATCATTAGGAACAACAGTAATACCTCCCTTCTTAGGGACACAATGAATAGGACTTACCCATCTACTATCAGCTATAGGATAGATTATACCTGCTTTCGGAAGTTTCAATATTTCCATTCTAACCACTTCTTTCATCTTCGGATTTAACCGACGTTGGTGATCAACAACGGGTTTAGCATCAGGTTCCATATAATCTTGTGCTGACATAGAGTGGGACTAATGCCCTAAAGATCATCAATAGTACATCCAATAGCAGCTCTGTGCTTCCTTAGAACTTTCAATAATCTTTCTTCTTCTTGTTCTGAAAGGTTAGCATTGATAATAACAGGATATCTTTTTCTCATCAAGATAAGCATATTTCAAAGTGTATGGCAATTGTTTTAATCCAAACACAGGATCACCTTTAGGTGGAGGAGGATCTCCAAGATTTTCATTAGGCAAATTGTGTTTAAGCGGAGGTTGTTGTTCAAAAAGGATACTATCTATTTCATTTCTTTCAAGCATATGCAAATCATTTTCATGGTCTAGCAAATATTGTTCCAAAGGATCAGTAGGATGTACAACAATAGAAGAAAGACCAATAATTTCATCCTTACTAGGGAAATCTTTCTTATGAGGTTGTCTACTAAACTCGAAAAAATTAAATTCATGAGATTCATCACCAAAGCTAACACCGACAGATTATTTCTTACAATCTATTTTGGCATTGACGATGTTCAAGAAAGGTCTACAAAAGATAATGGGACAAAAGTCATCTTGTGGGAGCCAAGAACGAGAAAATCAGTAGGGTACTTCATTTTCCCACACAAGACTTAAACATCTCTAAGAATCCCAATTAGTGATATAATATCTCTATTGGCAAGTTTAATAGTGACATCTATGTCTTCTATTTCAGTAGGTGCTATTTATTCTTAATTTCCTCATATAAGGAAAAAAGGAATAACACTCATACTAGCACCTAGGTCACATAACCCATGATAACAGTGATCTCCTATCTTAACTGAGACGATAGGCATGCCAACAACTGGTCTATGTTTATCGTTTTTATCAGGTTTGGCAATTCTAGAATCTTCATCACAAAACTAAATAACATGCCTATCAATATTATTGACTAAGAGATCTTTAATCATAGCAACACTAGGTTCAACTCCAATTTTTTCAGCTGGTTTGGGTGTTCTAACATAACTTTTGTTAAGCATAGTTGAAGCTTTATCATGTTCCTTCATCCTAACAGGGAAAGGTGGCTTTTTAATATAAGTAGTTGGAACAACTAGATCAACATTGTAAATGATAGTTTCTTCTTTACCTTTTACTGGTTCTTTAACTTCTTCTCTAATAGGTGGATGATATTTAAACCACTTCTCCTTAGGGAGATCAACATGTGTAGCAAAAGATTCAAAAAAGGAAGCTACTATCTCAGAGTCAAGTCCATATTTAGTGATAATCTTTTCAAAAGCATTGATATTCCTAAAAGATTTAACACAATCAAACATAGAATCAATACCTGAATCTTTACCATCGTTGAGTTCCCAATCTTCAGAGTTGCATTTAATTCTTTCTAAAAGGTCCCACCGGAATTCAATAGTCTTCTTCATAAAAAACCAGCACAAGAAATATCGAGCATGGATTGATCATTACGAGAAAGCCGAGCATAAAAATTATGAATAATATCTTTTCTTGAGAGCTCATGGTTAGGGAGTGAATATAACATTGACTTATGCCTCCCCCAAGCTAGAGCGATACTTTCTTCTTCACAAGGCCAAAAATTATATATATAATTCCGATCATGAAGAACTAGATGCATAGGATAATTTTTTTTGATGAAATTCCAATTTCAACTGATTCCAGTTCCAAGATCCAATATAATCGCATAGCGTATGCCATGTGAATGCTTTTCCGTTCAAAGATAAAGGGAAAACCTTCTTCTTAGCTTCATCTCCGGGTAAACCTGAAAGCTTAAACAATCCATAAATTTCATCTGCATATATCAAGTGCATATCATGATGTTCAGTTCCATCTCCGGCATAAGGATTAGCTAGAAGTTGTTCTACCATACCAGAAGGAATTTCATATTCAATACTTTCAGTAGGTGCAGTAGGTTGAGGGGCAACTAATTGTGGTTCCGGTCGAGGTGAAGATACCCCGAACAAACCCCTCAAAGGATTGTTTTCCATAGTAGCAAGGGACAATAAATTTCAGCATGTAGTAATAATGTTTCCTTACCAATTTCCACATACCAAGAGTGATTCACTCCCCAATAACGGAACCAGGAAAAAGCCTTGATGACCCACAAGTATATGGGGGCAATTGTAGCCTTTTGAATAAGTAAGAGTGTCGAACCCAACGAGGGGCAGAAGGAAATGACAAGTGGTTTTCAGCTAGGTAATGTCTGCAAGTGCTAAAATTGTAAGTAGCGGAGTAGTTTGATACCAAGATAATTTGAAACGAGCAAGTAACGATAGTAGTAACAAAAGTGCAGCAAGGTAATGATATCAAGTTCACATGATTACTTGCAACATGATTTCTCCCGTGACCACAAGAACAAAAGTAACTACTCACAAATGATAATCATGCTCAAGATCAAAGGGGTATTAAATAGCATAATGGATCTAAACATATAATCTTCCACCAAATAAACCATATCATAATCAACTGCAAGATGTAATAAACACTACTAGTCACCCACAAGCACCAATCTATAGTTCCGGTACAAAGATTGAACACAAGAGATGAAATAGGGTTTGAGAGGAGTTGGTGCTGTTGAAGATGTTGATAAAGATAGCCCTCCCCAAGATGGGAGAGCTGTTGGCGATGATGACGATGAGGATTTCCCCCTCCGGGAGGGAAGTTCCCCCGGCAGAATCACTTCGCCGGAGGGCAAAAGTGCTCGTGCCCAAGTTCCACCTCAAGACGGTGGCGCTTCGTCCCGAAAGTCCTCGCCTCAATTATTTTAGGTCAAAATTACATATATACCAGAAGATGGGCACTGGAGGTGGGTCGAGAAGGCGCGCCCATGTGGGTTGTGCCCACTTGGTGGCCCCCCTCTGGTACTTATTTGCTCCAATATTTCTTAAATATTCCATAAAAATTCCCCTTTGTGTATACCTTGCATATTATCAGAGAAAAGGCATTAGAATTACTCCAAAAAGCATTGTTATACAATAAAATAACATAAATAACAGTAGAAAAACATGATGCACATGGTCGTATCAGGCGCCGGCTTGCGCGCACTCCACGGACTTGTGGTAGTCGCCCGTGATTGTGATGAGGCCCTTCGGACCCGGCAGCTTCATCTTCAGGTAGGCGTAGTGGGGGACCGCAATGAACTTGGCGAGCAAGGGCCGGCCCATCAGGGCGTGGTACGTGTTGGACATGTCCACCACCTCAAACCAGAGCGGCTCATGTCGCAAGTAGTCACGGTGCCGAACAGGACATCGAGCCGGATCCGGCCGATCGGTGAGCAGGAGAGGCCGGGCATGATGCCGTGGAAGATCGTCCGGGTCGGCTCCAAGTCTTTGGCCTCAAGGTCGAGCTTGGTCATGGTGTCATGGTACAGGATGTTGATGCTGCTACCGCCATCGATGAGGAGTCGGGAGAACTTGCACGTGCACCGAGGCGCGGCGATGGTGGGGTCGAGGACGAGGGTGTTGCCACCCAAGTTTGGCATGACAGCCGGGTGGTCCTCCCGGGCCCAGGAGACTTGGCGATCCGAACAATGCATGTACTCCGGCTTGGCCAGGACGACGGTGTTCACTTCCTGCCGGAGCAGGCGCTCGCTATGTTTGTCATCACCAAGGCTGGTGAAGACAATGTAGGTTGCATTATGGGTGGGGTAGACGTCGTCGCGCATCGCGCGATCGGCCGGAGGCGTAGGCGGAGCGAGCGGAGGCGGTGGCCCCACTCCGGGAGCCAGAGCCGGAGGAGGCGAGATGTCGCCCCTCATGATGTGCTTGGTGATGGCGCACTGTGGGAGCATGTGCGTGGATGACCTCGCGCCGATGTGGTGCTTGCAGGGAGCGTCGAGCATCTCCTCCAAGTTCATGGTGGGTTGCCACGCCGTCTTGCCGGTCTGCCGGCTTTTGGCGGCCGGCTCGGCCGCGCGTGCCTGTTCGGCGGCCGCGACGAGGAAATTGTCGTGGCGCTAGGCCGACTGGTCGGCTTTGCACTTGTTGTACTGCTGGTTGTTCTGCTGCTGGCTGCCCTCGCCAGCCGGCTTGGGAGGGGGAACCGGCTTTGCCTTGCCGACTTTGTCCAGCGCCACCTAGATCTTCATGGCCGAGTCGGTGTTGGCATACTTCTCCGCTGTCACCATGAACACGGCCATGGTGGCCGGCTCGGAGCGCAGGAGCTTGTGCTTGGGGAGGGTGCCATCTCGGCATCCGCTGATGAAGTACTAGATGGCTTGGACCTTGTGGACACCCTTGCAGCTATTCCGAAGTTTGGTCCAGCGTGCGAGGTACTCGCGGCCGGTCTCCGTCGGCCCCTGCACGCACATGGTGAGCTGGCTGGGGCGACCGGGTTGTTTGTAGGTGGCGGTGAAGTTGCGCATGAAGGGCTGCTCAAAGCCATCCCACACGTTGATGCTACCAGCCGATAGGCTATTCAGCCACGTGCGGGCTGAGCCCTGGAGCATGAGCGGGGCGTAGCACACGGCGAGGCGGCGATTGCCGCTCGCGATGCCGATGGCGGTGGTGTAGTCGATGAGCCAATCCTCCAGCTTGACGGTGCCGTTGTACTTGGAGGTGTCGCGGGGAAGCATGAACCCTTTATGGAAGGGCTCATCCCGAATGCGAGGGCTGAAACAGGTCAGCCCGAGAACATTGTTCTCCTCCACCTCCAAGGAGAGAGCAAGTTGGTCGAGGCAGTGGCGAGCGTCGGTGTTTTCGGTGGCGCGCGAGCCCAACCGGCTAGCGACCACGCCGCGGGGGGCTGGGTCGACCGAAGCCGGACTATGGCTAGGTCACGTGGGAGGATCATGTTGCTGCCGGACTTCCGGAGCTGGCTCGTCGGCCAAGTCGCCGGCAGTCGTCGGAGCTCGGTTGCGCCGGGTCCGGGTGCGGTCGGAATAGGCTTTGCCGGGTGGCAAAGACGCTGTTTTCTACTGGTCCTCAGGGTCGTTCATGTAGCACGAACTGGATCCTGCGGGCTTGTTGAGCTTGTTGAGGCGGTCCTGCTGCGCATTACCCTCGTCGAGGAGGTCGTTCACCTGCTTCAGGTGGTCCTTCAGCTCCTCGCCCTGGAGCTAGTCCAGGCCGAGTGCGGCCGCCTGGTCGGTGTGCATGTTCTTCATGGGGGTTTCGTAGACGGGAGGGATTGCGCCAAGGGCGCGGCCGATGGCGCCGCCCCGGGCCCGCACGTCAGCGACCCGGCTTGGCTCGGCGGCGGTAGGCATGAAGCCGTTGGCGGCGTCCCGCTCCCGCAGAGTGGAGTCCACACAGCACAGCGTGGCGGTGAGTGATAGCCCACAATTATAGGGGATCACAACAGTTTTCGAGGTTAGAGTATTCAACCCAAATTTATAGATTCCACACAATGGGAGCCAGAGAATATTTGAAGGTATTAGCAGCTGAGTTGTCAATTCAACCACACCTAGAGACTAATTGTCTGCAACAAAGTGATTAGTAGCACAATAATATGATAGTTTTGATAATAGTAGCAGCAGCAACAGTAACGGTAACAGTGATAGAAGTGATTTCATAGCAAGTGCGATAGTAGTACCAAGAGTAGTAACTTAGCAAGAAAAATATAAGGTAAATTTGTAGGCATTGGATCGGTGACTCGATAGATGATATTCATCATGAGACAGTTATGACCTAGGGCAATACGACACTAGCTCCAGTTAATAAATATAATGTAGGCATGTATTCCATAAATAGTCATACATGCTTATGGAAAGAACTTGCATGGCATCTTTTTTCCTACCATCTTGTGGAAGCGGGGTCCTATTGGAAATTAAGGGATATTAAGGCCTCCTTTTAATAGAAAACCGGAACAAAGCATTAGCACACAGTGAATACATGAACTCCTCAAATTACGGTCATCACCGGGAGTGGTCCTGACTATTGTCACTTCGGGGTTGCCGGATCATAACGCATAGTAGGTGAGTATAACTTGCAAGATCGGATCTAGAAAATGGATATAATGGTGATAACATAAACGGTTCAGATCTGAAATCATGGACCCGGGCCCAAAGTGACAAGCATTAAGCATGGCAAAGTCATAGCAACATCAATCTTAGAACATAAGGGATACTAGGGATTGGCCCCTAACAAAACTAACTTGATTACATGATGAATCTCATCCAACTCCTCAATGACCAGCGAGCCTACGAAGTAATTACTTGTTTTCAGTGGGGAGCATCATGGAATTGGCAATGGAGATGTGTTGGTGATGACTAAGATCGAAGATCCCCCTTTCCGGAGCCCCAAACGGACTCTAAATCTTGGCCTCCCCATGAAGAATAGGAGATGGCGGCGGATCCGTCTCATGAAACATGATAATTCTTTCTCTGTAATTTTGTTCTAGAATAATGTGATTTCATAGCCTTGGTTTCAGGGTCATTGGGGCCACCAGGTGGGGACAACCCACCAGGGCGCGCCTGGGGGGCAGGCGCGCCTTGGTGGGTTGTGCCCACCTAGGTGCCCCCCTCAGGCGGCTCTTGGCTCCAGAAATTTTCTTTACTTATATAAAAAATCCTCGCAAAGTTTCGTTCCATTTTGAGAACTTTTATTTCCGCAGAAAAACAACACCATGGTAGTTCTGCCAAAAACAACGTCAGTCTGGGGTTAGTTTATTCAATTCATGCAAATTAGAGTCCAAAACAAGAGGAAAAGCGATAGGAAAAGTAGATACAATGGAGACGTATCAACTCCCCCAAGCTTAAATGTTTGCTTGTCCTCAAGCAATTCAGTTGATAAACTGAAAGTGAAAAAGAAAAACTTTTACGAACTCTTTTGCTCTTGTTTCATAAATAAGCTTAAACAACACCCAGGTTTTCAGCAAAGATTATAACTAATCATGTCAACAATAACTCTTAAAAATTATATTAACTCATATTAATGACATAATCAACTAGAGAGTAATAATAAGATATCTTAAACAGCAACATGTTGTGAAAATAATAATAATGTAAGAGTGTCATGGACTAAGCTGGAATCTGCAAACATTTTATTCAAGAGGAGAACAGAAGGTAATAAGGGCTCTTTATAAGATCAATAATGCAAATGAGAGCCACTCAACATTTTCATCGTGGTCTTCTCCTCGGTATGACTCAATAAAAACAAATGAAATTCAAAGAAACACACTGAAATATTTTTGGAGTTTTTTGTTTTTTGTAAACAAGCAAATGATAAGAGAAAAGAAAAAACGAGAAAAACTATTTACACGGGAAAGCTCCCAACAAGTAAAAGTAGAACAAGGAAACCTTTTTGGGTTTTCTTTTTAGTACTATAACTATTTAAACTAGGCAGAAAAATCAAAAAGAAGCAAGAAACATATTTTTGAATTTTTCAAAGTTTTTCAAACACACAAGAAGAAAGCGAGAAAATAAATTAAGCATGGGTGATACAATGAAAAAGTGTGGACACCGACACCTGGAATGAAAGGTGTGAACATGAACGTAATGTTGGTGGGAATACGTACTCCCCCAAGCTTAGGCTTTTGGCCTAACTTGGTAATCAGTCAGTAGCGTGTGTAATGGTTGGAGTGGTAGCTCATGGAGGCTCTCGCTGCAGAAGCCTCAGCCTGCCGTGCAGCCACAACTTTTGCGTTATGGGCTCGGGCCTGGCTCTCAGGAACGTAATATCTTCCCCTGTTATGAGCATCAAAGAGAGTAGGTGCCGCCAAATGTGTGTCTACCACGGAGTCCTTGTTAAGCATCATATTATAAGTGAAATTATGAGGATCACCTCTAAGGATCTTATGATGTTTCATAGCATCAGAGTCTAGGTACTACATGGGTAAAATAGGATCATAGGGTAAAGGTGAAACTCCCAGCCCTCTGGCTAAGCATGTGGCATAAATTCCACCATAAAAATATGCACTGCCAGTGTTGTGCTGTAACCTACATGCAACAAACGCTCCAAGATTATAGCTTCTATCGTCGTAAAAGAGCGGTGTGTATGAGGCTTAGATCAGGAGCACAAAGTGTACTACAATCGTGCTTGCCTACAATACATTTTCCAGTAAATAATGCTAAGTACTGAATTACAGGAAAATGAACACTCTTTATTCTACCTTGCATCACTCCCCTAGTTTCACGATAGCAAAGACTAGTCAAAAATATTTCAAACTCAGACCTCGGTGGCTCATCGAGCGAACCCAGAATGGGATTTTGCAGAGGTGAGCAAACTTTCCTAGAGAAATGGTAAATGGATTTTCATACAGTTTAAACGACACCCTAGACTCACGGGGAAGGAATTTAAATCCTTTGACAAATGATTAACTGAGGATGAGGTGTTGGTCACACTTATCTAAAATGTAGGGACCGAGATCGGCATTGTCAATATATTGCTCAAATTCCTCCTTCACGCCCACACTCATCATATAATCGTTGCACAGCCATAAGCATGTTTTGGTGGTGACACTTCAAATGGAACTCTCACTTGGTTCACCATAAGATCGGCGAGCGGAGCTGCTGCTAGAAGATGCCTCCGAGGATCTCCTCCTAGAAGAACTCCTTCCAAACAAGTTCATAATGTTCGCGTACAATTTTCTGATAATTTTTTGTCACAAATATTTATTAACAAAACTTCATAAGAATGTTAACAACTACTCATAGGGATGCGTAGAGGCCATAGCAAGCATTCGAACTACTTGGAACTCTAAGAATTCAACATGCAAGCTCATCTACAACAGCACCAAGAGTAGCTAATTATTCCAAATATAAACCACGAAAACGAAAACTAATTGGACACATGGAAGAGTTACATAAAAAGCAACGAAACCCTGAAACAGTTTGCGAAATGGAGCTTCAAGCAAGGAGATCAAAATCCCCGGTTTTTGGAGCAAGAACATGAAAGAGAGAGAGTGATAGTGATTTTTTCTGGGTGAATGTGATGATGTGGGAAGAAGAAGTAAGTGAGGGGGCCCACGTGGGGACCACAACCCACCAGGGCGTGCTTGGGGGTCCTGGCGCGCCCAGGTGGGTTGTGCCCACCTGGTGCACCTCCCTCTGATATTATTTGCACTAGAAATTAAGAAATATTCAGAAAAAAAATCATGTTAAATTTTCAGGGCATTCTGAGAACTTTTTTTTGTCATTTTTTATTACACGAAAAACTCAGAAAACAGACAAAGCATGGCATTTTATTTTGTTTAACTAAGAAAAATAGAAAACAAAAGGTAGGGATAGAAGGTGTTGCTCACTAAATTCATCAACTTCATACCTCTAAAAAATGATCCATTAATAAGGTTGATCAAGTCTTATTAACAACCACTTTCGATTAATATGAAACCGAAGAACTTTCGGATATCACTAAGTTACGTCAATGGGGATATGAATGTCCCCTAAAGTAAGCATTTCATATTTATTTTTAACAGTAGGTAGAGGTAGTTGAAAACTTCCAATAGTGATTGTCGGAGATTTTTAATAACATTAATAACATTCACTTGGAATTGTTTCTTCTGAAATCGCACTGTATGCTCATAACCATTGATATGAAAAGAGACATTACTTTTATTGCAATCAATAAAAGCCCATGCATAATTCAAGAAGGGTCTACCAACGATAATCGACATGTTGTCGTCCTTGGGCATCTCAAGTATAACAAAGTCAGTCAAAATAGTAACATTAGCAACAACAACGGGCACATCCTCACAAATACCAATAGGTATGGCGGTTGAATTATCAGCCATTTGCAAACATATTTCAGTAGTTGTGAGTTTATTCAAATCAAGTCTTTTATACAAAGAGAAAGGCATAACACTAACACCAGCTCCAAAATCACATAAGGTAGTTTTCACATAATTTCTTTTCATGGAGCAAGATATAGTTGGTATTCCCAAATTTCCAAGTTCTTTAGGTACTCCATCTTTAAGAGTAAAATTAGCAAGCATAGTGGAGATTTCAGCTTTCGGTATTTTTCTCTTACTGGTGATGATGTCTTTCATATACTTTGCATAAGGAGCCATTTTTAAGATATCAGGCAAGTAAGTTCGCAAAACCTCAGCATTTCAGCAAAGCATTCAAATTCTTCATCATCTTTCTTTTTATTTGGCTTAGGTGGAAAGGGCATAGGTTTCTGAACCCGTGGTTCTCTTTCCTTACCATGTTTTCTAGCAACAAAGTCTCTTTTATCATATCTTTTATTATTGGGTTGTGGGTTATCAAGATCAACACCTAGTTCTATCTGAGCATCATTGTCTAGTTCTTTATCATTTGGTTGAGTGTCTTCATGAACATCATCATTATGTTTTTCATTATTAGAAGGTGAGTGTTCATTACCATATCAAGTTTTTGCATCAGGGATAGAAACTTCATTCTCATTACCGGGAGGTTTTTCTATTTCAGGTTCACTAGAGGCAGGCAAAGCCCTATTATTTTTCTTCTTCTTTTTCTTTTAGAATGACTAGGTGCATCAGTGTTAATTCTTTGAGAGTCTTGTTCAATACTCTTTGGGTGTCCCTCAGGATAAAGTTGTTCCTGAGTCATTTTACCTCCTCTAGTTGCTACTCTAACAGCAAAGTCACTTATATTATTATTCATTTCATAAAGTAACTCGCTTTGAGATTTAGGAACTTGTTCTAATTGAGTTTGAACCATAGAGGCATGCTTTCCTACACCTCTAACATCATTTTAGATTCTAAATAACAAGTCACTTAAGCGAGCAATCATACCAAAGTTGTATTTCAATTGTTTCATAACATTTGCATTGAAGTGATCTTGCTTTCTAATGTAATTATCACACTCATAAAGGCGTTGACTAGGATGTTTATTATGAGGATCATCACTATTATTGAATTTCATTAAAGATTTTACCTCTACCACCTTAGGTGGTGGTGGTGCTTCAAGCCCATGTATTTCTTCGATAGGTGGTAAATTTTTAACATCCTCTGCTTTAGTACCATTTTCCTTCATAAATTTCTTTGCCTCTTGTATATCCTCAGTACTGTGATATAAGATACCCCTCTTCTTCGGAGTGGGTTTAATAGGTGTTTCTGGAGGAGTCCAATCATCATTATTTTTCAATATTTTATTCAATAATTCTTTAGCTTGCCCAATAGTGCGTTCCCTGAAAACACAACCAGCACAACTATCTAGGAAATCCTTAGAAGCATTGGTTAGTCCATTATAGAAGATATCATGTATTTCATTTTTCTTAAGAGGATGATCAGCCAAAGCATTGAAAAATTGGAAAAGCCTACCCCAAGCTTGTGGGAGAATCTCTTCTTAAATTTGCACAAAGTTAAATATTTCCTACAAGGCAACTTGTTTCTTATGAGCAGGGAAATATTTTTCAGAGAAGTAAAAAATCATATCCTGGGGGCCATGCACACCACCAGGAGCAAGAGTATTGTACCAAGCTTTAGCATCACCCTTTAGTGAGAATGGAAATAACTTGAGAATATAGTAATAGAGAATCTTCTCATCATGACCAAAAAGGGGGGCTATATCATTCAACTTAGTAAGATGTGCCACAACAATGTCAATTTCATAACCATGGAAGGGATCAGATTCAACCAAAGTAATCAACTCTTGGTCAATAGAGAACTCATAATCCTTATAATCAATAAAAATAGGTGAAGTACCAAACTCAGGATCACATTTCATTTTAGCATTCAGAGATCTTTCCTTATACTTGCGTAATAATTTCTCTAGATCATCTCTATCTTTACAAGAAAGAATATTCTAGTTGCCTCCTCACTCATAGTATAACCATCCGGTACCTTTGGCAATTCATATCTAGAAGGGCTAGTTCTAGTAGGTGTTTCAAGATTTTCAGTTTCAAGTTCATCATCAGATTCAACAATATCATGTTGTCTTACTCTAGCAATTTGTTCACCAAGAAATTCACCTAGTGGCACATCATCATCAAGCAAGGTATTAGCATCATCGGGAGTAGCATTCATAGGAGAAGTAGCATCATCAATAACTTGCGACATATCAGAACTAAAAGCATGTAGTGGTGTTGCAAGTTTACTTATAACAGAAGGTGAATCTAAAGCGGAGCTGGATGGCAGTTCCTTACCTTCCCTTGTCTTTGAGGGAAAAATCTTAGTCTTACCATCCTTCAGATTCTTCATAGTGATAATATGATAATAATCCCAAGTGACTCAACAAATATTGCTATGCTCCCCGGCAACAGCGCTAGAAAAAGGTCTTCATAACCCACACGTATAAGGGATCGCAATAGTTTTCGAGGGTAGAGTATTCAACCCAAATTTATAGATTCGACACAAGGGGAGCCAAAGAATATTTGAAGGTATTAGTAGCTGAGTTGTCAATTCAACCACACCGAGAGATTAATTATCTGCAGCAAAGTGATTAGTAGCACAGTAATATGATAGTTTTGATAATAGTTGCAGCAATAGTAACGGTAATAGTGATACCAGTGATTTTGTAGCAAGTGCGATAGCAGTAGCAACAGTAGCCTCGGTCACCCAGGACCGTTGCGAGGTGCTGGAGGACGAGCTGCAGGGTTTGCGCGACGAGCTCGCCCAAGAGGCTCACGACCGCCAGGCAAAGGAGGAGGAGATGAAGGCTCGGGAGGCCGCCATCGGGAACCGCGACGCCGAGCCGTCCGCTGATCGCAGCCGACTGAAGACGCTGGATCAAAAGCTGAAGACGGAGAGTGCCGAGCTGGACGCCAAGGCGAAGGTCCTAGCCGAGGACCGCATGGCCTTCGTGGATCTTGAGGAGAGATCTCGCAAGGCGCTGAAGACGCTCTATGATGGTGGCTTGGAGAAGCCACTGGCTGGGGCCAAGGATGGCCCTGCCCAGCTTCTTCCCTTCTTGGTCGAAGCGCTTGAGGAAGTCATGATCGGCGTCGGCCCCATGGCCGAGGTTGAGGCTCGCGTCCTTTCTACTGCAGCGCTGACACGGGTCCTCAGCCACGTCTACCTTCGCGACCCTGGCGCCAACCTCGTCGAGCTGCTGGAACCTGTGGATGCGGAGCGCTCCGTCGCTGCCGCTGAAGTCGTGAAGGGCCGAGCGGAAGCCCTGCTGGCGAAGTTTCGTGCCTTTGCTACTGCGCCCAAGGCAGGTACTGTTGATTCCGCGGCCTTGGGAGCTGGAGCTGACAGGTGCAACACCACCAGGGAGGCGGGACTCCTGGCGAATGAGGGCGCTGCCCAAGGGTGATCTTCTCGCGGCTTCTTTCCTGTTTCAACTCCTGCAATATGCACCGTGCCTCGTGGAGGCGTTTAAACTTGTGTTTGGTATCGTGAAGACAATTTATTGGTTGTTATATTTGCTTTTGGATTTGCTTTGAGATTTTGCGGTTTCCTTCCTATTTTCTTTGGGTTCTATGTCGGTAGGGCCCGGCCCAGCGCATACCTCAGCCCCTGTTAGCCCCGGCCGGATCACCAGGACTGTCGGATGTGGGGTTCCGGCAGACCCTTGAGGTTCAAACTCTGGGGTGCGCGTGAAGATCTTCCCCCTACCAATCCACATCCAAATGCCTTGCGAGAATCTAAGGTAAACAATAAACAACACAAGGGACACAAGATTTATACTGGTTCGGGCCACCATCGTGGTGTAATACCCTAGTCCAGTGTGTGGTGTGGTGGATTGCCTCAGGGGATGATGATGAACAGTACAAGGGGAAGAACAGCCTCGCGAGAGGTGTTCTTGAGCTGGTGTGGTGTTCTCGTACGAAAGGATTCGATCTCCCCTCTACTGTGGTGGCTATCCCTATTTATAGAGGCCCTAGCCCTCTTCCCAAATATTGAGCGGGAATGGCGCCAACAACGGCCATTTTGGAGGGGAACATCTAGTTCAAGCTATCCGGACTAAAGTTGGTCTTCAGCTGCCAAAGGCACTGGCGATGACACCGTCTTGGGCTCCACGGTGACCTCCATCCTGCCGCTCTGCTGGTCTTGGTCTCGTTGCACCGAAATGGTAACCTTTGCCTGATGCCTTAGTACTCCGCGCCTGTGCTTTCCCCCTTTGCACCAAAGAGGAAACAAGGACACTGCGCAGGCCAGCGCCCGCCTAGCGCCCGCCTGGTCTCGATCGTCACGGCTTGCATCACGAGCACCTCGCGAGGTACCCTTTCCTTGATCTCTCCGCCTCCTCGCGAACCTGCCTGGCGAGGCCGCTCCTGAGGAAGCCTTGCGTCGTCCGCCCCGCGCGGCTTGGCCCCTCGCGAGGGTCTTGAGTTTGCGTTGATGAAGATGGGCAGTACTGGGCCACCAATTGACCCACGCCGCAGGTCGCAGGTAGGCAAGTCTGGGGACCCCCGTTCCCAAAACGCCGACAGTAGCCCCCGGGCCCAAGGCGCGCTCGGACTTGGCTTAGCAGAGAAGCGAAAGGGCAAGTGCGGAGTGCCGCGGGCCCCAATAGCCTGCGGCCTTGGGCGCCGCGTGGCGGTTGATTGGACATGGGCGTCTCCGCTTCCCCACGCTGCCTCGGCAACTGCCCGACTTGACAAGTCCCTACATGCAGAAATGAGTCATGATTACATGTGATCGTGGAGGCCGACGGTTGGCCTCCTCGGTTATAAATGCGGGAGGGCGCAAGCCCCCGCTGCACATCTTTCTCCTTCCGCTTGCTTCTACTTTCTCCCCACTCCAGCTGCTCGCCATGTCCTATGGCGCCGCCGAAGAGGTTATGAGCCATGGAGAAAGGAAAGGCTCGTCAGGAAGGGCCTGACTCTTCCCCACCCAAGCGCGGCCGAGGTCGTCCCCGCAAGCATCCTGCGACTCCCCGTGGTTGCGGCGTTAATCTCCCGCGTGGCGACGGGCGTCTAGTGGGTGAGGGGAGGCGCGTTGCGGCTGCACGGCCCCCCAGGTCGCGCTTCCACTCGGCTGAGGTGCTGCCGGAGTTCGTCGTGTGGTCGACGGACCCAACCGGTAACTGGATCCAACTTCCCCGCTTCTTCGCAGGCGAACTCCCGGCCGGCGCTCCTGGCGGCCTCTGGCTTCAAGCAGACGGCTGCTGTAGCAAGGCTTCCTGGGTCTCAATGGAGATCTCTATCTCCAGGAACGTGGCTTTGGCCCGCGGCTGGCAAACGTTTGCCCGTGAGCGTGGACTGGGCCGGTGGTGCATCCTGCATTTCAAGTTTGACGGCGACGCCACCCTCTACGTGAGGGTGTTCGGAGAAGATGGCCGCCGCGTTGGGTGCTGCCCTGAAGATGATGACGGCGACCGGGTGCTTAGCCTCGGCGATGGCCGAGATGGAGACGAAGGTGGGCGCATGGCCGGCGGCGTCCATAGCTCGCCAAGCTTCGGCGGCTCCCCTTCTGACGACAACTCCTCCAGCGACGGCCGTGATCAACCACCGCGCCGCCGTGCTCGCCATGAGGGCGGTAGTGGGTCATCCTGTCGTCGCACCTCGGTGAAGCGTGAGGAGGGGTCTGACTAAGCTCCGGAGGGCGGTACGAGCCCCCACCATGAGCCGTCGATGGGCAAGCCGCATCTATTTTGTTTTTCTCCCTTTCCTGTACAAAGAGAGAGAAGTGTGGGGCCCCGTGGGGGCGTGCTGGACTGTTGCCGTTAACTACTATGATATTTTCATTATTCCTGTGCTGTGTTTCGGTGTTGCGTGCTCATGCGTAGGAACAACTTATCTTGGAGGGACTTGCCGCAGTCTTTGCTTCTCGAGGCTAAGGCCTCGTCGTGCTTCTCGAGGCCTGCAAAAATTAGCCAGGGGAATAACTTTCGAACCTGGTTGTGAGGACAACCGGCTCAGGTCCTGCGTTCGCGTCGCGATGCCCGTGGGGCACGGACTGGGAGAAGTGCTCCCGCGGTGAACTTGAATAGGGAAGCCTCACGAGACAGGGTCAGAAGGCACTCGCAAGGGCGCCCACATAGTCCCCTCGCGAGGCTTGCGAAAGAGAAGACGAGTCAGGAGAGCAACAAAGATAGAGAATCACGGGCCGGGGATGGCAACAACGCTAAAAGCAACTCCAATAAAATTCCAAATAAGGATGAACAAGCCAACTGCAGAAAACAAATGAAAAGCCGCGTCCGGCACCTAATCTAGTCTTCTCTTCTTCTCACCAGCGCGGAGCTAAGTGCTGCCACTGGGCATTGGTGGGAGCCCCCGAGGCCCGAGGGCGGCTCACCGGAGACTCCGGGGCGTGTACAGCCCCAACTCATTATTACGTGAGAGTGTCACAACGGCGAGCTTCACAGGCATTGGCCTTCTTCATAGGCACCGGGCCTTTCTCGGGGCGATGAGCTTCCAAGGCGTTGGCCTTCTTCACAGGCACCGGGCCTTTCTTGGCACGAGAGGCTTCACAGGCATCGGGCCTTCTTTACAGGCACTAGGCCTTTCTTCAAGGGTAGAACTTCCAAAGGTGATGGATGTTCCACGCATTCGGGATGGGCACCCCCTCCTGGGTCTCCAAGCGCGTGACACCAGGTCTGGAAACATGAACAACCTTGAATGGGCCCTCCCACATGGGCGAGAGCTTGTGCAGCCCTTCCCTGGAGAGCACCCGCCTGAGCACGAGGTTACCTACCTCGAGGGCCCTGGGGCGGATGTTGCGTTAGTGGTACCGCCGCAACGCCTGTTGGTATCTCGCTTCCCGAAGCGCAGCCTCCCGATAGTGTTCCTCCCCCAGCACGAGGTCCATCCCCCTCATGGCGTCCTGCTATGCTTCGTCGAAAGCCAGGACCCGCGCGAAGCGGCACCTGACCTCGTGAGGGAGGACCGCCTCAGCTTCGTAGACGAGGAAGAACGGGGTTTCTCCGGTCGACTTGGTAGCGGTTGTGCGGATGGACCATAGCACGGACTGGAGCTCGTCATACCAGCCCCTGCCGCAGGCCTCCATCTTCTTCTTGAAGGTCTTGGTTTTGAGGCCTTTCAGGACCTCTGTGTTGGCACGTTCAGCCTGGCCATTGCTCCGAGGGTGTGCCACCGAAGCGTAGCATAGCATATCTGCATTCCAATGTTAGCATAATATGTTTTGAAGAGATTGCTAGTGAACTGCTAACCGTTGTCGGTGATGATGCAATTAGGCACCCCAAACCGGCTCACGAGGCCCTTGATGAAATTGACCGCTGAACCAACTGGGATGGTGCGGACAGCTTCCACCTCTGCCCACTTGGTGAACTTGTCAATGGCGACGTAGACGTAGCGATAGCCCCCTGGCGCCCGGGGAAATGGGCCCAGTATGTCCAGCCCCCTAACAGTGAACGACCATGAGAGAGGAATGGTCCGCAGGCCCTGAGCCGGGTGATGAATCTGCTTGGCGTGGAATTGACAGGCTTCACAAGCCTTCACCAGCTCGATTGCGTCTTTGAGTGCTGTTGGCCAATAGAACCCGCTGCGAAACGCCGTGCCAACGAGGGTCCGTGAAGACGAGTGGTGCCCAGGGTCTCCAGCGTGAATGTCTGCCAGCAACTCTTTCCCTTTCTCCCTGGAGATGGAACACAAGGAAACATCATTCGGCCGCTTCCAGTAGAGCTCTCCGTCTTGGATGCAATAGGCCATGGCCTGCCGCGCCACGCGTTCTACGTCCTCCTCCTTCTCTGGCAGAGTCCCTTGCATCAGGTAATCTTTGAATTCCGTGGTCCAACATCCCTCCTGGGGTTATAGCGCCAGGAGTAGGCGTGCTCCTGAGGTCGGGCCACAGGCCGGAGCTCCCGAGGTAGGCGGTTGAGGGAGCTCCTCCCGAGGCTGCGCTATACTTGATAAGGACGGTGCTGCTGAGGGTTTGAAGAGTCGTTCCTCGAAGATGCCAGGCTCCTGAGGCAACCGTCTGGACGCCCTCCTGGCGATGTCATCAGCCTCTTGATTGGTGCCACGGGGTACATGCTGCAACTCTAATCCCCAAAACTGCTTTTCCATCCTGTGGACCTCCGCAAGATATGCTTCCATGTGTTCGTCCTTCGGCTGGTACACCTTGTTGAACAAGTTGACTAGGAGTTGTGAATCGCCCTTGATGATGAGGCGCTTTACCCCCAAGGCGGCTGCAGCTTTCAAGCCTGCTATCAGGCCCTCGTATTCTGCAATGTTGTTGGAGACCTTCTCTCCATGCTGGAAACAAAGTTGCACGACATAATAGAGCTTGTCCTGAGTGGGAGATATGAGCATTGTGCCAGCCCCTGCGCCATGTCGCGAGAACGCTCCATCGAAGTACATGACCCAGCCGTCCGGTGCCTCACTTCCTGGGGAAAGCGATCGATCCTCGCCCGCTTCGAGCCCTGGCGCCTCTGTCCATTCCGTCACGAAATCTTCAAGTGCGGCTCCTTTGACGACCATAGTCGTGCTGAATTCCAACTAAAATGCTTGCAACACAATGTTCCATTCGGCGACCCTTCCAGCTGAGTTGGGGCTCCTGAGCACACTTTCCAAGGGATATGCTAAGACGACCTTGATGGGGTGACCTTGAAAGTAGTGTCGTAGCTTGCGTGAGGCCACTAGTAACGCGAGCAAGAGTTTCTGAGGCATGGGGTATCGTTCCCTTGCATCCCACAGCATCGTGCTAATGAAGTACACGGGATGCTCGATGAGGTTGGGGGCGCTGACGTGGCCTGCGTCTTCCGGAGGTCGAGGCGCCTCCTGAGAGGATGGAGCCCGCGGCGCCTGGTCGATTGGTGGGGCCTCTTCCGCCCTGGGTGCGTCCCCCTGCTGAGGCTGATTCCCATATGTTGCGGCCGTGGTCGTCGCAAGGTCATCTTGGACTTGTGCTGCTGCGGTCGGGGTCGCGACCGACGCGGTCTTGACCCGGCGCTCCTCCCGAACCGCCACCAGGGCTGCGCTGGCGGAGTAGGGCATGCCTGCAAGTTAGAGTACCAAGGGCTCCTGAGGGCGTGGAGCCACCATCACCGGAGGGCTGGTCAGGTACTTCTTGAGATCTTGAAATGCTTTGTTAGCCTCTTCAGTCCTTTCGAACAGGCCCTTCTTCTTCATCAGCTTGAAGAAGGGCAGGGCTCGTTCTCCCAGTTTCAAGATGAAGCGTCCCAACGCGTTTACTCGCCCGGTGAGCTTCTGCATTTCTCTAAGGGTCTTCGGCGGACTCATGTCTTCAACTGCCTTGACCTTCTCTGGGTTAGCCTCAATACCTCTGTGGGACATGAGGAAGCCCAAAAGCTTGCCAGAAGGGACTGCGAACACACACTTCTCCGGGTTGAGCCGCAGGTCCACTTCGCGAAGGCTCGTGAAGTTTTCTTCCAGGTCCTGTATCAGGGTCTTCGCCTCCCGAGACTTCACCATGATGTCGTCGACGTAGCCCTTGGCGTTTCTTCTGAGCTGCCGGCCCAAGGCGATGTGCATCAGTCGCTAAAAGGTTGCACCCGCGTTGCACAATCCGAACGGCATGCAGGTATAGCAATATACTCCGCATGGGGTTAGGAAGGCCGTTTTCTCCACATCTTCTACATCCATCTTGATTTGGTGACAGCCCGAGAAGGCATCCAGGAAGCACAACAGGTTGCACTCGGCGGTGGAATCGACGATTTGGTCGATGCGAGGGAGGGGGAATGGATCCTGAGGGCAGGCCTTGTTGAGATTGGTGAAGTCTACGCACATGCGCTCCTTTCCTCCCTTTTTTGGCACAACATCAGGGTTGGCTAGCCATTCAGGATAGCGAACTTCCTGACTAACACTTGTAGCCTCCAACTTGCAGGTTTCTTTGACAATGAAGGCCTGCTTCTCGGTGCACTGTCGCCTTGCCTTCTGCTTCATGGGATGCACGTTAGGGCACACATTCAGATGATGCTCAATCACCTCTCTTGGAACCCCCACTAGCTGATCAGGTTCCCACGCAAACACCTCCTTGTTTACACGTAGAAATTTCACCAGGGCCTCTTCCTGTTCAGGGCTGAGATTGGCGCCTATGGTGAAGGTGGCGCCAGAGGATCCATCTTCATCGACTAGTACTTGCTTGGTCTCCGCCTTGTCTTGGGTGAACAACTGCTTCTTCTTGGCCAGCGCAGCCCCCTTAGGCTCGAGGGTGTCGGTGCTGGCGGGCTGCACCACTGCGGCCGTCTTGAAAGCGAGCTTGATGGCCTGCACAGCATCCTTCGTGTCTCCAGACACGGTAAGGACGCCGCTGCTCCCAGGAATCTTCATGAGGTTGTAGGCCGGGTGAGTCGCCGCCATGAACTGGGCCAAGGCAGGGTAGCCGAGGATGGCATTGTAGAGGCCGATGGGGGCAATGTCGAAGTCGATCAGCTCCGTGCGGAAGTTGTCGTGGGTGTTGAAGGTCACTGGGAGGCGGATCTTCCCCAGGGAGTCGGTGGGGCTACCTCCGACGCCTAGGAAGGGCTTGCTGGGTTGGAGTCGCTCCGGCGGCACGTGGAGGAGGCTGAAGGCCTCCACCGAGAGCATGTTGAGGCCGGCCCCGCCGTCGATGAGGGTCCTGGTGATGACCACCTAGTAGATGGTGGGGTGCATAGCATCGGGACACACCCGAACAGGCGGTGTTGGAGGGGTGAACGTCCAAGCTGAAGGTCAAATCGGCCTTGGGTGCCACCCAGCCGAGGAGGGCTTCACGGCGCTTGAGGACGGCACCGAACTGGCAGTCGAACGGCTTGACGTGGCGGCTTGAAGGTGGCGCCTGCGAGCCGCCTAGGAGAGCTGCGACGCCAGAGGCGCCGGCGCAGCATAATGGGCGAGGAAGAGGCTGGGCAACTCCTCCCAGGAGGCCACAGAAGCCGCTCGCAGGTGGAGCAACCATATTCATGGGACGCTAGTGAGGGCCATGGGCAGCCAGTTAGCCATGACCCTGTCATCGCCCCCAGCCTTGAGGACGGCCTCCTCATACGCCAGCAGGAAAGCTGGCGGACCGGCCGCACCGTCGTAGGGCGGCGGCATGTTTGGCTAGAACTTGTTCGGCCACCGCTCTTGTCGTAAGGTGGGGGGCAGGGCTCGGAGCCCCCTGGTCCCCGCGCCAGCATCGATAGCCGTAGTAGGCGGTGCGTTGCCCGCCATGAGGGCGGACCACGATGCTGATGGAGAGTGGGTCGACAGAAGGGAGAGCTTCGGGGCACCCCTACCTGGCGCGCCAAATGTCGGATGTGGGGTTTTGGCAGACCCTTGAGGTTCGAACTCTGGGGTGCGCGCGAAGATCTTCCCCCTACCAATCCACATCCAAACGCCTCACGAGAATCTAAGCTAAACGACAAACATCACAAGGGACACAAGATTTATACTGGTTCGGGCCACCGTCGTGGTGTAATACCCTACTCCAGTGTGTGGTGTGGTGGATTGCCTTAGGGGCTGATGATGAATAGTACAAGGGGAAGAACAGCCTCGCGAGAGGTGTTCTTGAGCTGGTGTGGTATTCTCGTAGGAAAGGATTCGACCCCCCCCCTCTACTGTGGTGGCTATCCCTATTTATAGAGGCCCTGGCCCTCTTCCCAAATATTGAGCGGGAAGGGCACCAACAACGGCCATTTTGGAGGGGAACATCTAGTACAAGCTATCCCGACTAAAGTTGGTCTTCGGCTGCCAAAGGCACTGGCGATGACGCCGTCTTGGGATCCACGGTGACCTCCATCCTGCCGCTCTACTGGTCTTGGTCTAGTTGCACTGAAATGGTAACCTTTGCCTGATGCCTCGGTACTCCACGCCTGTGCTTGCCCCTTTGCACCAAAGAGGAAACAAGGACACTGCGCAGGCCAGCACCCGCCTGGTCTCGATCGTCACGGCTTGCGTCACGAGCACCTCGCGAGGTACCCTTGCCTTGATCTCTTCGCCTCCTCGCGAACCTGCCTGGCGAGGCCAATCCTGAGGAAACCTTGCATCGTCCGCCCCGTGAGGCTTGGCCCCTCGCGAAGGTATTGAGTTTGCGTTGATGAAGATGGGTTGTACTGGGCCACCACTTGAGCCACGCCGCAGGCCGCAGGCAGGCAAGTCTGGGGACCCCCGTTCCCAGAATGCCGACAGGGACCAAGGAGTGAGGGGCTACGTGGCAAGTTAGGCTCCTGAGTCGCGATGCTCAGGAGTCCCCCTTAACGCGCAAACCGCAAATAGGGAGGGAGTGTAGGAGTGGATCTGTCGTTCTACGTCGGGAGGGCCCGGCCTCGCGCATACCTCAACCGCCATTAGCCTTGCGGAACTAAGGAGTGAGGGGCTACGTGACCAGTTAGGCTCCTGAGTCGCGATGCTCAGGAGTCCCCCTTGACGTCCTTTTACTAAGGGACACGGCTATTCGAATAGAAAAACTTCCCTGCAGGGGTGCACCACATAACCCAACACGCTCGATCCCATTTGGCCTCACACAATTTCCTGGGTCATGCCCGGCCTCAGAAGATCAACACGTCACAGCCCCACCTAGGCACAACAGAGAGGTCAGCACGCCGGTCTAAATCCTACGCGTGCAGGGGTCTGGGCCCATCGCCCATTGGACACCTGCACGTTGCGTACCCGGCCGGAAGCAGAACTAGCCCTCTTAATACAAGAGCAGGCTTACGTTTCAATCCGGCGCGCGCCGCTCAGTCGCTGACGTCACGAAGGCTTCGGATGATACCACGACGTCGAGTGCCCATATCTTTCCCGCGTAGTTGGTTAGTGCGTATGGGCCAGTGGCCAGACTCAGATCAAATACCAAGATCTCGTTAAGCGTGTTATTATGAAGCAACCGCGAACGCCGACCAGGGCCAGGCCCACCTCTCGCCTAGGTGGTCTCAACCTGCCCTGTCGCTCCACTTCAAAGTAGCAGTCGGGGGCCGTCGGGAACCCAGGCCCACCTCTACCGGGATGGAGCCACCTGTCCTTCCAGCCCCCACATCGAAATCACTTGCGGGTACTCAACGAGCCAACCCGACTTTAGTCACCATCTGTATAGTATATGTATGTATAATATATACCCGTGATCACCTCCCGAGTGATCACGGCCCGATAGTATAGCATGGCATACTAACAAGAATGCAGGGCCACTAATGGTAAACTAGCTTCCTATACTAAGCATTTAGGATTGTAGGTAAGGTATCAACAGATGTAACAACAATGGCAGGCTATGCAACAGAATAGGATTAATCGAACAGTAACATGCTACACTAATCTAATGCAAGCAGTAGAGGGAAGAATAGGCGATATCTGGTGATCAAAGGGGGGGGGGGTTTGCCTAGTTGCTCTGGCAAGAAGGACGAGTCGCCTACACCGTAGTCGAACTGGGGGTCGCCGGCAGTCTCGGGGTCTACCGGAAAGAAGTAACGGAGAGGGAACACAATAAATAACAGTGAAATCAAAGCATCACAAAGCGTAACAAGACAATACGCGGTGTTCGGTGTGCCCTAACGCAGTAGTAGGTGATACCGGTTAAGGGGGGAAACATACGGGAAAGTATCCCCGGTGTTTCGCGTTTTCAGGCAAATGAACTAGAAGGGGAAAGTTGCATGTTCGCTATGCTAGGGATGTGTGGCGGATAAACGGGCTGCGTTTCCGGATTCGTCTCGTCGTTCTGAGCAACTTTCATGTACAAAGTATTTTCATCCGAGCTACGGTTTATTTTATATTAATTTTAAAAGATTTAATCATTTTTAGAATTTATTTAATTATTTAATTCTAACATTATCCAGAATAGTGTATGTCGACGTCAGCACGATGTCAGCAGTCAATAGAGCGTTGACTGGGTCAAACTGACATGTGGGTCCCGCATGTCATTGACTGATTAATTAACTAACAATTAATTACGTTAATTAGTGATTAGATAAATCTAATTATGATTAATTAAGTTAATTAATTCTTTAATTAATTAATTAATATTTTTATTATTGTTATTATTATTTTTCTAATTCTTTTTTTAAACGTTCTAGGTGTGGGGCCCATCTGTAATAGGCCCCAGGGGCCTTATCGGGTTCGGGCGCTCGGGTGCTGGGCAGCGGGCGCCGTTGCAGGCGAGGCACCCATCGGGCAGACCCGAGGCGACGGGGCGGGCGAAACCGGCCGGCGGCTGCAGGCACGGTGGCGCGAGACGGGCACTGCCCGGGGCGGAGGCCGTCGGGGCACCGGCTGGGGCTGGAGGGGGCGCGGCCAAGGCGACGCAGAGCAGTGGGGGCGGGGCGTAGATGAGCGGTGGAGGAAGGCAGCGGGCGGGGCGGAGCAGGGGAAAAGCCAGGCGCGGCCATGGCGGGTCGAACACGAGTGGGGCGAGCTGGGCGGCATCAGACACGGCGGGACGACAGTGGAGCAAAGGCACCAGCAGCACAGGGTGGACGCAGTCAGGGGCGGCGGTGCACGCCGCGGGCTGAGGTGCGCGCCACAGGCGACGCTCGTGGGGTGCATCGGGCACGAGCTGGGTGGTGGGCGCGGCCCCGGGGCGGCAACGGGCGCGGGACGGCGCGGTGGCCGGAACGGGCAATGCAGATGGGGAGAGAGGGAGGTGCTCACGGACGGTGTAGGGGAATGGCAGCGGGCTCGAGGAGGAGGATGGGGACCACGGCGAGGTCGAGGTGGTTGTGCAGCGGCGGGGCGGCGTGCTCGTCGTTCGGCAAGGAGGGGGATGAGACGACGCAGTTCGACGGGGAGGCGGCGCCGACGAGGTGGCGGATGAACCGGCGAACGACAGCAAGGGTGATCCGGTGGCAGAGGTGTCGAGGCCGGATGCCCCGATCCAGAAGGGGATCGGGGGAAGAGGAGGGAGACGTGGGGGGGAGGCCTAAGTAGGCCAGGTGCTAGTGGGGTGGGCCGGCCGGCTAGCGGCCTGGTGGGCCGAATCTCAGTGAGGGGGGCTTTTACTTTCCTTTTGTTTTTGTTTTGTTTTTGTTTTGATTATTCCTTTTTATTTATTTTTCCTTTACTGTTTCCTTCAAACTTTAACTTAGTTCAATTTATAAAATGTCAAAACAACACCTAAATTTAGTATGTCAAATATACCACTGCCACATTAACTTGCTACCCAAGCTAAAATAGTTTCGTAATTATTCAATTTTTAAATGTATTTAAATAATAGTTTCCGCTACTGTTTTATTCAGCTTATAGTATTTAAACATTTTATAAAGGTGTGGTTTCTCCACCATAATTTCCTACGCAATATTTGGTTCACTCCGAACATTTTAGTTTTAATATTAGAAAAGTTTTATTGTTTGCTTGGTTTTGAATTTGAATTTGAATCGGTTTTGAATTGACGCGAGATTAGCAATAGTAATCGAAGTGACTGGCATCATTAGCAGGGAATTACTGTAGCTTAATTATCCGGGCGTCACAATTCTCCTCAACTACAAAAAATCTCATCCCGAGATTTTAAGAGGTGGTGTAAGGGGGAAAGTTGTGGTCATGAAATTCTAACGGATGTTCTCGGTCTTGGTTGCCCTTCTCGAAGAGGTCGATCCATTACGTTGATGTCTTCATTTCTCTGCTTCAGGTCATTATGATGAAGTTGGCATTCTTTCTTCGGGAATTCCATCGTACTTACGAAAGAATAAAGGGTGGGTATTCCGGGAGAACATACCTCTAAAAGGTTGACTATCTGGTCGATAACATTGGGGAAGGTGGCAGAAAGTAGCTCTCGAATTGAAACTTAAGAAAATATCGAGAGCAATGTAAAGAGGTGTCACGCCCAATATGCGATACTATCCTAAAGAGACTCGAAGGTCCCACCAAGGATAGAACCGCATATTGAAACGCTTTTGCAAGGTGGATATCATTACATCAACATTAGATAATAGATGGGGATACATGCAAAAGGCATACAACGCCACACGAATACATAATCACAATACATTAGAGCATCATCCGACTACGGATGAAACACAAATAGAAACTCAAATGACAACCACCCTGCTAGCCCAGGCTGCCGACCTGCAACCTATCCCCTGATCGAAGAAGAAGCAGAAGAAGAACTCCGAAACAAGCAAACATCGCTCTCGCGTCATGATCATCGCATAACCTGTACCTGCAACTGTTGTTGTAGTAATCTGTGAGCCACGAGGACTCAGCAATCCCATTACCATGGGTATCAAGACTAGCAAAGCTTAAAGGGAAAGGAAGGGATAAAGTGGTGAGGTTGCAGCAGCGACTAAGCAAGTATGGTGGCTAACATACGCAAATAAGAGCGAGAAGAGAGCAAAGGAACGGTCGTGAAGCTAGCAATGATCAAGAAGTGATCCTGAACTCCTACTTACGTCAAACATAACCCAAAGACCGTGTTCACTTCCTGGACTCCGCCGAAAAGAGACCATCACGGCTACACACGCGGTTGATGCGTTTTAATTCGTATCTGGTGTCAAGTTATCTACAACCGGACATTAACAAATTCCCATCTGCCACATAACTGCGGGCACGGCTTTCGAAAGTTTAAACCCTGCAGGGGTGTCCCAACTTAGCCCATGATAAGCTCTCGCGATCAACGAAGGATATACCTTCTCCCAGGAAGACCTGATCAGACTCGGAATCCCGGTTTACAAGACATTTCAACAATGGTAAAACAAGATCAACAAAGCCGCCCGGATGTGCCGACAAATCCCGATAGGAGCTGCACATATCTCGTTCTTAGGGCACATTGGATGAGCAAGACGACGGGTTGGCATAGACCCTGGTTGCCCAGGGGGCGCCGGACATCGCTCGGTTTGGACCAACACTTAGACAAGCATTGCCCCGGGGGGCTAAAATAAAGATGACCCTCGGGCTCCGGAAACCCAAGGGAAAAAGGGCTAGGTGAGGCAAATGGTAAAACCAAAGTTGGGCCTTGCTGGAGGAGTTTTATTCAAAGCAAACTATCACGGGGGTCCAATAAATCACCCAACCGCGTAAGGAACACAAAAACCGGGAACATAACACCGGTATGACGGAAACTAGGGCGGCAAGAGTGGAACAAAACACCAGGCATAAGGCCGAGTCTTCCACTCTTTACCTAGTATATAGATGCATTAATTAAATACGAGATATTGTGATATCCCAACATAAACCTATTCACCATGGAGCAATCTTCAACTTCACCTGCAACTAACAACGCTATAAGAGGGGCTGAGCAAAAGCGGTAACATAGACAAGCAATGGTTTGCTAGGAAGGGTGAAAAAGGTTAGAGGCTGACATGGCAAATTGGGAGGCTTCATAAACAGATGATAGGTAGCACAGCAAAGCGATAGAACGAAGCAACTAGCATAGCAATGATAGTAGTGAGATCCAGGGTAGCGGTCATCTTGCCTGTAATCCCGCTAGGAAGAAGAACGAGTCCATGAAGAAGATGAACAGGAGTAGTCGAACGAATCCTCACAATCGCAACATTGCCGGAACTAAGAAGCAACACCGGACAGAAACAAACAACATGATAAATGCACAAGCATAAACATGGCATGATGCACAATCAAGTATGATGCATGTCCGGTTTAATGAGGCATGGCATGGCAAAGTGCAACAAACAATACTACAAGTTAAGTGGAGCTCAATATGCAACGAGATGCATATTGACAAAACACCACATTGACATATTTAGTTTAATCTCGTTTAGGTACACAACAATATTAAATGTTGTTAAACATGGCAAGAGGTGAAACATAATGAAACTACCTATCTAGGCAAGTTTAAATGAGGCCGGAAGTAACAAACAACAATTCCGGAAAATCCTCATGTCCATATTTTAGTTTTGGTACTGTTCTACCCTAAAACATATTTTACGGTTGTTAAACAGGGAAATAAAGTGGACCATGCTAAAATAGGCATTTTCCCACCCCATTTACATATAAAGTTTATTTAAAACCGAGCTAGGGTTATTTAGTTATGAAATAAATCATTTTAACATGGCATTTGAGCAAATTTAAACAAACAGCATTTTAACATTTTTAACATGGGTGCAAGCAACATATTATGAAACTAGATGAAAAACTAAGCATTTTACATGTTAACAACATTTTAATCCGATGCACGGTTGATGAGTTATTAATGCATGAAGCTTAGGGGTTTTTCTGTAAATTGCAAACTCTGGAATAAAAACTAAATCGTTCCGCGAAAAAAAACGAATCGGGCCGAAATTGGTGGGCCGATAGGAACATGGGCGCTGGAGGCTCACCACTTGGGCTTCAGCCCAACTGGCGGGGAGGAGGCCGGGCATGCCAGATCTGGCAGCAGGTGGGGGAGGAGGTCCACGCGGCGGCGCGGTCGATGCAGCATGGACGCGGTCAACGCACGCGTGCGAGCGCTCGTCCTGGAACAGGGGACTTGGCGATGGGGTCGTCCTCCTTGACCGAAGCAGAGCAGGAAAACGGCCAGGGACATGAACGGCACGGGATCCCGGCGAGGTTTGAGGCTTGGCTGGCGCGAAGCAGGGGCAACAAAGACGGCTGGCGGCGGATCCGAGTCGCAGGATGGCCGGCGAGGGTGATTCTTCCCCTGTGAACGCATCAGAGAGAGGGGAAGACATGTGAGAGAGAAGGAGAAGGAAGAAGCAGGGGACGGGTGCGGCTTGGCTCACCGAAGCTTCGCCAGAAGCGCGCGGTCAAGGCGGGGCTCAGACCCAGGCACACTAGATCAAGAAGCAACGACGCTGGTCAACGTGGGAGGAGCAGGCTCGGCGGGCGCTTGTTTCTGAAGAAGAGAAGCAGAAGCAGGCGATGCAGAAGACGGTGGCAGGGGGGTCCTGGCGACGGGGTCAGCGGGAACCAGGCGGAACGGAGCGCGGGGAGGCAGAGCTTGACGGATCCGGCCACGGGGCATCGGTTCCCGGTGACCGCGAGGCAAACTGGAGCTCGAGGAAGCATCCATGGCGGCGCTGCGAAGACAATAGAGAGAGAGAGAGCAGCGTGAGAGAGAGAAAAAGAAGCAGGAGGGGAAAAGGAGCAGGGCTGTCGGGGCACTCATCTTCGGCAAGGGGCCGGGGAATGCCTGCGAGGGTTGGTGACGAGATGCTCCGGTCGGCTCCTTGCCGGAGCAACACGACGGAGGTGGCGCTCCATGGCTTCCTGCTTGCTGGCGGATGCGGAGATCTGACCACGAGGTGGAGCGGGGGGTGTGGGAGATGGGGCTCAAGCTCCTGGTGCTGGACGAAGACGGCGCAAAGGCCCTCGAGCTGGAGAGGTTGTGCTGGTGGTGGTTGGCTCGCTGGGGAAATCGAGGGAGAATGGGTGGATTTTTGGATCGGGAGGGGATCCCGAGGTGGGAGAGGAGCGGCGGCGGTGGCTAGGAGGATCCCTAGATATTAGGGATTTGGTCTCAGGTTAGACAAATATATATAGTGTGTGGGTTAGGTTAGGGATTATCTCGACCCTCCGATCATAATCGAACGGTCGAAGATAAATGGCTTAGGGGAGTCCAACAAATAAATACAGATGTTTTATAGATGTTTGGGGATGAACTGAATGCAACGGTGATGATTGAGCAGTTCGGGTTCAGGGCAGTCTCGGACGCGCGCGAGGGGTTTGGCAAAACGCCATGGACACAAGGGGTTTTGATGGGCTCAGAAAACAGAGAGAAGAGAGCGGTCTGGTTGATCTGAGAGGGGTCAATAGGACAAGGAAGAAGCGACAACTACGAGCGGATGCAAGTTTTATGAAAATGATGCCGATGCAATGCGAATGATGACATGAGACGAGATGCATAACAAGAACAAAATGCAAAACAACAGACAAACCCAACCACGGAGAAAATATCATATTGCGTCTCCGGAAAAAGGCAAGAATTGGAGTTACGAATTTGGAAAGTTGTATCCGGGGCGTTACAACACTCCACCACTACGAGAGGATCTCGTCCCGAGATCTAAGGATGGCACTGGGAAGAAACGGAAGGGCAAGAGGTAAAACAAAGTTGCTTCTTCGACAAACGAGTGAAACCACGAACCTTGAGAGGTTGGACAACTTGAAAGAAGGAATACAACAGAGACGAACGAGATTGAAAAACTCCGTTAGAAAAGAGGAACAAGGAACATTACAAGAACCTTGTAGGTTGAAAGACAAACAAAAAAAATGGTTACGATGGGCAAGAAGTACATGCAAGCACTCTGGTTGAAACAAGATGTACAAGGAACGATAAAGAACAATGACGACAACACTCCGGTTGAAAAATGGAAGGGATAGGATATTAACTTCGCAAAATGAAAGCACTTGGATGAGACTCGGGTTAAACGAGAAATTATCGACACAACACTCCGGTTAAATGGATAAGCAAGAAAAGAACATGATCCTCACAATTTGAGATGATGAGTGAAGGGAGCAACATCACAATGCCCCCGAAAGAAATTAAAGAATGGAATGGAATGAATAGAGGGAAACAAGATCTTGAAAGAGCACACTTACAAGAAATGCTAGAATGGAGTTGTTGGATTATCAACAACAAAACGAATAAGCTTGTAGTGGGTTTATGGAAAACATCTCAAGACTATGAGGTGACAACCGGCCACTAATGGAAACCATTGATTTGATTGAGAGCACCAAAGAGATGAAAACTTCTTCCACCAAGAGGATAAAGAGCAAGCTTGGGTCATGCATAATCACCACAAATAGCAACAACCCTAAAGGAAAGGCTTTAGGTGAAATCTGACACAAGATAACTCCAACAAAGAAGTTGATTGGTCGAAAAGATCTCTTGAACGAAGAGAAAATGATGGATTTAAAATACCTCATTCTTGACAACATATGAATCATGAAACATGAAGGAAATTGTCAAGAGTGTCATAACACCACCTCAAAAGATAAGGTAGAAAGAATTGCACTTTGGAATGCAAGATGAAGAATACTTGAGCTCCTCAAAACAAAACATGTGTTGAACATCATGTTTATTTTAGAGTATAGCTTGGCGGATCATATCTTTGAGAGAGATCTTGAAGAACAATTGAAGAATGAAAAGAACCCTTGACAAACCATCATGTAGAGCCTCCATGAAGAACTCCGGTAATAAGAGGATGATGAAAAGAAAAAGAAGTTGGAAACACAAGGTGAAGCCTTGCAATGATTTAGATGGAGCTTCGCGATGATATAACCGAGAGAACTTGGAACTCCGGAAAGAAAAGATGAATACTAGAACCGAGAATTACTTCATCATGAACAATCTCCGGAAAAAAAATTGAGTCACCTCGAGGAAATAAGAATAAGATTTATTGTATGCTTATCCTTCATCAAATTAAATTGATGACAAGCAATGGATTTGGCATACTACTTATTCTCGTAGAAAGGATTGAAGAGAGATATAGGGCCAACTTGAAGAAGTCTTCGACGAATCACCAGGAGGATTGGAAAGAACGAATGAAATGATACGGAAACAAAGGAAGATGAATCTCGAACGAACCACCGTAAGAATTGAAAATGAAAGTAGCAAAGGCACAATTCACCAGGAAGAATTTGAAAACGAATGAAGATACTTGAAGGGATTTAGATACATGAGAACGAAGAGAACATGAACTGATTAGAGGATATTTGAACGATTCACTGGTAAGATTTGGAGAACGCTAGCTACACGCTGAGAATGAAGAATTATGACATGATGGCCTTCGGAGAAAAGAAATGGAACCAACTCATGAAATACTCCGTATGGTAAGAAAAGAATTCTCACAATCGAAAACAATTATGAGAGGATGGCATCAAGCTTGAACTACACATCTTTGGAAGAACGGGTAAGGATTTAAGAGGAACTCTTCTTCGGTCTTCAAAATCCGAGAATGACGACGAGAAACACCACCCAATTGTTGAGACACTCCGGAAGGATTAGAAGAGGAAAGATTGATCCAAAGTTGAAAAGAATTTGAAAGCGACCATGGAGAAGGCATGTGACTGATGAAAATTCATTCTTAATTCAAACTTGGAAATGAATTTGAGAATCGCTCCAGGAAAATTAGAAGAGTCAGGTATGATCCTGGGAAAAGACCTGTGGGTTAGGGACCACTCAAAAGGAAACATCGTTGAACGATTGATTGAAAGGGGGGGATTGCACCGGTTGAATTAAATGACTTGAATGAGATAATAATCTCCAAATAGCTTGAACGGATTAAGAATGGAAAACACGAATCTTGCAAGATATCTTCAGTACTCCAGAACAAATGAATAGCGAGAGGTGAATGATTAATAGGTGCATCGGCATGAGAAAGCATTAGAAAATGAGGAAAGGAATATGATGAATATCGAAAGCTTGAACTGGATCCACCAGAGAAGAAACTAGAATGAAGGGTGATGAACTTGAAACTGTTGAGCATCTTCATGAGAAATCACCGGATAAGAGCATTGAAAGAAGAGAATGAAGAGACTTCCCACAAATAAAAGGATACATGATTAAGAAATCTGAGTCCTTGAAGAAAAAGGGTGGGAGGGTGGGGAAAACAAAGACAACTTGGGATGGATGAAACAAACACCAGTGAGAAAACTTAGAATTGATCTTGCGGATGTTGAAATGATCGGATCCACTTGAAAAGAAGCACACCGGTTGAAAAAGAATTGACATGACAACCTCGATGATCAAGAAGGATTAGCACTCCCATAGAAATATGAGAACACCATTTAGGGAAGGTATGGATCAACACTTGACATCGAAGCAACTCGAATACCACAAATAAAACAAACAAAGGATTGGCTTGCAGAATAAGCCGGAACAAATACATATGATAGAGATTTACCCAATCCCATATCATGCATCTGTTGGAAAGATATTCTAGGAGCTACTTGAATTCCCACCTATAAAACTCCCGAAACTTTCTGGTTATGAAATTTTGTGTTGGGGATACAGCGGAAGCAATATATCTCACCCAAACTAACAATCCCTACATCCAGCTGTATCCATCCGTCAACACATAACCAAGAAAACTCTGGAAATCGTGTACCTCAACCTTCGAAAAGCATCCGTTATACGAGCTATGGCAATACTCCCGAACTCCCCATTACTGGGTGGCGCCGAGGTTATCTCACCAACAACTGCATAAAAGAGATTTTCGATGTCGGCAAAACTCAGGTATTCCAGAACTGCAACAATAAAATTGTGATGACAACACCTCGGAGCTCAACTCCCCGGGTCACTGCCACATAAAAGACAAGAGGCACCAAGAACAATGTTCTCATCACAAAACCATCGGAACGATTCCAAGATACCTGCGTGATCCTAAATTTTTTTAGTGAAATTTGAGGAGAGGAAAGTCAAAACATCTACGTCGGGAGACCTCACCAGAGCGACGAAGGGGGCTGAGGAGTAAAAAGAATCCTACTCTACGATATATATAACCCTAAGACTCAAAATAGTTTTTTTTCTAGACTCAACAACGGCCAACAATCAAGGGGGCTCCTATGGTCGGTCGAGGCTCTGATTACCAACTTGTCACGCCCAATATTCGATACTATCCTAAAGAGACTCGAAGGTCCCACCAAGGATAGAACCGCATATTGAAACGCTTTTGCAAGGTGGATATCATTCCATCAACATTACATAATAGATGGGGATACATGCAAAAGGCATACAATGCCACACGAATACATCATCACAATACATTAGAGCATCATCCGACTACGGATGAAACACAAACAGAAACTCAAATGACAACCACCCTGCTAGCCCAGGCTGCCGACCTAGAACCTATCCCCTGATTGAAGAAGAAGCAGAAGAAGAACTCCGAAACAAGCACACATCACTCTCGCGTCATGATCATCGCATAACCTGTACCTGCAACTGTTGTTGTAGTAATCTGTGAGCCACGAGGACTCAGCAATCCCATTACCATGGATATCAAGACTATCAAAGCTTAAAGGGAAAGGAAGGGGTAAAGTGGTGAGGTTGCAGCAGCGACTAAGCAAATATGGTGGCTAACATACGCAAATAAGAGCGAGAAGAGAGCAAAGGAACGGTCGTGAAGCTAGCAATGATCAAGAAGTGATCCTGAACTCCTACTTATGTCAAACATAACCCAAAGACCGTGTTCACTTCCCGGACTCCGCCGAAAAGAGACCATCACGGCTACACACGCGGTTGATGCGTTTTAATTCATATCTGGTGTCAAGTTATCTACAACCGGACATTAACAAATTCCCATCTGCCACATAACCGCGGGCACGGCTTTCGAAAGTTTAAACTCTGCAGGGGTGTCCCAACTTAGCCCATGATAAGCTCTCGCGATCAACGAAGGATATACCTTCTCCCAGGAAGACCCGATCAGACTCAGAATCCTGGTTTACAAGACATTTCGACAATGGTAAAACAAGACCAGCAAAGCCGCCCGGATGTGTCGACAAATCCCGATAGGAGCTGCACATATCTCGTTCTCAGGGCACACCGGATGATAAAGACGATGGGTTGGCATAGACCCTGGTTGCCCAGGGGGCGCCGGACATCGCTCGGTTTGGACCAACACTTAGACAAGCATTGGCCCGGGGGGCTAAATTGAAGATGACCCTCGGGCTTCAGAAACCCAAGGGAAAAAGGGCTAGGTGAGGCAAATGGTAAAACCAAAGTTGGGCCTTGCTGGAGGAGTTTTATTCAAAGCGAACTGTTAAGGGGGTCCCACAAATCACCCAACCGCGTAAGGAACGCAAAATCCGGGAACATAACACCGGTATGACGGAAACTAGGGTGGCAAGAGTGGAACAAAACACCAGGCATAAGGCCGAGTCTTCCACCCTTTAGCAAGTATATAGATGCATTAATTAAATACAAGATATTGTGATATCCCAACATAAACCTGTTCACCATGGAGCAATCTTCAACTTCACCTGCAACTAACAACGCTATAAGAGGGGCTGAGCAAAAGCGGTAACATAGCCAAGCAATGGTTTGCTAGGAAGGGTGAAAAAGGTTAGAGGCTGACATGGAAAATTGGGAGGCTTGATAAACAGATGATAGGTAGCGCAGCAAAGTGATAGAACGAAGCAACTAGCATAGCAATGATAGTAGTGAGATCCAGGGTAGCGGTCATCTTGCCTGAACTCCCGCTAGGAAGAAGAACGAGTCCATGAAGAAGATGAACGGGAGTAGTCGAACGAATCCTCGCAATCGCAACATTGCCGAAACTAAGAAGCAACACCGGACAGAAACAAACAACATGGTAAATGCACAAGCATAAACATGGCATGATGCACAATCAAGTATGATGCATGTCCGGTTTAATGAGGCATGGCATGGCAAAGTGCAACAAACAATAGTACAAGTTAAGTGGAGCTTAATATACAACGAGTTGCATATTGAAAAAACACCACATTGACATATTTAGTTTAATCTCGCTTAGGTACACAACAATATTAAATGTTGTTAAACATGGCAAGAGGTGAAACATAACGAAACTACCTATCTAGGCAAGTTTAAATGAGGCCGGAAGTAACAAACAACAATTCCGGAAAATCCTCATGTCCATATTTTAGTTTTGGTACTATTCTGCCCTAAAACATATTTTAAGGTTGTTAAACAGGGAAATAAAGTGGACCATGTTAAAATAGGCATTTTTCCACCCCATTTACATATAAAGTTTATTTAAAACCGAGCTACGGTTATTTAGTTCTGACATAAATCATTTTAACATGGCATTTTAGCAAATTTAAACAAACAGCATTTTAAACATTTTAAACATGGGTGCAAGCAGCATATTATGAAACTAGATGAAAAACTAAGCATTTTACATGTTAACAACATTTTAATCCGATGCACGGCTGATGAGTTATTAATGCATGAAGCTTAGGGGTTTTTCTGTAAACTGCAAACTCTGGAATAAAAACTTAATCGTTCCGCGGAAGAAAAAAAACGAATCGGGCCGAAATTGGTGGCCCGATAGGAACATGGGCGTTGGAGGCTCACCACTTGGGCTTCAGCCCAACTGGTGGGGAGGAGGCCGGGCAGGCCATATCTGGCAGCAGGTGGGGGAGGAGGTCCACGCGGCGGCGCGGTCGATGCAGCATGGACGCGGTCAATGCACGCATGGAAGCGCTCGTCCTGGAACAGGTGACTTGGCGTTGGGGTCGTCCTCCTTGACCGAAGCACAGCAGGAAAACAGCCAGGGACATGAACGGCACGGGATCCCGACGAGGTTCGAGGCTTGGTTGGCGCGAAGCAGGGGCAACGAAGACGGCTGGCGACGGATCCGGGTCGCAGGATGGCCGGCGAGGGTGATTCTTCCCCTGTGAACACATTAGAGAGAGGGGAAGACATGTGAGAGAGAAGGAGAAGGGAGAAGCAGGGGACGGGCGCAGCTTGGCTCACCGAAGCTTCGCCAGAAGCGCGCGGTCAAGGTGGGGCTCAGACCCAGGCACACTAGATCAAGAAGCAGCGACGCTGGTCAACGCGGGAGGAGCAGGCTCGGCGGGCGCTCATTTCTGAAGAAGAGAAGCAGCAGCAGGCGATGCAGAAGACGGCGGCAGGGGGGTCCTGGCGACGGGGTCAGTGGGAACCAAGCGGAACAGAGCGCGGGGAGGCAGAGCTTGACGGATTCGGCCGCGGGGCATCGGTTCCCGGCGACCGCGAGGCAAACTGGAGCTCGAGGAGGCATCCATGGCGGCGCTGCGAAGACAACAGAGAGAGAGAGAGCAGCATGAGAGAGAGAAAAAGAAGCAGGAGGGGAAAAGGAGCAGGGCTGTCGGGGCACTCATCTTCGACAAGGGGCCAGGGAATGCCTGCGAGGGTTGGTGACGAGATGCTCCGGTCGGCTCCTTGCCGGAGCAACGCGACGGAGGTGGCGCTCCATGGCTTC
>NC_041387.1:151727153-151734973 GCF_002162155.2 Triticum dicoccoides | reverse complement strand
AGGGGCTCAAGCTCCTGGTGCTGGACGAAGACGGCGTGAAGGCCCTCGAGCCGGAGAGGTTGTGCTGGTGGTGGTTGGCTCGCTGGGGAAATTGAGGGAGAATGGGTGGATTTTTGGATCGGGAGGGGATCCCGAGGTGGGAGAGGAGCGGCGGCGGCAGCTAGGAGGATCCCTAGAAATTAGGGATTTGGTCTCAGGTTAGACAAATATATATAGTGAGTGGGTTAGGTTAGGGATTATCTCGATCCTCCGATCGTAATCGAACGGTCGAAGATAAATGGCTTAGGGGAGTCCAACAAATAAATCCAGATGTTTTATAGATGTTTGGGGATGATCTGAATGCAACGGTGATGATTGAGCGGTTCGGGTTCGGGGCAGTCTCGGACGCACGCGAGGGGTTTGGCAAAACACCATGGACACAAGGGGTTTTGATGGGCTCAGAAAAGAGAGAGAAGAGAGCGGTCCGGTTGATTTGAGAGGGGTCAACAGGACAAGGAAGAAGCGGAAACTACGAGCGGATGCAAGTTTTATGAAAACGATGCCGATGCAATGCGAATGATGACATGAGACGAGATGCATAACAAGAACAAAATACAAAACAACAGACAAACCCAACCACGGAGAAAATATCATATTGCATCTCCGGAAAAAGGCAAGAGTTGGAGTTATGAATTTGGAAAGTTGTATCCGGGGCGTTACAAGAGGTATCATGGGAAGTTTCGAGCGGTCAGGCAATCGTTTGTTGCCTGAAACAGAGTGTGAAAGGGGTTCGGAGCAATGAAGAAAAATGTTGCATCCGATACCGGAATGAAATATGACATGGAAATTACCTCGTTAATTACATACGAAGCCAAGCATAAGGGATAACTTTGGCAACAGGCGGTGTATAAGAGAGTCAGGTTTCGATCCTGTGGAACAGTGGGTTATGGGCCCATCATGTGGGTTAAAAGTAGAAGGAGCGATGACATCTTGCACGATCATGAACACAAGGCATGTCAGAGGGTAGCCGGTCAGTTATGTCGGCAACAACATCGGTACCAAGGGCGAGGGACGAAGAGAATCATTCTCCTGCTCGTTGAATGAGGCGGACCAATAGGCAAAGTTCTCGTCCATCGGTGGTTACCGGAATGTCGTCAATAATAGTAAGAGGGTCTTACTGACATGATTGTACACCTAGGTGTTTACATAAGCAGAAGAATATTACCGCTTAGATCATATAGGTCACCAGAAAGGTTAAACAAAACAATGGTAAGGAAAATGTGTTTAAACACATATTTCAAGGGTATATCCTTCCCAAGGACAAGCAGAGCATGATATCCATGACATGATATAATGTAGAAAACTCTTTAGGTAGGGGAGAGAAATTTCATGACATTACCCATACAACGGTGTTTGGATAATTGAGCAGGAAACATTTAGCATTGGCTTCAAATGTTCTTGTTGAAAATCAAAGTACCATAGACATGCTTTGAAATAGCATTAACATGGTCATCAGGTGAAGATCAGACTTTGGGAACACAAAGGATCCATCAGGAACAACTTATAGAATAAGTCTTACAATTTCCCCATGAAAGAATGGCTAAACTTGCTAAAAAGGATACTATAACAATAGGTCCTCCGCCCAGGTGTGCTAGGCATGACATAACCTTACCGGGTCTTATAAAGACCAATGTTATAACTCTTGGAAAAATGTTCCAACCATCATATCTGACCGAGATTCAGATCTGATTGGTGTTAGGATACCTCAGACTCAAGATGTTTGAGAAGAAAAGGTGCAACACACATTGACAAGATGACATTGTAAGATCCTCGGGAAATGAACTATGGTAGCGAGTTTCAAAACAAGAGTTCATCATTAAATCAAGGAGAGTGTGAGGAGGTGACTGATGGACTCAGTGTCAATCCCTTGAGAATTCCAAGAAGATGGATTTCCACAATCATGTGAACAAAGAGATAACATTTGTCAAATCAAATGGTATAATGATGTATGCTTGAGAAAAACATACACAATTTAACAATGATAGAAGGGTGCACCCTGAAATCTGGACTAGGTAGCACGATCAATGTTCGAATTATGATTCAATAACCAATACACAAAGAATGAAACTAACATTCAATAACTTACAAGCAATAGGGTTGATAGAAGTTTTGAATTTTACACCTCGCAATCCATTTGTCGGTACTCTGGTTATAAACGGGGACCAAGAAGGAATGGTGATGGTGAGAAGTATCACTTGTATCAAGAATTTTCACGAGGTGGTGAAACTCCCATGACATTTTTGACATAAAAGGTGGTAATATTCTAAGGTAAAGAAGAACAAATGTTGGGTAGCAAGGAACTCAAGGTATAACACAAAACGCAAACAAGTTTGTGTTGGAGGGAAGGCAATAAAGTGGTTGATGATAACACAAATCATCGAGGCAAGGATGGTATTTCTCATCATGAATTCGATTGATACCCCGGAAGGGCTCATAAGGTTGATGATGATCACGACACACTTGTCGTGAGATTTCTTGAAGATGTAATCAATCATCGATGACATCAAGTCAAAGGAATGATGAAGCGAAAGGTTATTGGAACCATGGGTACGACACAAACTCGAAATCAAGCTTGTTGTTCAAGGCGAAATGATATGACAAGGAAAAATCAATGTAAGCTTATCTTATCATCGAAAGTTGTTCTCCAAGATTAAGAACCAGGTAGCACAGATAAAATCAGCACGATAATGATATAGCCAATCAGGCTAGGAATGACGTGATCGAGTACAAACTCGTAAGCAAAGAAGATTGCTAAGAATTGTTGAATTGCAGAGCGGACTCTCGGTGTCCTTGAGAGTTTAACAACTCAGAACCCGGGAAAACTGGAACCAGTGAGAATGTAGTACTTCATGAAGAACTCCTAAGGAGCTATACAGTTCCGTGATAATCTCGAGATACCATGGGGTAATACTCGATGGCAGATCAAAGTAGAGGTTGGACTGGGGTATTGCTCTGCAGTAGACAAGTGCTGACACTTGCACGAGAAATGGTATTTAAAGGAGAACATGGCCGGAACCATGATTGCAAAAGGCTAGATCCCAGATATAAGATGAACTTATACCAAGGGGATATTTAATTGAAGAGAATCTTCAATGATACAATCTGCATCGTGTCCATGGGCATGAACACAAAGTTCAAGGTCGACTCCCACTTATCCAATGCATAACCTTTCATTCACTTCTCACTTTCAAAAAAGTTGTACTGTTGAAAATTTATCTGGCAAAATACCAGAAGAGTCTTACTCGTGAAAACTTTTGAGTTCACACGTATTAAGGACGGCAGAGGTTCAATCCATCAGGGTATCGTGGAAACATATACCACAAGATTCGATAGTAAATACCAAGCTCAAAAGTAGAGTATGGTTGGCCAAGCAGATGATACAATTTACAAAAGGCACTATGTATCAGGGGAAGAACTCACAAGGTGATTGGATATGAAGGACACTGTCGGATAACAATCCAACAATGGATCAGGCGATCCACAACGGAGCTGATGTGAGTACCGGTACTCACTCAGAGGAAGAAAGAATGCAGAGACATCAAATTCAAGAATCACCTGATTAGTCTGATGCTTAAATAGAAATAAATTATGGTTTCCAAAACGAAGGATCATAAGCAGACGCTCTGATCAAGGATGGATAAGTTGAAAACACTTAGTTGGACAATCAATAAAGGTTTGAATTGCCGAGAACCAACTCATATCCGGAATGACGTTTGAGTCGGAAATATAATTTTAAAAAGGATAACCTGATGACTGCGTGCGTATGCACATATTGAATCAATAGGCTCAAAATAACTATGACAAGGGATGTTAACGAGGACTACTAGTCATATGGAATTAACCATAATGCAAGCAGACAAGAGTTTCAAGAGTAACAGGCTGCAGAGGATTTTTGAAAGATCGAAAAGTATTTCGAAGAAATATGTGAGACACATGAACAATCAAGAAGAACAGATCCTTGATAAATGTGAGGAAAAAAACCATAAGAGTTTTCATGCGAAATAAAACTGCAAGACAGTAAACTCAAAGGATTCTCGGGACAATCGAAGAATATCTCGAGGCATCTTGTAACAACAAGATCGATGAGGAATGATCAAGAGAAAGACAAGTGCATGCAGATATCCATAGGGGTATATCGGTGACAGTGAATTGCAAAGGTGATGAGCACAAGGGTCTCAGGAAAATATCGAGGGATATCCTCAGAATCTTCTGACGAAGCAGGTGATCTTCTGAAATGAGGGCTCTCCGGGATAAATAGTTACGAGAACCTAGAGTTAGAGTTAGCAAAACCATTTAACCCAAATAGAAGAGAGATCGGAGTCCTAGAGTATAGACGAGGAGTAAAAGATCATAATACCACCCAATGGCAACGTGGGCCCGTAAGCCGCACATCCATGTTAGTAAAAACTTTTTCAATGACTAGACTCAACTTAGGCCTACGAGTTTGGAAGGGGGATTCCTACAGGCAGTCGGCTCTGATACCAACTTGTGACGCCCCGATTCAATCGTACACTAATCATACACGCAAACGTGTAGGATCAAGATCAGGGACTCACGGGAAGATATCACAACACAACTCTACAAAAAAAATCATACAAGCATCATAATACAAGCCAGGGGCCTCGAGGGCTCGAATACAATTGCTCGATCATAGGCGAGTCAGCGGAAGCAACAATATCTGAATACAGACATAAGTTAAACAAGGTGCCATAAGAAGGCTAGCACAAACTGGGATACAGATCCAAAGAGGCACAGGCCTCCTGCCTGGGATCCTCCTAAACTACTCCTGGTCGTCGTTAGCGGCCTGCACGTAGTAGTAGGCACCTCCGGTGTAGTAGGAGACATCGTCAACGGTGGCGTCTGGCTCCTGGGCTCCAGCATCTGGTTGCAACAACCAGGAAGAAAGTAAAGGGGGAAAAGGAGGAGAAAAGCAACCGTGAGTACTCATCCAAAGTACTCGCAAGCAAGGATCTACACTACATATGCATGGGTATATGTGTAAAGAGGCAATATCGGTGGACTGAACTGCAGAATGCCAGAATAAGAGGGGGATAGCTAGTCCTATCGAAGACTACACTTCTGGCAGCCTCCGTCTTGCAGCATGTAGAAGAGAGTAGATTGAAGTCTTCCAAGTAGCATCGCATAGCATAATCCTACCCGGCGATCCTCCCCTCGTCGCCCTGTGGGAAAGCGATCACCGGGTTGTCTCTGGAACTTGTCTGGGTGTGTGTTTTATTAAGTATCCAGTTCTAGTTATCATAAGGTCAAGGTACAACTCCGGGGCGTCCTTTTACCGAGGGAAACGGCTATTCGAATAGATAAACTTCCCTGCAGGGGTGGACCACATAACCCAACACACTCGATCCCATTTGTCCGCACACACTTTCCTGGGTCATGCCCGGCCTCGGAAGATCAACACGTCGCAGTCCCACCTAGGCACAACAAAGAGGTCAACACGCCGGTCCAAATCCTACGCGCGTAGGGGTCTGGGCTCTTCGCCCATTGCACACCTGCACGTTGCATACGTGGCTGGAAGCAGAACTAGCCCCCTTAATACAAGAGCAGGCTTACGTTCCAATGAGGCGCGTGCCCCTCAGTCGCTGACGTCACGGAGGCTTCGGCTGATACCACGACGTCGAGTGCCCATATCTTTCCTGCGTAGTTGGTTAGTGCATATAGGCCAGTGGCCAGACTCAGATCAAATACCAAGATCTCGTTAAGCGTGTTATTATGAAGCAACCGCGAACGCCGACCAGGGCCAGGCCCACCTCTCGCCTAGGTGGTCTCAACCTGCCCTGTCGCTCCGCCTCAAAGTAATGGTCAGGGGCCATCGGGAACCCAGGCCCACCTCTACCGGGATTGAGCCACCTATCCTTCCAGCTCCCACATCGAAATCACTTGCGGGTACTCAACGAGCCAACCCGACTTTAGTCACCATCTGTATAGTATATGTATGTATAATATATACCCGTGATCACCTCCCGAGTGATCACGGCCCGATAGTATATCATGGCAGACTGACAAGAATGTAGGGCCACTAATGGTAAACTTGCATCCTATACTAAGCATTTAGGATTGCTGGTAAGGTATCAATAGATGTAACAACAATGACAGGATATGCAACAGAATAGGATTAATCCAACAGTAACATGCTACACTACTCTAGTGCAAGCAGTAGAGGGAAGAATAGGCGATATCTGGTGATCAAAGGGGGGGGGGCTTGCCTGGTTGCTCTGGCAAGAAGGACGAGTCCCATACACCGTAGTCGAACTAGGGGTCGCCAGCAGTCTCGGGGTCTATCGGAAAGAAGTAACGGAGAGGGAACACAATAAATAATAGAGCAATCAAAGCATCAAAAAGCGTAACAAGACAATACGCGGTGTTCGGTGTGCCCTAACGCGGTAGTAGGTGATACCGGTGAAGGGGCGAAACATCCAGGAAAGTATCCTCGGTGTTTCCCGTTTTTTGGCAGATGAACCGGAGGGGGAAATTTGTGTGTTTGCTATGCTAGGGATTTGTGGCGGACAAACGGGCTGCGTATCCGGATTCGTCTCGTCATTCTGAGAACTTTCTTGTACAAAGTATTTTCATCCGAGCTACGGTTTATTTTATTAATTCAAAAGATTTAATCATTTTTAGAATTTATTTAATTATTTGATTCTAACATTATCTAGAATAGTGTATGTTGACGTCAGCATGACGTCAGCAGTCAACAGAGCATTGACTGGGTCAAACTGACATGAGGGTCCCGCATGTCATTGACTGATTAATTTACTAACAGTTAATTAGGTTAATTAGTGATTAGATTAATCTAATTACGATTAATTAAGTTAATTAATTCTTTAATTAATTAATTAATTAATATTTTTATTATTTTTATTATTATTTTTTATAATTCTTTTAAAAAAACGTTCTGGGCATGGGGCCCATTTGTCATAGGCCCCAGGGGCCTTAATGGGTTCGGGCGCTCGGGTGCTGGGCAGCGGGCACCATTGCAGGCGAGGCACCCATCGGGCAGACCCGAGGCGATGGGGAGGGCGAACCCGGCCGGTGGCTGCGGGCACGGTGGCGCGAGACGGGCACTGCCCGGGGCGGAGGCCGTCGGGGCACCGGCTGGGGCCGGAGGGGGCGCGGCCAGGGCGGCGCAGAGCAGTGGGGGAGGGGCATAGGTGAGCGGCGGAGGAAGGCAGCGGGCGGGGCAGAGCAGGGGAAAAGCCAAGCGCGGCCATGGTGGGTCCAACACGAGTGGGGCGGACCAGGGGAAAAGCCAGGCGCAGCCATGGCGGGTCCAACACGAGTGGGGCGAGCTGGGAGGCATCAGACACGGCGGGATGGCAGTGGAGCAAAGGCAGCAGCAGCACGGGGTGGACGCAGTCAGGGGCGGCGGTGCGCGCCGCGGGCGGCGCTGGTAGGGAGCATTGGGCACGACCTGGGTCGTGGGCGCGGCCCCGGGGCGGCAGCGGGCGCGGGACGGCGTGGTGGCCGAAACGGGCAACACAGATGGGAAGAGAGGGAGGTGCTCATGGACGGTGTAGGGGAATGGCAGCGGGCTCGAGGAGGAGGATGGGGACGATGGCGAGGTCGAGGTGGTTGTGCAGCGGCGGGGCGGCGCGCTCGTCGTCCGGCAAGGAGGGGGATGAGGACGACGCAGTTCGGCAGGGAGGCGGTGCCGACGAGGTGCCGGGTGAACCGGCGAACGGCAGCAAGGGCGATCTGGTGGCGGCGGTGTCGAGGCCCGATGCCCCGATCCATAAGGGGATCGGGGGAAGAGGAGGGAGATG
>NC_041387.1:151714663-151727027 GCF_002162155.2 Triticum dicoccoides | reverse complement strand
GGTTGTTAGGGTTTGCGGGTGTGAGGAGGAGGCCTAAGTAGGCCAGGTGCTAGCGGGGTGGGCCGGCCACCTAGCGGCCTAGTGGGCCGAAGCGCAGTGAGGGGGGCTTTTACTTTCCTTTTGTTTTTGTTTTGATTATTCCTTTTTATTTATTTTTCCTTTACTGTTTCCTTCAAACTTTAACTTAGTTCAATTTATAAAATGTCAAAATAGCACCTAAATTTAGTATGCCAAATATACCACTGCCACATTAACTTGCTACCCAAGCTAAAATAGTTTCGGAATTATTTAATATTTAAAAGTATTTAAATAATAGTTTCCGCTACTATTTTATTCAGCTTATAGTATTTAATCATTTTATAAAGATGTGGTTTCTCCACCATAATTTCGTATGCAATATTTGGTTCACTCCGAACATTTTAGTTTTAATATTAGAAAAGTTTTATTGTTTGCTTGGTTTTGAATTTGAATTTGAATCGGTTTTGAACTGACGCGAGATTAGCAACAATAATCAAAGTGACGTGGCATCATTAGCAAGGAATTACTGTAGCTTAATTATCCGGGCGTCACACTCCATCACCTTGGGAATCTGGAGGTGAGGGTTGTTGAAGCACTGGATGTACTTATGCAGGGTCTCTCCAGGCTGATGCTTGATGCAGCGCAGGTCACCCATGACCGGAGGACGGTCGCGAGTGCCCTAGAAGTTGGCAATGAAACGGCGGCGCATCTCGTCCCAAGAAGAGATCGAGCCGGGAGGCAGGTTCAGGAGCCAGGTGCGGGCGCCATCCTTGAGCGCCATGGAAAACCAGTTCGCCAGGACCATTTCCTCTCCGTTGGCCGCCTCGATGCCCAGCTTGTACAGCTGCAGGAAATCCATGGGGTCAGTAGTGCCATCGTAGCGAGGAGGCAGATCCGTCTTGAACTTGCCTGGCCAGGCGACGCTGCGTAGCTCGGTGGTGAAGGCGCGACAGCCTGCCGTGGCCACCGGAGTCCTTTGCAGTCGCGGGTCCTTCTCTTGGAGATTCCCGCGCGCTGCCGCCAGGGGTAGCGCGGGGTCTTGACACGCTGGCGCAAGGATGCGATCTTGACGTGCTAGAGCAGGGAGCACGCGAGCGCCTCCTTTAGGTCGAGGGATTTGTTGGCAGCTCCTTTCTTGTCGGGCGGGCGCTGGATACGGTGGGTCTCGAACAGGGGCCGCACACCTTGGAGCCAGGGCGCCTTTTTGAGGAGGAGGTGGCGGAGGCACCCCTTGAGCCGCATCGCCCATGCAAGACGGAGGGCGAGGCAGCGAGAGGGACGGCGCAGGAGAGCCCCCTGCGGCGCTGACGAGCTCGGTGATGCGAGCGAGCCACTCCTCGTAAAGGTCGTAGACTAGGCGGTAGTGCAGGAGCTCCCGTGCCAGGAGCAGCACGGCATGCATGTCCGCGGGAGCATGACGAGCATGAGACGACGAACCGACTGGAGTTAGCGACGGAGTAGCGGTGTGGGCTTCCCACCGCACCGAGGGATGCAGCAACGATGCTTGCTGCTTGTTCCCGGCCGGTCCGGTGGCGGTGTTGGCAGCAAGCGACGGAGAATGACAAGGAGGCCCACCGACGGGAGTTGTCTGGGCGACGCAGGCGACGAGAGCAGCCCGGTGCTTGGCGCGAGCTCGGCGAGCGTCTCCATGCATGCGACGAAGCGGTGGAACATAGAACAACGGAAAGGAGATTCCGGCGCACCCCTACCTGGCGCGCCAAATGACGGATATCGGGTTCCGGCAAAACCCTTAAGGTTCGTACTCTGGGGTGCGCGCGAAGATCTTCTCCCTACCGATCCACGCCCCAAAACCTCGCCGCGATTCTGAACTAACACGATGAACAACACAAGGGACATGAGTGTTATACTGGTTTGGGCCACCATTGTGGTGTAATACCCTAATACAGTGTGTGGTGTGGTGGATTGCGTCTGGGGCTGATGATGAATAGTATAGAGAAAGAACAGCCTCGCGAGGAGTGTTCTTGAGCTGGTGCGGTGTTTTGCTAGGGAAGGATTCGATCGGATCCGCTTCTACTGTGGAGACTATCTCTATTTATAGAGGCCCTGGTCCTCTTCCCAAATATTGAGTGGGAAGGGAGCCAACAACGGCCATTTTGAAGGGGGACAGCTAGTACAAGCTATCCTGACTAAAGTTGGTCTTCGACTGCCAAAGGCACTGGTGATGACGCCGTCTTGTGCTCCACGGTGATCGCCGTCCTGCCGCTCTGCTGGTCTTGGCCTCGTTTCACCGATATGGAAACCTTTGCCTACCGCCTCGGTACTCCGCACTTGTGCTTGCCCCCTTTCCACCAAACAGGAAACGAGGACACTGCGCAGGCTGGCGCCCGCCTGGTCTTGATCGTCATGGCTTACGTCACGAGCACCTCGCGAGGTACTCTTTGCCTTGATCTCTCCTCCTCCTCGCGAGCCTGCCTGGTGAGGCCGCCCCCGAGGAAGCCTTGTGTTGTCCGCCCCACGAGGCTTGGCCCCGCTTGAACTTGGGTTGATGAAGATGGGCCGTACTGAGCCACTGCTCGAGCCACGTCGCAGGCCGCAGCCAGGCAAGTCTGGGGACCCCCGTTCCCAGAAAGCCAACAAGAACAAAATATGACTCTATGTGAATGCCTCCGGCGGTGTACCGGGATGTGAAATGAATAAAGAGCGACATGTATGAAATAATTATGAAAGATGGCTTTGCCACAAATACTATGTCAACTACAAGATCATGCAAAGCAATATGACAATAATGAAGCGTGTCACAATAACGGAATAGTGGAAAGTTGCATGGCAATATATATTGGAATGGCAATGGAAATGCCATAATAGGTAGGTATGGTGGTTGTTTTGAGGAAGGTATATGGTGGGTGTATGATACCGGCGAGAGTTGCATGGCACGACAGAGGATAGCAATGGTGGAAGGGTGAGAGTGCGTATAATCCATGGACTCAACATTATTCATAAAGAACTCACATACTTATCAAAACAAAGTACTAGGCTCATGCTCCTAGGGGGATAGATTGGTAGGAAAATACCATCGCTCGTCCCCGACAGCCACTCAGAAGGAAGACACTCAAAAAACAAATCATGCTCCGACTTCATCACATAACGGTTCATCATACGTGCATGCTACGTGAATCACAAACTTTAATACAGGTATCACTCAAATTCACAACTTCTAACTAGCATGACTCTAATATCACCATCTTCATATCTCAAAACAATCATAAAGACTCAAACTTCTCATAGTATTCAATGCACTTTACATGAAAGTTTTTATTATATCTCTCTTGGATGTCTATCATATTAGGACTAACTTTATAACCAATGTAAATTACCATGTTGTTCGAGAAGACACTCAAAATAATATAAGTGAAGCATGAGAGTTCATAAATTTCTATAAAATAAAGCCACCGCCGTGCTCTAATAAGATATAAGTGAAGTACTAGAGCAATATTGCCTAGCTCAAAAGATATAAGTGAAGCACATAGAGTATTCTAATAAATCACGATTCATGCATGTCTCTCACAAAAGGTGTGTATAGCAAGGATGATTGTGGTAAACTAAAAAGAAAAGACTCAAATCATACAAGACGCTTCAAGCAAAACACATATCATGTGATGAATAAAAATATAGCATAAAGTAAAGTTACCGATAAACGAAGACGAAAGAGGGGATGCCTTCCGAGGCATCCCCAAGATTAGTCTTTTGGTTGTCCTTGAATATTACCTTGGGGTGCCTTGGACATCCCCAAGCTTAGGCTCTTGCCACTCCTTATCCCATAGTCCATCAAATCCTTACCCAAAACTTGAAAACATCACAACACAACTCAACAGAAAATCTCATGAGCTCCGTTAGTATAAGAAAATAAATCACCACTTTAATGTACTTTTGCAAACTCATTTTTTATATGGGTGTAATATCTACCGTATTCCAAAATTTTCATGGTTCATACCCCCCCGATACTACCCATATATTCATCAAAATAAGCAAACAACACATAGAAAAACAGAATCTATCAAAAACAGAACAGTCTGTAGCAATCTATAACTCCCGAATACTTTTGTAACTCAAAAAATTCTGCAAAATTAGGATGTCGAAATAAATTTGTTTACCAATCCAGATCAAAAAGAATCACACCAAAATCACGTTTATATGAATTAGGAAAATTATTTTCTTGGGAGCAAAAGTTTCTGATTTTTAGTAGGATCAACACAACTATCACTGTAAGTTATCCTAAAGGTTCAACTTGGCACAAACACTAATTAAAACATAAAGCCACATCTAACCAGAGGCTAGATGAATTTTTTATTACTAAATAGGAACAAAAAAGGAAAGAACAAAAATACAATTGGGTTGCCTCCCAACAAGCGATATTGTTTAGCGCCCTTAGCTAGGCATAAAAACTCGAGTAGATCTAAGTATTTCCATAATAATGATAAGGCAAATCTCGAAAACTCATCTCATACTCTCTACGTTCAGCAACAAGTTTTCCTTTTGTCAAGAAAAACTAATCAAAAGGCTAAATTTAATGGGACAAAAATCCCCAAGATCAAGCTCGGGAGGAATTGGTTCCTCCTTTGACCCTTCATATTGTACAAACAACTCATCATTATAAACATTCTTTTGGCAAAAACTCATGAGCTTTTGTTCAAGAGAAAAACCCAACCCGTCGTTCTGGATAGCCAAATCGTCATTAAGCTCAGAAATCCTATCAACTAGAACATCGCTAGGAACCCTCTTTCTTAAACTTTCATTATAAGCAACATGATCTAAAGATTACTCCATTTATTCACTCGACAGCTTCAAGCTATCAGAATCGATTGAGCCAACTCAAGCAAGATTGAAAGTTCCCGTGTATTTTCCAGACATCAACAAGATGCCCCCGGAGCATTCATTTGAGTCAGAGTCAACTTCAACCTTTTCTCCAATCGGACCTCAATCCATTCTAGGGCTAATGACGAGGACATGTACCTAGGGTAGGGTTCTAGGCCTGACCTAGACACCCCACTCAAGGACATTGACCTATAGTCAAAGGCACTCAAGGACCAATAGAGAGTACTGACTGGAATCATCCTAAAGTACAATCCACTCGACAGAAGGTTCCACTCAGATACCGCAGTTCCACTCGACCACAACATAGTCACTCGACTATATGAAGAACCACTCGGTGTATAGAAGATCTAAAGTCATCCCAGGATGGCAAAGTTCAGGCGTTCACCCTGCATTTATGGCAGGCGTTACTAGCAACAACCCATCTTAACTCACATTGAACCCTGTGTAACGGAGGTCAGAGAGGGTCCTAGCACACTCTATATAAGCCACCCCCTCCTCTGGCACAAGGGTTCGCACCCCTTGTAACATTCACGCATATCCAGTCAACATAGCCTCTGGGCACCGAGACGTAGGGCTTTTACTTCCTCCTAGAAGGGCCTGAACTTGTAAACTTGCATGTACAACCTCACTGTAGCTAGGACCTTGCCTCCTCATACGTACCCCGTTTTCTTTTTGTCAAACTTACTCCCACGACAGTTGGCGCCCACTGTCGGGCCAACATCTGAGCGACTTCCGGTGAGGTTGTAGATCTCGTTCTCCGACAACATGGTTTCCGGCGGTGGTTTGGCATTGGGCCACGAGATCCGTCTCGGTGCGCTCATTTTGATCGCCGATGAATCCGCCTGGCTTCAAGAAGCCCCTCCCGACGTCGAGGCCCTCCCCGTCCGCGGGGCGACGCACTTCCCTGTGAGTGCTTGCAGCGTTCTTCTTCTACAACCGCCAACCCAGTATCGGTCGGCCCTGGTGAAATCATCGCTTTCCGCTATTCACCGTCGCAAGCGGTTTGGCCATTCACGGCTCTAGCGGTGGGTGAAGCATGCGGTGGCTCGCCAGTCGACCACCCTCCAAGTCGCGGCGATCGAGCCCGACGAATCTCTTTATGATCTGTTCGATCTACCGACTGGTCACTCAAATTCCCTCTCTGAGTGCGATAGCAATGACCCAACGGTAGTAGTTCTCGTGGTCACTTCCCAGCATAGCCCGCCCAGATTTGGCTGCAATGGTGGCAGCGATGGTGGCGCTGGCCCATCATAAGGGCATGAGAAGTATGCCCCCGAGGTCCTCACCATGGAGCAGAGGGAAGAGTTTCATCAACGCAACGTTCAGGAGCTCCAGACCCCCATCGTTGGGGAGACCCCCGAGGCTCAGGCCTTGGAGGATTCATGCTTGTCCACCTTCGTTGAGCATACGTGTCTGGAAAATCTACAGAAGGCACACAAAGAGCGGGCTCATCAGCGGGTTCCCGAATCTAGTCGATGGGCCAGACGGTTGTTTCCGACTGAAACTCAGGTATACCGATCTCCGATTCAAATTATTGCAGTAGCAGCACGCATAGCAGAGTCCATTCAGCCATCGCGTTTAGAAGCTGGTAGAGGTTTAGATCAGATCCGTGCATTACTTTAGCCCGCTGGGGAACAGAATTCTGCCGTTTCCCACTCACGCAACAGAATTCATAGCAGGTCAGTGGTTGCACACACAATTTAGTTGGCACATAGTCCAAGGTCTCCCAGGTGTCGATAATATCATGGTCCCCGCCAGGACCAATACCTGGAGCGGGGCCATTGGTATTTTGATTGTTAGGGTTCCCGTGACGACCACCGTCGAGTGCTTACGCCCCCTCCGATGGGCAGATCGTACGCGCCCCAGCGTTACGATGATAGGTACCCGTATGGCGACGAGTGGAGAGCCCCGGTCGACCCAAGAGAGTCGGGATTCGATGCGAGATCACTTCTTGTGCAAGGTTTGGTCGATAGAGGCCGAGAAAACAGAGAAGGGGAGGGCGAAGATTGTCCGACTGGGAACAAAGCATTCATTTCAGGGCCCGAATATTTCAGTATGTCCATTCTATCAGTTGAGATCCCTCCCAACTTCAGGATGGCAGCAGGCATGAGTAAGTTTACCAGAGAATCAAAGCCAGACACCTGGCTAGAAGGCTACCTAGTGGTTGTGTAGATAGGTGGTGGCAATGATGATGTAGCTTGAAGCACCTCCCCTTGATGCTTGAGGGGCCAGACAGAGCATGGTTGACACAGTTGGCCCCCGGGAGTATTTTTTGCTGGGATGATTTGGCCCGAGTGTTCATCAAAACATTTGAGGGCACTTGCAAGTGACCTGCTGGGCTAACTGAATTGCAACATTGTGTTTATAAACCGAATGAGACTTCACGAGATTTCATCCAGAGATGGACCAACCTTCATCATACGGTGGAAAATGTGTCAGATCACCAGGCGGTTTGCGCCTTCAAAGGGGGCGTCAAGTACAGAGAGCTTACCCTGAAGTACAGTCCGTCCGGTGATATGACTCTTACTAGGATGACGGAGATCGCCACTCGGTACGCTAATGGTGAAGAGGAGGACCGACTCCACCACGACAAAGGGAAAATAGTCGTCCAGGACTCCGGATCTGGAAATTCCAGTCGGAAGCTGAAACGTATAGCTGAACCTGAAGGTCCTGCTGAGGCCGCGGTCCTGAATGCTGGAGGTGGAAAGTTCAAAGGGAAACTAAAACCGCAGTGGAAACCTAAGAAGGTGAAAGATCAGTTAGGACAAGACGTCTTGGATTTGCTGTGTTACATACACAAGAAGAAAGATGAGGAGGGAAACCTGATTCAACCAAAGCATACCACTCGGCAGTGCCATCTTCTGATTCAGAGCTTCCGAGAGAATCAGTCCAATGAGAAAGAGTCTGATAAGGAAGATGAGAAAAAGGAAGAGGAGGGTTGCCCTCAGGTCAATGCTACCCTGATGATTTTTGCTGATGTGGAAAGCAAAAGTCGACTCAAAGTCATTACAGAGAAGTGAATATGGTTGCTCTGGTAATTCCGACGTATTTGAAGCGGTCGAAGACTCCCATTAGATTCGACCAGTCAGATCACCCGCCGCACGTTGCTACCCCTTTGCGGCAAGCGCTGGTGGTCGACCCAGTCATTGGGGGCACCCGACTGACCAAGGTCCTTATGGATGGTGGAAGTGGGCTGAACATTCTATATGCTGAGACCCTAGAGGGGATGGGCAGTCTGATGTCCAAGATAAGTGAGAGCAACATGCAGTTCCACGGTGTCATTCCTGGGAAAAAGGCAAACTCACTCAGGAAGATTACTCTTGATGTGGTTTTCGGTGAATCCAAGAATTACCGCAAGGAAAAGTTGACATTTGAGGTAGTAGATTTCCAGAGTGCTTATCACGCCATTCTGGGCAGGCCTACATATGCTCGTTTCATGGCTCAACCATGTTACGTATATCTCAATTTGAAGATGCCCGGTCCCAAAGGCGTGATCACAGTTACAGGAAATAAACAGAGAGCAGAAGAGGCCTTCAGAAGGGTTGCAAGATTGCGGACAAACAGATGGCAGCCGTAGAGATGCAGGAATACCAGAAAACCGCAGATCCGAGTGATTTGCTGCGGTCCAAGAAGCCTGCTTTAGAATCTGCATTTTAGTTGGCTAGAGAAACCAAGCCTGTTCACATCCACCCAGAAGACCATAATGCAGCTCTGACTCACATATCGACGACACTCGACACCAAATAGGAAGCCGCGCTTATCCAGCTCCTCCATGAGAACTGGTACATCTTCACATGGAAACCTTTTGACATGCCAGGTGTACCCAGAGGGCTTGCTGAGCATCGTTTGCGTGTCGACCCAAAAGAAAAACCAGTCAAAGAGCATCTTCGATGATCCGTCGTTGAGAAGAGAACGGCGATTGGCGAAGAGGTGGCTCGGCTCCTGGTAGCGGAGTTCATCCGCGAGATAAACCACTCCAAGTGGCTTGCCAACATCGTCATGGTCCCTAAGAAAGATGATTCACTTCGTCTGTGTATTGATTTCAAGCATATCAATCGGGCCTACCGGAAATATCATTTTCCTCTCCCCTGCATCGATTAGATAGTTGACTCGACAGTAGGGTGTGAGTGTTTGTCCTTCTTGGATGCGTATTTCGGGTACCATCAGATCCATCTGCATGGGTCCGACAAAATAAAAACAGCCTTGATCACCCCATTCAGGTGTTTTTGCTACGTTACCATGCCTTTTGGTCTAAAGAATGCTGGAGCCACATTCATGCGCATGATACAGAAGTGCCTGCTCACTCAAATCAGTCAGAACGTGGAAGCCTACATGGATGATATCGTTGTCAAGTTGCGCAAGAGTTCCGACCTGCTGACTGACCTCATTGAAACCTTTGCCAACCCGAGAAGATATGACATCAAGTTGAATCCCTCCAAGTGCATATTCGGAGTTCAAAGTGGGAAGTTGCTCGGTTTTCTTGTTTCCGAACGAGGAATCGATGCAAACCCAGAAAAGATTGGAGCAATCGTCTGAATGAAACGCCCTCTGCGCGGACATGATGTTCAGAAGCTTACGGGTTGCTTGGCTTCCCTCAGTCGATTCATTTCTCGCCTAGGTGAAAAGGCATTGCCTCTTTACCGACTGATGAAAAAGTCTTATACATTCGAGTGGACTCCTAAAGCTGAAGCAGCGTTTGTAGAGCTCAAAGCACTGCTTTCCACCCAGCCGGAGCTTGCTGCTCCATTCAGCAAAGATCATCTGTTGTTATATATTGCAGCCACTGGACAGGTCGTCGGTACGGTGCTCACAGTTGAGCAAGAGGAGGAAGGTAAAGCCTATAAATTTAAGCGCCAAGTGTATTACATTTCTGAAGTTTTGACTCCGTCCAGTCAAGGGTATCTTATGGAATCTATATGACAATGAAGAAAGTTGCACACTACTTCACAGATCAATAGGTTTCAGTTGTTAGTGACGCCCCATTGTCAAAAATTCTAAACAATCGAGACGCAACTGGTCGAGTGGCTAAGTGCACTATTGAACTCATTCCTCTTGATATCAAGTTCGAAGCAAAGAAGGCTATTAAGTCTCAGGCAATTGCAGATTTCCTGGCCGAGTGGATTGAGCAACAACAATCGACTCAAGTCCACTCGGAACACTAGAACATGTTATTTGACGGATTCAAAATGTTGAATGGTTCTAGTACCGGTGTAGTTCTGGTATTCCCGAGAGGTGACAAGCTGAGTTATGTGTTGCAAATTCACTTTGATTCTTCCAACAATGAAGCCAAGTACGAAGCACTTTTATATGGGTTGCGTATGGCCATTTCACTCGGCATCTATGGCCTAATAGTTTACGGTGACTCAGATCTGGTAGTGAATCAGGTGATGAAAGAATGGGATGTCTGGAGCCCGGCCATGACAGGATACTGCAATGCAGTGGGGAAGTTAGAAAAGAAGTTCGAAGGGTTGGAGCTCCATCACATACCCCGACTCAAGAATTAGGCTGTTGGTGATCTGGCTAAAATAGGTTCCACTCGGAAGCCTATTCCCAGAAATGTGTTCTTGGAGCATCTTCACACCCCGTCAGTTCAAGAAGATCCATTTACAAAGGAGCCCCCACAACCGATAAGTTCAACTAATCTGACTAAACTTGAGGTCCCTGCAGTTGTCGACCTAATCATGGAGGTTTGAGAGATCATCCCCTACTAGATAGTGCCGTACATTGCATATTTTCTTAGGCAAGAGCTCCTAGAGGATAAAGATGAACCTCGGCAGATCGTTCGTAGATCCAAAGCCTTCAAAGTGATAGGTGATCAGCTTTACAAAGAAAGTGTGACTGGCGTAGCTCAGCGGTGCATCACTCTAGAAGAGGGTCGACTAATCCTAAATGCGATTCACTCAGGGACCTATGGTCACCATGCATCCTCTCGGACCATCGTGCCCAAATCATACTGAGCGGGATTCTATTGGCCGCGAGCAAACGAAATGGCTAAGGAGATAGTCATGAAGTGTGAAGGTTGCCAGTTTTACTCGAACATGTCTCACAAACCTACATCGGCTTTGAAGACTATTCCACTCGTCTGGCCATTTGTTGTTTGGGGACTCGACATGATTGGGTCCTTGAGGACTGGCAGAAGCGGCTTCACCCATCTACTCGTAACAGTCAACAAGTTAACTAAGTGGATTGAGGCTAAACCCATCAAGAATCTCGATTCAAGCACAACCATCACTTTCATCATAGAGTTGATATTGAAATATGGAGCTCCACATAGCATAATCACGGATAATGGGTCAAACATTGATTTTGGTGAATTCAGAGCTTTCTGTGCTTCCCAAGGCACTCGGTTGACTATGCATCTGTAGCGCATCCGCAGTCGAATGGACAATTAGAAAGAGCCAATGGATTGATCTTACAAGGGCTGACACCCCGATTGATGCGCGACCTCAAGCATGCAGTAGGCACTTGGGTGACGGAGCTACCCTCTATTCTGTGGGGAATAAGGACGACCCCCAATCGGTCGACTGGTTGGAGTTCTTTCTTTACGGTGTATGGATCTGAAGGAGTGCTTCCGAGTGACTTGTTCCACAATGCGCCACGAGTGTAACTCTTCTCAGAAGTCGAAGCCAAACAAGCACGTCAAGACGTTGTTGACCTTCTGGAAGAGGAAAGAGAGATGGCTTTGATCCGATCGACCATTTATCCGCAAGATCTTCGTAGATTCCATGCACGAAATGTCAGAGGTCAAGCATTCCAGGAGGGAGATCTTGTGCTCCTAATGGATCAACAACACCCTCACAAGCTAGTCCCTGCCTGGGAAGGCCCCTTCATCGTCACCAAGGTACTTCACAATGATGCGTATCACCTTTACAACGTGGCCAAGAGGAAGGATGAGCCGCACACTTGGAATGCAGATCTGCTTCGTCATTTTTATACTTAAGGACACTGGGATAGACGAGATGTAATAATAAGTACTTTTTCGATTGTTTATCAAAGACATGACTTCCGCAGTCGCAAATTGATTGTTTTCGCATATACTTGTGTTCAAATCCCCCAGTGGGTGGCATAGCCGGAAACCTGATTCGCCTAAGTTGAAAAACACTCTGAGTGAAGAGCAATCCTCTCACTCGGGGGCTTAGCTGCGAACCTGATTCGCCTAAGTTTCAAAAACAATCCGAGTGAAGAGTAGTCCCTCACTCGGAGGCTTAGCTGCGACCCCGTACTCCCCTGTGTTTAAAAAACACTCTGAGTGAAGGGTGATCCTCTCACCCGTGGGCTTAGCTGTGATCCCGCACTCACCTAAGTTTCAAAAAACACTCCGAGTGAACAGCGATCCTCTCACTCGGGGGCTTAGCAGCGACCCCGTACTCGCCTAAGTTTAAAAAACACTCCGAGTGAAGAGCGATCCTCTCACTTGGGGGCTTAGCTGCGACCTCGTACTCGCCTTAGTTTAAAAAACACTCCGAGTGAAGAGTGATCCTCTCACTCGGGGGCTTAGCCGCGACCCCGTACT
>NC_041387.1:151670538-151714248 GCF_002162155.2 Triticum dicoccoides | reverse complement strand
ACTCGCCTAAATTTAAAGAACACTCCGAGTGATGAGCGATCCTCTCACTCGGGGGCTTAGCAGCGACCCCGCACTCGCCTATGTTTAAAAAACACTCCGAGTGAAGAGCGAACCTCTCTCTCGGGGGCTTAGTTGTGATCCCGCACTCGCCTAAGTTTCAAAAAACACTCCGAATGAAGAGTGATCCTCTCACTCGGGGGCTTAGCTGCGACCCCATACTCGCCAAATTTAAAAATCACTTCGAGTGAAGAGTGATCCTCTCACTCAAGGGCTTAGCTGCAACCCCGTACTCTCCTAAGTTTAAAAAACACTCCGAGTAAAGAGCGATCCTCTCACTCGCGGGCTTTGTTGTGACCCTATACTCGCCTAAGTTAAGAACACCCCAAGTACTCTGAGTTGCTCCACAAGTACAATGTCTGATGCGCTCTGAGCTGCGCCACAAGTACAACGTCTGACGCACTCTAAGACGCGCCACAAGTACAACATCTGCATGCGCTCTGAACTGCATCACAAGTATAATGTCGACTCCAAGTGTAGAGCAACCCTCTCACTTGACTTAAGCCAAGAAAATCGAAAGAGCAGTGGAAATGAAGCAACTGCAGTCGAATAAAGAAACCAAGTTCGGATGGTTCTAGCAAAGTTCAACATCGCAAACGAAAGTACTCGAGCATCATGCTCGAAGGAGTTTTAACGGTTACACAATCCACTCGGCATTCCGAGGCAAATCGAGTCATCAAGTTTTTCACTCGTCAGGTGGAGGGCTGGCTGGCCCGACAAATGAATCCAAGTAAATGCCATCTGCAATGCGAGTGGCTGCGTTGATGAAGGTCACCATGAAGGACTGGAATTGAAGCTTCTTGGTGTTAGCTACTTGCAGATCCGTCGACTTCTCTTCCTTGACATCCCAACAGTGAACGCGGATGAGGGATAAAGTGACATTAGCACCACAATGCGCAACTGACTTCTTCCATGCCTGCACTCCGTCAGGGATGCTGTTGAGTCGAGTCATCAATGACTCGAGGTCATTTTGTTGCACAACCTATGGCAAGAGCTCCTTGTCGACCCGAGACATCGCGGTTTTCAGGCCGACGATGTAGTCCAAGATGTTTGCAAGTCGAGCCTCCAGTCACAGCATGTTCATGTCTGTTTTATCTTTGAAAGGGGAGTTGATGGGGTCCAGTCCAGTCTCGATCCACCAAGTTTCTTCCTTGAAGTTATGATAGAATTCTGCAAACATGGAAAGTTAATGAATCGACAACAACATGGCACGAAAGTTTTTCAGTCGGCTGAAGGGAAATACCTTCAAGCTTTAGGAACATCTTTTGAGCAAGATCACTTAGATAAGCTTCTAGTTCATCCCTCTTCTTGGTCAGGGCCGCTTGTTCATCCTTCAGTTGCATGGTTTCCTTCTTTGCTTCCTCAACAGCACTCTTCAGCTTGGCGTTCTCATCTTCTAACTTTCTGACTGAAGCCAACTTCCGGTCGGCAAGCTCAGTCTTCTCATGAGCATACCTCTGCGCCGCAGCAAGTTCAAGATCATTTTGCTCCAGGGCCTGCTTCATTTTATCTAAAGAAATAACATTCCCCAAACGTGCTTGTAGTTGACGATTTTGACTACGCACATCTATTTGAGTGAAGACACTCGGTTCAAAGGAAAGACAGGGAAAATGACAAGGCATGCAGTCAGCAAGTGGTTACCTCCCATGATTGCTACTTCCTCCTGAGCCTTCTTCGAACTCTCCTTGGCCTGTTCCAGCTTGAGCCTAAGACTGGTCTTCTCCTGCTCCATAGTGGCATATTGGGCCCCACTCACAAGATTTGTACAAAACAATAGTTGGACAAGTCAGTCGATAGTTACCTCCGAGTGGAAAGATACAAGAATCAAGTACACAGCAAAAAGAGTTCTAAGACTGCTGCCGAATCAAATATCCAGCAGCAGTCTCAGGGACTACACCCAGTGGGTGCACTTAGCATGCCCCCATTGGTTTCATTTACCACTTAGCATGGTCAGACCAGCTCGAGTGGAAGACGTAAAAAAACAAAGAAACATCATTGGTTCACAAACCACCACCGACTGCCCGCAGTCGACCGTGGTCTCAGGGACTACACCCAGTGGGTGCACTTAGCGTGCCCCCACTGGTTTCATTTCCCGCTCGACAAGACCTATCTAGGTCGAGTGGAAGTGCTACAAGAAAATATTTCGATAAGACTCCCGCTGAATCAAACATTCGACGGTGGTCTCGTGGACTACACCCAGTGGGTGCACTTAGCGTGCACCCACTAGAGTAAAAGTTTTTCACTCGACAAGACCTGGTCCACTCAAGTGAAGGAGAAACACTATAGAGATAAAACACCCATTGGTGAACAGGCGCAAGTTGAAAAATTAAAGTTTGATGCATGAACATCTTATGAATAATAAGCATCAGTTTGCAGAGAGCGTGTCTGAACAAAGAAAAAGCCAAGACAAAGAAATCAATTGGAAATTAACTTACAATTCTACTCACTTGGACATTGGCTCGAAGAGCAGAGCTAGCGTTGTATGTGGTCTTCCTCGCGTCATACACCACTTTCAGTCGCTCCATCATTAGCACTGCCTAGATCATGGCCTCCTTCGCAGCTCCTACTTGATCCTCTGGGACAGGATAGGCAGCAAACATGAAGATGTCGGGGCAGGCGTCTGGACTGGTGGAGTAGGAGCTTGGACTTGCACAATGGGCTCTGGAGCTTGAGCAGTCAACACTTGAAGGCTAGTCGGTCGACAAAAGAATGGCAAAGGAGATAGATGCCCGTGCTGGATCACTGACCGGCTGGATCACTGGTTCAAAAAACGGGCGAGACGTTCGGGAGCCTGGCACCCTCTTGTTTAGAGTTTGACTTCTCTGCCAGTATTCTTCAGAGGGTCATACTCATCATCATCATCAGGGAGTTGAATGATATTCGCTAGTGCTGCAAAACACTTGACGGTGAAATTTCAGCCGACCACAAAAATCTATTGACAGAACACATATAAGTCATAAAGCCTTACCCGGTCGATAGGTGGCCACATCTGCTGTTTTCGCATCGCCACGATCTTCATCAATATGCATGTGGGTCACAGACCCAAAAGTAGCAATGAAAATTCCAGATTTCACTCGGTCAAACAAGCCAATGAGTCTAAAGAAGAACACAGAAAGATACATGAAATAAGTGCTTACATTGATGTCACGGGCACAACCACATTGATCCTCGGCAGGGCCTTCCGAGGCTTGGGCGGAGCAACTTTGGCCTTCTTTGGAGACTTTTTAGTCGGCTTAGGAGTGCCCTTGGGAACTTCGGCGCTCAGCACGGCGGCCTTGCCCTGTCCCCCCGTGGGGTCTTGCTGCTACTTGGATCAACGCTCGAAATGAGGCGGTGAATCGACATCCTCGCCGCTGCCGCTCGAGTCCTTGCTCTCATTTTAACTGTCTTCGGCATATTAGTTGTCACTGTGTTTAGCGTCGCTGTCGGTTCCCTCCTCAAATTCCTCTCCATTGGGCATCGAGTGCAGCTTGGGGAAAACCTACAATATGCAAGTCATGTATATGAGTCGGATTCAAGAACAACCACTTGACTAAGATAAAAGAAAAAACACTGAGATAGGCGAGTCTGACCTCTTCAGGAGCACGACTGGCGTCGAATGGCAGAATCCTCTTGGCCCCCTTGGGTTATACTTGTTACCAGTAACACTCCGGAGCCACTGGGACACCGTCTCCTCGTCAACCTCCTCTGGGTGGATACGAGTGATGTCGTTAGAGCCCGAGTACATTCACATGGGCTGGTCACGAGCTTGGAGGAGATGGATCCGTCAACCGAGATACACCTGCAACAGATCCATCCTAGTCACTTCTCCCTTCATGAGTTCAACAATGGCCGCAACCAACATCTGCACTTCCTCCTTCTCCTCCGGAGCTACCACTAGTGAGCGAGGGGACTGGAGCCTCTCTAGAGTGAAAGGAGGGAGGTTAGTCGACTGACCAGGAGTTGGAACATCCTTGCAGTAAAACCAGGTCGACTGCCACCCTCTAACTTATTCAGGAAAAGTCACAGGAGGAAACAGCTCCTACCCCTCGTTTGGATCCCTAGCCCCCCGCACATCTGGATCACGTGCGTTTTCTGGTCGACTGGGTTAGCTTTCTTCACAATCTAAGATCGACAAGTGAATATATGCTTGAAGAGGCCCTAGTGAGGGTGGCGGCCCAAGAAGTTTTCACACATGGAGATGAAAGCAGCAAGATAGAAGATGGTGTTCAGAGGCAAATGCATCCCCAAGGACACGGCAAGGAGGAAAGTGGTGCAGCGCCCAGTGTACTTTGTTGGTTCCCTGTTATAGGGGGCTCGATCGAGGTACTCTGGCATGCAAAAAATGATCTTTGGTCTCACCATGGCGTCAAAGAAACCACGTCACTACTGACGAGGACATGTACCTAGGGTAGATTCCTAGGCCTGACCTAGACACCCCACCAAAGGACACTGACCTACATTCAAAGGCACTCAAGGACCAACAGAGAGTACCGACTGGAATCATCCTGAAGTGCAATCCACTCGACAGAAGGTTCCACTCGGATACCCCAATTCCACTCGACCATAGCATAGTCACTCGACCGTATGAAGAACCACTCGGTGTATAGAAGATCTAAAGTCATCCCAGGATGGCAACGGTCGGGCGTTCACCCTGTAGTCTTAATGGTCATTGATGGCAGGCGTTACCGGTAACGCCCCATCTTAACTCACATTGAACCCTGTGTCACTGAGGTCAGAGAGGGTCCTGACGCACTCTATATAAGCCACCCTCCTCCTCTGGCGCAAGGTTTCGCACCCCTTGTAACATTCACGCATATTCAGTCGACACAGCCTCAGGGCACCGAGACGTAGGGATTTTACTTCCTCCGAGAAGGGCATGAACTTGTAAACTTGCGTGTACAACCTCACCGTAGCTAGGACCTTGTCTCCTCATACGTACCCCCTATTCTTACTGCCAGACTTACTCCCACGACAGTTGGCGCCCACCTTGGGGCCGACGTCTAGGCAACTTCCAGTGAGGTTGCAGATTTCGTTCTCCAACAACATGCTTTCCGGCGGTGGTTTGGTGTTGGGCCACGAGATCCGTCTCGGTGCGCTCATTTTCATTGCCGATGACTCCGCCTCGCTTCAAGAAGCCCCCTCGACATCAAGGCCCTCACCGTCCATGGGGCGACGCACTTCTATGTGAGTGCTTTTGGTGTTCTTCTTCGACAACCGCCGACCCAGTATCGGTCGGCCTTGGTGACATCATCGCTCCCCACAGTTCGTTGTTGCAAGCGGTCCGGCCGTTCGCAGCTCCAGCGGTGGGTGAAGCATGCGGTGGCTCGCTAGTCGACCACCCTCCAAGTCGCGGTGATCAAGCCCGACGAATCTCTTTATGGTATGTTCGATCGGCCGACTAGTCACTCGGATTCCCTCTTCGAGTGCGAGAGCAATGACCAAGTGGCAGAAGTTCTCGTGGTCACTTCCCAGCACAACGCCCCTGGATTTCTCTGGAACGGTGGTGGCGGTGGCAGCGCTGGCCCATCACAAGGGCATGAGGAGTACGTCCCCAAGGCCCTCACCATGGAGCAGAGGGAAGAGTTGCATTGACATAACATTCAGGCGCTCCAAACCCCAATCGTTGGGGAGACCCCCGATTGGGGCCTTGGAGGCTGCACGCTTGGCCACCTTGGCTGAGCGTACACGCATGGACAATCTGCAGAAAGCACTAGACAAGCAGGCTCATAAGCGGGTTCCCGAATCCAGTCGACGGGCCAAACGGTTGTTTCCGACTGAAACTCAGGTATACTGAACTCCGATTCAAAATGTTGCAGCAGCAACATGCATAGTAGAGTCCATTCAGCCGTCGCGTTTAGAAGCTGGTAGAGGTTTAGAGCAGATCCGTGCATTGCTTTAGACCATGGGGGGATAGAATTCTGCTGTTTCCCAGTCGGGCAACATAATTCATAGCAGGTCAGTGGTTGTAGACACAATTCAATCGACACATAGTCCAAGGTCTCCCAGGCATCAGAAGATCATTGTCCCTGCCAGGACCAGTACCTGGAGCGGGGCCATAGGCAGTCTGATCGTCAGGGTTCCCGTGATGACCACCGTCGAGTGCTTACACCCCCTCCTAGGGGCGAATCGTACGCGCCTCAGTGTTACGATGATAGGTACCCGCATGGTGACGAGCGGAGAGCCCCGGTCGACCCAACAGAGCTGGGATTCGATGGGATATCACTTCTTGTGCAAGGTTTGGTCGATAGACACCGAGCAAGCAGAGAAGTGTAGGGCAGAGATCGTCCAACATGGAACAGAGCATTCATTTCTAGGCCTGACTGTTTCAGTATGGCCATTCGATCAGCTGAGATCCCTCCCAACTTTAGGTTGGCAGGGGCGTGAGTAACTTTACTGGAGAATCAAAGCCAGACACCTAGCTGGAAGACTATGGAGCGGCTATGCAGATCAGTGGTGGCAATGATGATGTAGCTATGAAGCACCTCCCTTTGATGCTTGAGGGGTCGGCCAGAGCTTGGTTGACACAGTTGGCCCATGGGAGTATTTTCTGTTGGGATGATTTGGCCCAACTGTTCATCAAAATATTTGAGGGCACTTGCAAACGACCTGTTGGGCTGATTGAATTGCATCAGTGTGTTCAGAAACCGAATGAGACTTTGCGAGATTTCATCCAGAGATGGACCACCCTTCATCATACGGTGGAAAATGTGTCAGATCACCACGCGGTTTGCACCTTCAAAGAGGGCGTCAAGTATGGAGAGCTTACCCTAAAGTTCGGTTGGTCTAGAGATATGACTCTCACCAGGATGATGGAGATCGCCACTCGGTACGCGAATGGTGAAGAGGAGGACCGACTCCGAAGTGGTATGGAAAATAGTCGTCCAGGACTCCAAAGGTTGGAATTCCAGTCGAAAGCAGAAGCGTAAAGCTTAACCTATAGGTCCTGCTGAGGCTGCAGTCCTGAATGCTGGAGGTGGAAAGTTCAAAGGGAAACGAAAACCACAGTGGGAACCTAAGAAGGTGAATGATCAGTTAGGATAGGACATCCTGGATTTGCCGTGTTACATACACACAAAGAAAGATGAGGAGGGGAACCTGATTCAACCAAAGAATACCACTTAGCAGAGCTGTCTTCTGATTCGGAGCTTCCGAGAGAATCAGTCCAATGAGAAAGAGTCTAATAAGGAAGATGAGAAAGAGGAATAGGAGGGTTACCCTCAGGTCAATTCACCTTGATGATTTTTATTGATGTGGAAAGCAAAAGTCGACTCAAAGTCATTAACAGAGAAGTGAATATGGTTTCTCCGGCAACTCCGACTTATTTGAAGTGGTCGAAGACTCCCATTACATTCAACAAGTCAAATCACCCACCGCATGTTGCTACCCCTGGGCGGCAAGCGCTGGTGGTCGACCCAGTCGTTGGGGGTGAGGGAGTCTAGGATTAGGGGGTCCTCAGACAGTTGGATTATGTACTTATGTCGGACTGTTGGACTATGAAGGTACAAGATTGAAGACTTCGTCCCGTGTCCGGGTGGGACTCTCCTTTGCGTGGAAGGCAAGCTTGGCAATTCGGATATGTAGATTTCCTTCTCTGTAACCGACTCTGTGTAACCCTAGCCCCCTCAGGTGTCTATATAAACCGGAGTGCTTAGTCCGTAGATGAACAAAAATCATAATCATAGGCTAGCTTGTAGGGTTTAGCCTCTACGATCTCGTGGTAGATCAACTCTTGTAATACTCATATCATCAAGATCAATCAAGCAGGAAGTAGGGTATTACCTCCATGAAGATGGCCCGAACCTAGGTAAACATTGTGTCCCCCGCCTCCTATTACCATTAGCCTTAGACGCATAGTTCGGCACCCCTACCCGAGATCCGCCGGTTTTTACACCAACATTGGTGCTTTCATTGAGAGTTCCACTGTGTAGTCACGGTAAGGCTTGATGGATCCTTCAATCATCCATAACGATGTGATCAAGGGTGAGGTTTTCCTCCCCGGACAGGTCTTAGTATTCGGCGGCTTCGCACTTCGGGCCAACTCGCTTGGCCATCTGAAGCAGATCGATAGCTATGCCCCTTGCCATCAGGTCAGGTTCGGAAGCCTGAATTACACTGCCGACATCCACGGAGACTCGATCTTCGACTTCGAGCCCATCACAGGTGCGCCCTACAGTCGCAATGAGCATGACCAAGATCTGTCATCGGACGGTGTTCAGGAGATCGCACCTGCAGCTGCCTCGGCTCTAAATCCGGAGCAGATCGTGCCATCCGAGGACGGGTAGATGGACCCCGCCATGGAGGCCACACACTCAGCGGCGATAGATCCGAACACAGACTTCGCCTCCAATGAAATATGTGTCATCGGACCCTCGGACTCGTTTCCGGCCATAGGCTCAGAACCGCGTGCATCCGTGCCCATCGGATCTGACTGGGCACCGATCATGGAGTTTAGCTCCGCGAATACCTTTCAGCACTCGCCCTTGGGCGATGTGCTAAACTCCTTAAAATCTCTCTTCCTGTCAGGAGACTCTTGGCCGAACTATGTCCGGCTTGAGTGGGAAGCGGATGACAAAGGAATTCGTTACGCACCCACCACCCACTTAATAGCCACTGTCGACGACTCAACTGACATGCTCGATTTTGACTCCAAAGACATCGACGGTATGGATGACGATGATGCTAGAGAAAAACGGGAACCACCGCCCCAGGGCGCTGGACAGCCACCTCATCATACGATATATATATGGTGGACACACCCAAAGAAAGCAATGGCGATGATGCAATGGAGGATAATCCCCTTGAGAAGACAAAAAGCGCCGACGTCACTGGCGCCGCTCTAAAGCCCGCCATAGCAAAGACAACGATTCCGGCATAGGAAAGAATAAAACCCCGGAAGACAATAAAGATAACGACGACCCCGTAGACCCAGCGATGGAGCAGGATGAGCCAGGGGACGGCAAACACAGTCCGGGGCCGCTGTCCGATCACAGCGATGCCGAAGACAAAACATATAAACCTGTCTCTGGAGAGGAGAAAAGTCCAGACGATGATGCACGCATCATCCCGGAAAAGCACTTGGAACAAGAGAACCTCCACAAAAGGCTTATCGCTACCGCGTGGAGCCTGAAGAAGCATAGGCAAAGGCTTAAGGCCCCGAAGGATACGCTCAACCACAGATGGAACAAAGTGCTTGACACTGACAAAAAATACGGTGGCAATCTCCACACAAAGAGCTATCCAAAGCGCAAGCTGCTGCCCGAATGCGACGACGAGGCTATAGATCCCATCCCGTTGAATGAAAATACGGCAGATCTGCCGGAACGACCACCCCGTGGGCAAGACAGAGTGGCTAATGATGTCGTGCATAAGTCAGCACATGATCTACGTGAGCACCTAGACAAAAGAGCTAGAATGGCTAGGTCCATCTATGGATCTAGGAAACGTGCTCCTACGCAAGATCAAAGCCACCAAAGTGTCTAAACTAATCAACTACCAGCTCAGAATCAACACCGAACACTACAGCCGTCGGACCAACGCCACGACACAGCCAAATACAGGGGCACCGCACACCCCGTGTGCTTCACCGAGGAGGTGCTGGATCATGAATTTCCAGAGGGGTTTAAACCTGTAAACATCGAGGCATACGACGGAACAATAGACCCTACAGTCTGGATCGAGGACTTTATTCTTTGCATCCATATGGCTCGCCGAGACGATCTCCATGCCATCAAATACCTGCCCCTCAAGTTGAAAGGACCAGCTCGGTACTGGTTGAAAAGCCTCCCCGAAAACTCAATTGGAAGTTGGGAGGAATTTGAGGATGCTTTCAGGGCTAATTTTCAAGGGACCTATGTCCGACCTCTGGATGCAGACGATTTAAGTCACATAATCCAACAGCCCGGAGAGTCAGCCCGTAAGCTTTAGAACAGATTTCTCACCAAGAAGAACCAAATCGTCGACTGTCCGGACGCTGAAGCCCTAGAAGCTTTTAAACACAGTATCCAGGACAAATGGCTTGCCAGACACCTCGGCCAGGAAAACCCAAGGACAATGGCAGCCCTAACAACTCTCATGACCCGTTTTTGCGTGGGCGAGGACAGTTGGTTGGCCCGTAGCGGCACCAGTGACCCAGGCACATCCGAAATCAAGGATGGCAATGGAAAGCCGCGATGCAATAAAAACAAGCGTCGAAATAATGAAGACAGCCTAGACAACACAATAGTAAATGCTGGACTCAGGGGCTCTTGATCCAGTCAACAGAAAAAGGCAACAGAGATGGACCGTCCAGCCTAAAAAAATTTCTAGATAAATCATGTCAGATTCATGGCACCCCCGAGAAACCTGCAAATCACACCAACAGAGAATGCTGGGTCTTCAAGCAGGCCGGCAAGCTAAACGCCGAACACAAGGGGACGGAGCCGCCAAGTGAAGACGAGGACGAACCTCGCCAGTCGTACAATGGGGGACAGAAAAAGTTTCCACCAGACGTCAAAACAGTGAACATGATATACACAACCCACATACCATAGAGGAAGCGCAAACATGCACTCCGAGACGTATACGCTGTAGAGCCTGTCGCCCCCAAATTCAACCCATGGTTGACCTACCCGATCACCTTTGATCGCAGGGATCATCCGACTAGTATCCGACATAGAGGTTCGGCTGCCTTGGTGCTCGACCCAATAACTGACGGATACCATCTCACCCGAGTCCTCATGGATGGCGGTAGTCATCTTAATCTGATATATCAGAACACTGTCCGCAAGATGGGGATAGACCCGTCAAGAATCAGCCAAAGCAGTACTACCTTTAAAGGAGTAATACCAGGTGTAGAGGCCCGCTGCACGGGCACTCTAACATTATAGGTTGTATTTGGTTCTCCCGACAAATTCCGAAGCAAAGAACTAATCTATGACATTGCTCCATTCCGAAGCGGCTACCATGCACTACTCGGAAGAACGGCCTTCGCTCGTTTCAATGCAATTCCGCATTACGCTTATCTTAAACTTAAGATGCCTGGTCCACGCAGCGTGATCACAATTAGCGGAAATACAGAGTGTTCCCTGCATGCGAACGAATATGTGGGTGGCTCTAGGAGCTGAACCACTGACCGACCTCTCCAACCCAAGTAACTAATTGGTCCTCGAGACCACGGACACGGCTAGACGTGTTCGGTGCACCACTATTTGTAGCAGCCCAGGTAAACCTGAGCTTGACTAACGGTTATGCCTCCATATGTAGTGCTAGTGGCTGCCCGCACGAAAAGAATCCATAGTTCGGCTGGATCCTATTTATACTCAAGAAATTGAATTTTCACGGTTCATTAAGTTTAACCAATGTTACGCATGGTCACAAAAGATTATTTCACCTGAGTTTTTCTTTCTTTTTACAGATGACTATCGTGCTATACCCTTCCAGGATACGGCACAACAGAGATAAAGGCGTAGACGTGCAGCAGGGACCCGTTCCAAGGTTTCTTTTTAGATTAAGACCCTGTGTAAACCTTTTTTATTGTCTCTTGTTGGCTCACACCCTCCTGGTACATAAAACGACCAAGAGGGATACCGACGTTATTGGCAAACTTATTATTCGCTGATCTAAAATGGACGTTACAAGGGCAGCATCCAATGTGTTTTTGGGATTTATGCCCTTACCAAAGTTGCTCTTTCGTCACGCCCAATTTATGCACGTACCCAGAAATTCAGGGATCGTTATCGAGGGTGGTACTCAGCCCAGTATATGTTGTAAAGTCCGAATACCTTCGGGAGTGTTCGGCGTCGCGAGTTTGGCCATATATGCATCAGCTCCGATCATGTCCTTGGTCAATAGTTGGGTTTGCCTGGCTCCCGTGTTTTGCTACCTTACGTTCCTCTCTATCGGCTCAGGTGGCATCGGGAGAACTACTATGATTGTGCCCTTGTACATCTGGATGAGCAGCTCAGTAGAGAAAGCCAAAAACTGACTGTCATGATAAAGCGAGAGACTGGTCAACCACTCGATGACTCAACAGAATCTTCGCGATTCCTCCGCATTAATGAAGGACCGGTTTCCCGGTCACATATGTACATGCATCATATTCGGATGAGCGCGGACATACCAGGGGTTATATAGTAGCCCCACCATCAAACTCCTATGGCTAAGTGAAAGTGTTAAAGCTATATGGTCTGATTGCCTTGTTCGTCGCGCTATCACCTCCTCAAGGGATCAAGACATTGGATCAAGTATGATTACGCGCTTTGCCAAACACCCCCGCATTATATGCGTGGGGGCTGAAGCCGATGACTGCAAACTTTCAGGTTCTATACATACATACATAAACGGCCGCACAGGAGGCACTACAATACTTTATGGGCAAAAGTATAAATACAACCTTTATTATCAAAAGCATTGTTTTTACAATCAAGATACATGTCACTGGAACATGGTATTCTTTCAGCACTGAGCCTCTATTAAACGGGCACGTTCTAGGACTTCATCAAAATAGTGCTCGGGCGAGTCCTGACCCCCGGGCGGACCCCTGGTTGCAATATCAGTGGCCTCCATCTTCTCCCAATGTGTCTTAACAGGGGCAAGAGCCATCCGCGCACCCTCTATGCACGCCGACCTCTTGACAGCGCCGATATGCGGCACAGCACGAAGAAATCATTGCACCAAACCAAAATAACTACCCAGGCTCAGCTCCTTCGGCCACAGATGATCCACGACAGCCTTCATGGCAAGCCCGGACAACCTATGAAGCTTGGCCCACTCGGCCATTTGCTCATTCAACAGCAGCGGATGCTTTGGAGCACTAAACTGCGACCAGAACAATCTAGCCCCTTATTGACCCATGATGCCAGTTGTGGCAGAGGGGCAGAGCGGAAGGCTGGGGCAACTGCCCACTTTGTACCTCGGGGTGCTGTGATGTAAAACCACTCAAGTTGCCATAGGTCGGACACCTCCGGGAAGGAACCCTTGGCCATACGGGGTCGACACCTTTGCTTATTATAGTGCCTCCGCACTCTGCGTGTCGCCCATCAATCATCTTCGGCTTCACATTGAAGGTCTTGAGCCATAAGCCGAAGTGTGTGGTAATGCGGAGGAATGCCTCACACACGACGATAAACGACGAGATGTGAAGGAAGGAATCTGGAGCTAGATCATGAAAATCTAGCCCGTAGTAGAACATGAGCCCTCTAACGAAGGGATCAAGACTAAAGCCTAGCCCTCGGAGGAAGTGGGAGATGAATACGACACTCCCGTTGGGTTCGGGTGTGGGGATAACCTGCCCTTGAGCAGGTAGCCTATGAAGGATTTTAGTGGTCAAATACCTATCCTCCCTAAGCTTCTTGATGTCCTCCTCTGTGACAGAAGAGGCCATCCACCGGCCTTGAAGGTTGGATCCGGACATGGTTGAAGGTCCGGAGCGCTTAGACCAAACCTTGGATGTTGGAACTCAAGGTAGGGAAAGGTAAGGATCGGGCGTGGAAAGAAAAGGACAGGTCTTGGCCTCTTTTTGTAAAGAGGGTGAATATCAAGCGTCCTCCGCATGGTCGTTTGGAACTTGCCTAGACCGAGGAGTCATACTAACGGCACGGTTGGGTTACCCGCGCCCCTATTGATGAGAATCCCGTGATAATGGGAACACGATCTCTGCTTCGACAAGACATGCCAATAAAACCGCCTCGCGAGACATGCAGTAGCAGGTTGAGAAAAATGGTTCGTATAATGACCAGGCCGCAGTGTGATGTCATGCTATGAAAAGTTGTCAGCAGATTAGATTTGTGGAATATTGTGCTCTCTACGGTGGTACATGGAATTTGTTTTGCAGAGCCGGACACGATTCATGTGTTCAAAATCTACCTTGGATTATTTGGAGAAGGAACCCGCCTTGCAATGCTGAAAACAATCTACACGCCGGACTCATCATCATTGAACACTAGTTCAGGGGCTACTGAGGGAGTCCAGGATTAGGGGTCCTCAGACAACCGGACTATGTACTTATGCCGGACTATTGGACTATGAAGATACAAGATTGAAGACTTCGTCCCGTGTCCGGGTGGGACTCGCCTTTGCATGGAAGGCAAGCTTGGCAATTTGGATATGTAGATTTCCTTCTCTGTAACCGACTCTGTGTAACCCTAGCCCCCTCCGGTTTCTATATAAACCGGAGGGCTTAGTCCGTAGGAGAGCAACAATCATAATCATAGGCTAGCTTCTGGGGTTTAGCCTCTACGATCTCGTGGTAGATCAACTCTTGTAATACTCATATCATTAAGATCAATCAAGCAGGAAGTAGGGTATTACCTCCATTGAGAGGGCCCGAACCTGGGTAAACATTGTGTCCCCCGCCTCCTGTTACCATTAGCCTTAGACGCACAGTTCGCGACCCCCTACCCAAGATCAGCCGGTTTTGACACCGACAGGGGGCACCCACCTGACCATGGTCCTTATGGATGGTAGAAGTGGGCTAAACATTCTATACGCTGAGACCCTAGAGGGGATGGGCATTCCGATGTCCAAGCTTAGTGAGAGCAACATGCAGTTCCACGATGTCATTCCTGGGAAAAAGGTAAAGTCACTTGGGCAGATTATTCTTGATGTGGTTTTTGGTGATTCCAAGAATTACCGCAAGGAAAAGTTGACATTTGAGGTAGGAGATTTCTGGAGTGCTTATCACGCCATTCTGGGGCAGGCCTGCGTATGCTCGTTTCATGGCCCAACGTTGTTACGTTTATCTCAAGTTGAAGATGCCCGATCCCAAAGGCGTGATCACAGTTACAGGAAATAAACAAAGAGCAGAAGAGTGCCTTCAGAATGGTTGCAAGATTGCAGATGAAAGTTGGGAGCCGTAGAGATGCAAGAGTAACAGAAAACCGCAGATCTGGGTGATTTGCTGCAGTCCAAGAAGCCTGCTTCAGAATCTGCATTTTAGCCGACTAGAGAAACCAAGCCTGTTCACATCCACCTAGAAGAACCTAATGCAGCTCCGACTCACATATCGACGACACTCGACAGCAAATAGGAAGCCGCACTCATCCAGTTCCTCCGTGAGAACTAGGACATCTTTGCATGGGAACCTTCTGACATGCCGGTGTACCCAGGGGGCTGGCTGAGCATCGTTTGCGTGTCGACCCAAAAGCAAAATCAGTCAAAGAGCATCTTTGACGGTCTGCCGTTGAGAAGAGAAAGTTTATTGGCGAAGAAGTGGCTCGGCTCCTGGCAGCCGAGTTCATCCGCAAGATTTACCACTCCGAGTGGATCACCAACGTCATCATGGCCCCTAAGAAAGATGATTCACTTCGTATGTGTATTGATTTCAAGCATATCAATTGGGCCTGCCGAAAAGATCATTTTCCTCTCCCCTGCATCAATCACAAAGTTGACTAGACAACGGGGTGTGAGCATTTGTCCTTGTTGGATGCGCATTTCGGGTACCATCAGATCCGTCTGTATGGGCCCGACGAAATAAAAACAGCCTTCATCATCCCATTCGGATATTTTTGCTATGTTACCATGCCTTTTGGTCTGAAGAATACTGGATCCACATTCATGCGCATGATACAGAAGTGTCTGCTCACTCAAATCAGTCAGAACATGGTAGCATACATGGATGATATCATGGTCAAGTCACGCAAGAGTTCCAACCTACTGACTGACATCAATTTGAATCCCTCCAAGTGCACATTTGAAGTTCTAGGTGGGAAGTTGCTCGGTTTTCTTGTTTCCGAACGAGGAATCGACTCAAATCTAGAAAAGATTGGAGAAATCGTCCAAATGAAATGCCCTGTGCGGGTACATGATGTTCCGAAGGTTACGGGTTTCTTGGGTGCCCTCAGTCGATTCATTTCTCGCCTCGGTGAAAAGGCATTGCCTCTTTACGGACTGATGAAAAATTCTGATACATTCGAGTGGACTCCTAAAGCTCAAGCAGCGTTTGTAGAGATCAAAGCCCTGCTTTCCACCCACCCGGTTCTTGCTGCTTCATTCAGCAAAGATCCTCTGTTGTTATATATTGCAGTGACTGGACAGGTTGTCAGTACGGTGCTCATAGTCGAGCAAGAGGGGGAAGGTAAAGCCTATATAGTTAAGCGCCTAGTGTATTACATTTCTGAAGTTTTGACTCCATCAAAGCAAGGTTATCTGCATTAGCAGAAGCTTGTTTATGGAATCTATATGACGACGAAGAAAGTTGCACACTACTTCGCAGATCAATAGGTTTCAGTTGTTAGTGATGCCCCATTGTTAGAAATTCGGAACAATCGAGACGCAACTGGTCGAGTGGCTAAGTGGACTATTGAACTCATTCCTCTTGATATCAAGTTCAAAGCAAAGAAGGCTATTAAGTCTCAGGCAATTCCAGATTTCCTGGCTGAGTGGATTTAGCAACAACAACCAACTCAAGTCCACTCGAAGCACTAGACCATGTTCTTTGATGGATCCAAGATGTTGAATAGTTCTGGTGCCGGTGAGGTTCTGGTATCCGCGAGAGGTAACAAGCTCACTTATGTGTTGCAGATTCACTTTGATTTTTGCAATAATGAAGCCGAGCACCAAGTGCTTTTATATGGGTTGACTATGGCCATTTCACTCGGCGTCCGTCGCCTAATTGTTTGCGATGACTCCGATCTGGTAGTGAATCAAGTGATGAAAGAATGGGTTGTCAGGAGCCCGTCCATGACAGGATACTGCAATGCAGTGAGGAAGTTAGAAAAGATGTTCGAAGGGTTAGAGCTCCACCGTATACCCCGACTCAAGAATAAGGCCGGTGATGATCTGGCTAAATTAGGTTCCACTCGAAAGCCTATTCTGAGTAATGTGTTCTTAGAGCATCTCCACACCCCGTTAGTTCAAGAAGATCCCTTTACAGAGAAGCGCCCACAACCGATAAGTTCAACTAATTCAAATGAAGTTGAGGTCCCAGCAGTTGTCGGCCTATTCATGGAGGGTTTGGTGATCATCCCCGACTGGATAGTACCGTACATTGCATATTTTCTTAGGCAAGAGCTCCTAGAGGATGCAGATGGAGCTTGGTAGATCGTTCGCAGCTCCAAAGACTTCACAGTGATAGGTGATCAGCTTTATAGAGAAAGTGTGACCGCATAGCTCAGCGGTGCATCACTCCAGAAGGGCGTCGACTGATCCTACATCAAATTCAGTCGGGGACCTATGTTCACCAAGCGTCCTCTTGGACCATCGTGCCCAAAGCATATCGAGCGAGATTCTATTGGCCGCGAGCAAACGAAATGGCTAAGGAGATAGTCGAGAAGTGTGAAGGTTGCCAGTTTTACTCGAACATGTCTCACAAACCTGCATCGGCTTTGAAGACTATTCCACTCGTCTTGCCATTTGCTATTTGGGGACTCAACATGGTTGGGCCCTTGAGGACTACCAGAAGCGGCTTCACCCATGTAACGCCCCGGATACAACTTTCCATATTCGTAACTCCAACTCTTGCCTTTTCCGGAGATGCGATATGATTTTTCCTCCGTGGTTGGGTTTTTGTCTTTTGTTTTGCTATTTATTCTTGTCATGCATTTCATCATCGCATCATTTGCATTGCATTGGCACTCGTTTCCATCTTTATTTTTTTTAACTTGCATCCGCTCGTAGTTGCCGCGTTCCCCCCTTGCTTTTGTTGACCGCCCTGAAACCAACCGTGTTTTCGTTTCCCTTTTGTCTGACCACCTAACCTCTCTTGCCAGCTCGCAGCCCCCTCACGAGCGCGTCCGAAACTCCCCCAAACCTGAACCGGTCTGTCGCCCGATGGATCCGGATCATCCCCTAACGTCCCGAAAACATCTTCGTTTTCCCTTTGGACTTCCCTAGTCTATTTTGTATCGACCGCCCGATTTGATTGGAGGGTCCAAACTCCCCTCTTTTACTACTTATAGTCCACCCACATGCCTATTTGGACAAACCCTAGACCAACCCCCTACAATTCCTCCACCCCGCCGCCAGACCAGATCCACCTCGGGATCCTCCCGCCGCCACCTCGCACTCACCAAGCATCCAATCCTGCAGCCTCCACCATTCCTGGTCGTCAGATCTTCGATCCATAGGCCTCGCTTGTGCCCCAGTTTTCCCCAGTGCCTCGTGCCCCGCAGCTGGCCCAGTTCCAGATCGAGGCGAGCTCGTCCCCAAGCCGCAGGGAGCCGCCGTTCCTGTCTGCCGCCGGCGACCGAGCCTACAGCTAGCAAGATGAGCTCCGTTGACCGCGCCTCCCCTATCCTTCCTTCACTCCTGCCTTGTTTCTCTCCTTCCCTGATCTCTTTTTTTCTTGGACAGCAGCGCCGCCATGGGAGCCTCGCAGCAGCTTCGTGCGGGTCGCCTCCTCGCCAAGTCCCACCACTACCACCTTCCGGATCCGACATGTGCCGTCGTCCCGCGCTCCTCTTCACCCAGGCGAACCGCACTCGGCCTCCACCGCCTCCTCCCGAATCTGCTCCTCCTCGCCTCTACCGGACCAGACCAGCAGGTCCACTCGCCCCTTGCCCCGTGCTTTCCCTTTCTTCTCTTTCTTCCTCCTACAGTTCTTCCTCCCCGTCCCTCTCTCTGAACCCTCTGTCGTTTTTTTCAGCAGCAGCTCCTGCCGCAGCTGCGGCTCGCTCGATCCCCTGCCTCGAGCGTGTTGACCGTGCCCCTCCTCATCGCCATGGATCCGCGTCAAGCTCCGCCTCCCCGCGTCTCGCCAAGACCCTCTTCACTCAGATCCCGTCGCCGGCAGCCGTTCCCGCCCTCCGTCGCTCTGAACCTGCTGCTGCTGTCGCGGTTCTTCAGTAACGAAGAAGGAGCAGCCCGCTCGCCTCGCTCCCGTTGACCAGCACGCGTTGCCAGCCTTCTAGGCCGCTAGCTCCAAGGCCCAGCCGAAGCCAGCCAGCCCCGGCTTCCTCCAGCCTCGCGCCCTCTTGGGCCTCCTGCACCGACTGGGCCGAGCCCATGGGTGAGGCCCCCAGCCCCTCCAGATTCGGCCATGCGTTTTTTCCCTGTTGCGTTTTTTTTCAATTTTCCAAAGAAACTGCATATTTACAGATTGACCCCTGTTGTTCATGCATATAATAACTCCACAACCGTGCATCGGATTAAAATGATTTATATATGTAAAATGCTTAGAATTTTGTGTAGATTAATAATTGGTCATTTTCATCCATGTTTAAAATGTTTAAAATGTTGTTTGCATTTAATTTGCTAAATGCCATGTTAAAATGATTTATTTCATAACTAAATAACCGTAGCTCGGAATTAAATGTTGTTTATATGTAAATGGGGTGGACAAATGCCTAGTTTAACATGGTGCACTTTATGTTCCTGTTTAACAACCTTAAAATATGGTTTAGGGCAGAACAGTACCAAATTCATTTTATGCACATGGGGATTTTCCGAAAATGTTGTTTGTTGTTCCAGCCTCATTTAAACTTGCCTAGATAGGTAGTTTAATTATGCTTCACCTCTTGCCATGTTAATCAACATTTAATATTGTTGGGTACATAAATGAGAGAGAACTAAATATTTGATGTGGTGTTTTGCTAATATGCAACTCGTTGCATATTGAGCTCCACTTAACTTGTAGTATTGTTTGTTGCACTTTGCCATGCCATGCCTCTTTAAACCGGACATGCATCATACTTGTTTGTGCATCATGACATGTTTATGATTGTGTGTTTACCATGTTGTTTGCTTATTTCCGGTTGTTCCTCTTCTTGATAGTTGTCGGTAACATTGTGATTGTGAGGATTCGTTCGACTACGCCCGTTCGTCTTCTTCATGGACTCGTCCTTCTTCCTAGCGGGATTTCAGGCAAGATGACCGCTACCCTGGATCTCACTACTATCAATGCTATGCTAGTTGCTTCATTCTACCGCTTTGCTGCGCTACCTATCACTTGTTATCAAGCCTCCCAATTTGCCATGTCAGCCTCTAACCTTTTCACCCTTCCTAGCAAACCATTGCTTGGCTATGTTACCGCTTTGCTCAGCCCTCTTATAGCGTTGCTAGTTGCAGGTGAAGTTGAAGATCGCTCCATGACGGACATGATTAGGTTGGTATATCACAATATCTCTTATTTAATTAATGCATCTATATACTTGGTAAAGGGTGGAAGACTCGACCTTATGCCTGGTGTCTTTTTCCACTCTTGCCGCCCTAGTTTCCGTCATACCGGTGTTATGTTTCCAGATTTTGCGTTCCTTACGCGGTTGGGTGATTTATGAGACCCCCTTGACAGTTCGCTTTGAATAAAACTCCTCCAGCAAGGCCCAACCTTGGTTTTACCATTTTCCTCACCTAGCCCTTTTTCCCTTGGGTTTCCGGAGCCCAAGGGTCATCTTTATTTTAGCCCCCCCGGGCCAGTGCTTGTCTAAGTGTTGGTCCGAACCGAGCCGCCTGCGGGGCCCCCTCGGGGAAACTCGAGGTCTGGTTTTACTCGTAGCCTGTCTCATCTGGTGTTGCCCTGAGAACGAGATATGTGTAGCTCCTATCGGGATTGCCGGTGCATCGGGCGGTTTTGCTGGTCTTGTTTTACCATTGTTGAAATGTCTTGTAAATTGGGATTCCGAGTCTGATCGGGTCTTCCTGGGAGAAGGTATATCCTTCGTTGATCGCGAGAGCTTATCATGGGCTAAGTTGGGACACCCCTGCAGGGTATAAACTTTCGAAAGCCGTGCCCACGGTTATGGGCAGATGGGAATTTGTTAATGTCCGGTTGTAGATAACTTGACACCAGATCCGTATTAAAACGCATCAACCGCGTGTGTAGCCATGATGGTCTCTTTTCGGCGGAGTTTGGGAAGTGAACACGGTTTTGGGTTATGTTTGACGTAAGTAGGAGTTTAGGATCACTTCTTGATCATTGCTAGCTTCATGACCATTCCTTTTGCTCTCTTCTCGCTCTTTTTTGCGTATGTTAGCCACCATATATGCTTAGTCGCTGCTGCAACCTCACCACTTTACCCCTTCCTTTCCCATTAAGCTTTGCTAGTCTTGATACCCATGGTAATGGGATTGCTGAGTCCTCGTGGCTCACAGATTACTACAACAATAGTTGCAGGTACAGATTATGCGATGATCATGACGCGAGAGCGATGCTTACTTGCTTGAGTTCTTCTTCTGCTTCTTCTTCGATCAGGGGATAGGTTCCAGGTCGGCAGCCTGGGCTAGCAGGGTGGATGTCGTTTGAGTTTCTGTTTGTGTTTCATCCGTAGACGGATGGTGCTGTTATGTAAGATGATGTTGTATTCGTGTGGCATTGTATGCCTTTTGTATGTATCCCCATCTATTATGTAATGTTGATGTAATGCTATCCACCTTGCAAAAGCGTTTCAATATGCGGGTCTATCCTTGGTGGGACCTTTGAGTTCCTTTTGGATAGGGTCGCATATTGGGCATGACAAGTTGGTAATCAGAGCCTCGACCGACCCTAGGAGCCCCCTTGATTGTTGGCCGTTGTTGAGTCTAGAAGAAAACTATTTTGAGTCTTAGGATTATATGTATATCAGAGAGTAGGATTCCTTTTACTCCTCAGCCCCCTTGTCGCTCTGGTGAGGTCTCCTGATGTAGATGTTTTGTCTTTCCTCTCCTCAAATTTCACTAAAATTTTTTTAGGATCACGCGGGTATCTTGGAATCGTTCCGATGGTTTTGTGACGAGAACATTGTTCTTTGTGCCTCCTGTCTATTATGTGGCATTGACCCGGGGAGTTGAGCTACGAGGTGTTGTCGTCACAATTTTATCGTTGCAGTTCTGGAATACCTGAGTTTTGCCGACATCGAAAATCTCTTTTATGCAGTTGTTGGTGAGATAACCTCGATGCCACCCAGTACTGGGGCGGGAGTTCGGGAGTATTGCCATAGCTCGTATAACGGATGCTTTTCGAAGGTTGAGGTACACGATTTCCAGAGTTTTCTTGGTTATGTGTTGACGGATGGATACAGCTGGATGTAGGGATTGTTAGTTTGGGTGAGATATATTGCTTGCCCTGTATCCCCAACACCAGATTGCATAACCAGAAAGTTTCGGGAGTTTATAGGTGGGAATTCAAGTAGCTCCTAGATTATCTTTCCGACAGATGCCTGATATGGGATTGGGTAAATCTCTATCATATGTATTTGTTCCGGCTTATTTCTGCAAGCCAATCCTTTGTTTTGTTTTGAGTTGTGGTACTCGAGTTGCTTCAAAGTCAAGTGTTGATTCCATACCTTTCAAGCGGTGTTCTCATATTTCTATGGGAGTACTAATCCTTTTGATCATTGAGGTTGTCATGTTAATTCTTTTCCAACCGGTGCGCTTCTCTTCGAGATGATCCCATCATTCTCCCCATCCGCAAGATCAATTCTATGTTTTCTCAATGGTGTTTGTTTCGTTCATCCCAAGTTGTCTTTGTTTTCCCGCCCTCCCACCCTTTTTCTTCAAGGACTCAGATTTCTTAATCATGTATCCTTTTATTTGTGGGAAGTCTCTTCATTCTTTTCTTTCAATATTCTTATCCGGTGATTCTCACGAAGATACTAACGGAGCTTCAAGTTCATTATTCTTCGTCTCTTTTCTTCTCCGGTGGATTAATTTCAAGTCTCGGTGTTATCATATCTCTTCCTATTGTTTCACATATCTTCCCATGTGAATTTCTTATCCAAGGCTCTATTATTTATTCACCACTCCCAGTTCATATCCCGAGTGCTGAAGATATCTCAGAAGATTCGTGCTTCCATTCTCTATCTGTTCAAGTTATTTTGAGGTTGTTATCTCATTCAAGCCATTTAATTCAACCAGTGAAATTTCTCTTTAAAATCATTTTCCAACGGTGTTTTCTTTTGAGTGGGCCCTAACCCACAGGTCTTTTCCTAGGATCTTATCTGACTCTTCTAATTTTCCCGGAGCCATTCACAAATTCTTTTCAAGTGTGACGTAAGAATGAATTTCATCAGTCAGATGTTTTCCAAGATCGATTTCAAATTATTTTTCCCTGTTGGCTCAACCTCTTTGTTTTTCATTCTCCTGGAGTATCTCCAAAAATTCAGGGTGGTTCTCGTCATCATTCTCAACATGTGAAGACCGAAGAAGTGTTTCCTCTAAATCTTGGTCCATTCTCTTGAAGATTCATGGTTCTAGCTTCATGCCATCCTCATAATTGTTTTAGATTGTGAGAATTCCTTTCACCCATCCAAAGCATTTCTTGAGTTCTTTCCATTTTATTCCTATGAAGGCCATCATTTCGGGCTTATTCATTCTCAGCTTTTAGCTCTCCTTCTCCATATTCTACCGGTGCATCATTCAAGTATTCTCTAATAAGCTCATGATCTCTTCGTTCACTTGTATCTAAATCCCCTCAAGTATCTTCATTATTTTCGGTGAATTGTGCCTTTGCTACTTCCATTTTCAATTCTTACGGTGGTTTGTCCAACATTCCTCTTCCGTTGTTATCATACCAATTCATTCGTTGTTTCCAAATCCCACCGGTGGTTCCATCTATACCTTCTCAAGTCTACGCTATATCTCTCTTAATCCTTTTTCAATGGGAATAAGTAGTATGCCAAATCCGTTGCTTGTCATCAATTAATTTGATAAAGGATAAGCATACAATAAATCTTATTATTATTTCTTCGAGGTGATTCAATTCTTTTCTTCCGGAGATTGTTGATGATGAAGTAATTCTCGGTTCTAGTGTTTCATCTTTTCTTTTTCGGAGTTCCAAGGTTTTCGCATTATCTCGTCGTGAAGCTCCATCTAAATCATCGTAAGGCTTCACCTTGTGTTTTCAAATTCTCTTTCTTTTTATCATCCTTTTATTACCGGAGTTCGTCGTGGAGGTTCTACATGGTGGTTCATCAAGGATTCCTTTCATTCTGCAATTGTTCTTCAAGATTTCTCTCGAAGTTATGATCCGCCAAGCTATACTCTAAACTAAACATGGTGCTCAACACATGTTTTGTTTTGAGGAGTTCAAGCATTCTTCAGCTTGCATCCGGAGTGCAATTCTTTCTACCTTAGCTTTTGAGGTGGTGTTATGTCACTCTTGACAATTTCCTTCATGTTTCATGATTCATATGTTGTCAAGAATGAGGTATTTTTAATCAATTAATCTCCTCGTTGGAGTTATCTTGTGTCATATTTCACCTAAAGCCTTCCCTAAGGAATGTTGCTAATTGTGGTGCTTATCGATAATCCATGTTTCCTCCTATTCTCTCATTAAAAGAAGATTTCATCTCTTCGTTGATCTCAAGCAAGCAATCGTTTTAGTTAGTGGCCGATTGTCACCTCATAATTTTGAGAAGTTTACCATAAGCCCACTACAAGCTTATTTGTTTCGTTGTTTGTTTTCCAACGACTCCGTTATAACCTTCTCGGAAGGATGCTTTCCAAGCTCACTTGTGGTAGAAGTTGGCATTGTCTTCTCCATTCTTCTATTTCAATGATCTATCTTCTATTCTTTCTTCTGGAGGCATGGTTATGTTGCTCTCTTCACTCATCATCTCGAATTGTGAGGACCGTGATCTTTTCATGCTTATCCATTTAACCAAAGTGTTGTGTCATCTGTTCAAGTGCTTTTCATCTTATCAAGGTTTCCTTCTTCTTTCAGTCAGAGTGCTGCCCAAATTATATCAATCTTATTCCTTCTCTATCTAGTTTTAACCGGAGTGGTTTCAATATCTATCTTATCACTAAACCTCTTGGTTCTCGTCATATCCCTTGTTCCTCTTTTCTAACGGAGTGTTTTCAACTTTGCTCATCTTCGTTATCTTCTTTCTTTAATTTTTCTCAACATCTCAAGGTTCATGGTTTCACTCGTTTGTCGAAGAAGCAACTTAGTTTACCTCTTCTCTTCCTCTTCCGTTTCTCTCCGGTGCCATCCTAGATCTCGGGACGAGATCCTCTCGTAGTGGTGGAGTGTTGTAACACCGCGGATACAACTTTCCATATTCGTAACTCCAACTCTTGCCTTTTCCGGAGATGCGATATGATTTTTCCTTCGTGGTTGGGTTTTTGTCTTTTGTTTTGCTTTTTATTCTTGTCATGCATTTCATCATCGCATCATTTGCATTGCATCGGCACTCGTTGCCATCTTTATTTTTTTAACTTGCATCCGCTCGTAGTTGCCGCGTTCCCCCCTTGCTTTTGTTGACCGCCCCGAAACCAACCGCGTTTTCGTTTCCCTTTTGTCCGACCACCTAACCTCTCTTGCCAGCTCGCAGCCCCCTCACGAGCGCGTCCGAAACTCCCCCGAACCCGAACCGGTCTGTCGCCCGATGGATCCGGATCATCCCCTAACGTCCCGAAAACATCTTCGTTTTCCCTGTGGACTTCCCTAGTCTATTTTGTCTCGACCGCCTGATTTGATCGGAGGGTCCAAACTCCCCTCTTTTCATATTCATAGTCCACCCACATGCCTATTTGGACAAACCCTAGACCAATCCCCTACAATTCCTCCACCCCCCCGCCAGACCAGATCCACCTCGGGATCCTCCCGCCGCCACCTTGCACTCACCAAGCATCCAATCCTGTAGCCTCCACCATCCTTGGTCGTCAGATCTTCGATCCAACGGCCTCCCTTGCGCCCCAGTTTTCCCCAGCGCCTCGTGCCCCGCAGCTGGCCCCGTACCAAATCGACGCGAGCTCGTCCCCGAGCCCCAGGGAGCCGTTCTTCCCATCTGCCGCCGGCGACCGAGCCTACAGCTAGCAAGATGAGCTCCGTTGACCGCGCCTCCCCTATCCTTCCTTCACTCCTGCCTCGTTTCTCTCCTTCCCTGATCTTTTTTTTCTTGGACAGCATCGCCGCCATGGGAGCCTCGCAGCAGCTTCACGCGGGTCGCCTCCTCGCCAAGTCCCACCACTACCACCTTCCGGATCCGGCGTGTGCCGTTGTCCCGCGCTCCTATTCACCCAGGCGAACCGCACTCGACCTCCACTGCCTCCTCCCGAATCTGCTCCTCCTCACCTCTACCGGACCGGACCAGGAGGTCCACTCACCCCTTGCCCCGTGCCTTCCCTTTCTTCTCTTTCTTCCTCCTGTAGTTCTTCCTCCCCGTCCCTCTCTCTGAACCCTCTGTCGTATTTTTCAGCAGCAGCTCCTGCCGCAGCTGCGGCTCGCTCGATCCCCTGCCTCGAGCGTGTTGACCGTGCCCCTCCTCATCGCCATGGATCCGCGCCAAGCTTCGCCTCCCCGTGTCTTGCCAAGACCCTCTTCACTCGAATCCCGTCGCCGGCAGACGTTCCCGCCCTCCGTCGCTCTGAACCTGCTGCTGCTGTCGCGGTTCTTCAGTAACGAAGAAGGAGCAGCTCGCTCGCCTCGCTCCCGTTGACCAGCGCGCGTGGCCAGCCTCCTGGGCCGCTAGCTCCAAGGCCCAGCCGAAGCCAGCCAGCCCCGGCCTCCTCCAGCCTCGCGCCCTCTTGGGCCTCCTACACCGACTGGGCCGAGCCCATGGGTGAGGCCCCCAGCCCCTCCAGATTCGGCCATGCGTTTTTTTCCCTGTTGCGTTTTTTCTATTTTCCAGAGAAACTGCATATTTACATATTGACCCCTGTTGTTCATGCATATAATAACTCCACAACCGTGCATCAGATTAAAATGATTTATATATGTAAAATGCTTAGAATTTTGTGTAGATTAATAATTGGTCATTTTCATCCATGTTTAAAATGTTTAAAATGTTGTTTGCATTTAATTTGCTAAATGCCATGTTAAAATGATTTATTTCATAACTAAATAACCGTAGCTCGGAATTAAATGTTCTTTATATGTAAATGGGGTGGAAAAATGCGTAGTTTAACATGGTGCACTTTATTTTCATGTTTAACAACCTTAAAATATGGTTTAGGGCAGAATAGTACCAAATTCATTTTATGCACATGGGGATTTTCCGGAAATGTTGTTTGTTGTTTCGGCCTCATTTAAACTTGCCTAGATAGGTAGTTTAATTATGCTTCACCTCTTGCCATGTTAATCAACATTTAATATTGTTGGGTACATAAACGAGAGAGAACTAAATATTTAATGTGGTGTTTTGTTAATATGCAACTCGTTGCATATTGAGCTCCACTTAACTTGTAGTATTGTTTGTTGCACTTTGCCATGCCATGCCTCTTTAAACCGGACATGCATCATACTTGTTTGTGCATCATGACATGTTTATGCTTGTGTGTTTACCATGTTGTTTGCTTCTTTCCGGTTGTTCCTCTTCTTGATAGTTGTCGGTAACATTGCGATTGTGAGGATTCGTTCGACTACGCCCGTTCGTCTTCTTCATGGACTCGTTCTTCTTCCTAGCGGGATTTCAGGCAAGATGACCGCTACCCTGGATCTCACTACTATCATTGCTATGCTAGTTGCTTCGTTCTACCGCTTTGCTGCACTACCTATCACTTGTTATCAAGCCTCCCAATTTGCCATGTCAGCCTCTAACATTTTCACCCTTCCTAGCAAACCATTATTTGGCTATGTTACCGCTTTGCTAAGCCCTCTTATAGCGTTGCCAGTTGCAGGTGAAGTTGAAGATCGCTCCATGACGGATAGGATTAGGTTGGGATATCACAATATCTCTGTCGGGGAAGCTGATCCACGAACACCTATGGGACCGGCGGACCGGGTCCCTTTCGGTTCGGTGGGGGGCGGTGATCGTACGAAGAGCAGATCGAGGCGAAACACACGAGCAGTTTACCCAGCTTCGGAGCTCTCCGGAGAGATAACACTCCTACTGCTGCTTGTCTGATTGTATTGAGTTCTTGCTCGGGTGCGCTGAGTGCTACAGTACACACGAGACCAAGCTTGAGTGTTTTCTGGTTTCGAACCGAACCGAACCCCCTTTCGACGTTGCGCATGGGCTTCCTTTTATATGCTCAAGGGGTCACCGACACGTGGCAAAGTAGATAATGGTAAAAATGGAAAAAGAGGGGTGGTTGGTACAGTCACTTGCACAGTACATCCTACCTAACCCTGTCGGCAGGGGACAAGGGCATTAAATGCCCGCCCGCGTCGCCCAAACAGTGCAGAAAAGGACCGTCAGGGGCGCCACCGCTTGCCACGATGGCAATCTTGTCAGCGTCGCATGCCACCGCGCACCGCTGGCTGCACAGCCTCTCGCCACGCACGCCTGGAAAGGCCCCAGGGCGACACGTTGGTGGATGTGCTGGAGCGTGGGTACAGAGTGGTCGCTTGCCGCGGTCGTTGTCTTGTCGCGTCCGGAAGCTTGTCGCTCACCGGGCCTTGCCGGGACGCGTGGAGCGTCACGGCAAGTTCCTTGAGATGCCTTGGTTGGCCTTCCCAGCAAGCTCCTCTTGCCGGGGCCTTGTCTCCTTGGCTTGAATACTTTGTTCTTGAATGGCTCCAAAGGAACCACGGAGGACCTTGGCGGTCACCCGGCAAGCCTTGCCGCGGGGTGCTGCAACTGCCCGTGCACAAGTTCGGGATACTAGGGTACCCCTACTCTAGTACACCGAAAGGAGCCCCCGGGCCTGGGCCACACACGGTGCCGAGCGCTGTTGGGCCAGGCCCAAAACAGGGCACGGGCACGCGCGGCCTGGGTCACGCCGTATCTTACTCCGTATCCACCGCACCCTCCCCCAACGGCACGCGTCGAATGCGGCGTCGTGGGGGAGATCGCGGGTGGTTTCTTTATTCGAAAGGACGAAACGTCCGCCCCCTTCCCCTTTATAAGCAGGGGAAACAGGGGCAGTTCGCCCATCTCGCCGGTTGCTACTCCATTTTCACAAATATCCGCTGCTCCCCCTTCTTCCCGAAGCCGAAAGAGAGCAGCGCTCCGCCCCCCATTGCCACCAGCACCACCAACGCCGTCGATCTCCCCCACCACCTCCGCCATGGCTCCGAAAGCCGACAAGGGGAAGGGCGTGAAGTCGGCCGAGGCGCAGCGGCTCGCGGCGCTGAGAAAGGAGCGGGCCATCTTCCCTCCTCAGCTTGACGCAAAGGAGCTGAGGGAGTACTACTATCTCTTCTGGTCAACGGAGACGCGAGCGCATCCGCGCACGAAGGTACTCCCGGCTACCGCTTCAGAACTGGCTCCAAATGGCTATCCTTTCTTCGTACTTTTCTTCTACTGTGGGCTCTGCCCGCCCTTCTCTGAATTCTTCTGTGACGTCATGAACACCTACGGGTTCCGCCTCCTTGACTTCACCCCCAACGCCGTTCTGACCATGGCAGTTTTCGCACATTTCTGCGAAAACTTTGTCGGAGTCCATCCAAATGTAGCCCTTTTCCGCCACTTCTTTATGCCCTGAGTCGAGAGAGGGGAGCCCCTTGCCAGCGGAATTGCTTGGATCTCGAGAGTCGGCAAGAAGGAAGCCTATCTGGAGGGAGAGCTCCACAGCAAGTGGGAGGAATGGAGAGGAGAGTGGTGCTGGATTGTCGAGGAGAACCCGCAGCCATTTACTGCCCTGCGCCAAGCCCCAATAGTGCGTGGCAATGACTGGAGCAATGTGGCCCCGAAAGACGACATGCTGAAGATTGCCGTCACCCGGATCCTACGCCTCAGGCTTGCCGGGCTCACCGTAGGCGCCGTTGGCGCAGATTTTCTTCGCCGTCGCATCGCCCCCCTGCAGGAGAGGAGGAGACCCGCCTGGGAGTTTCAGAACTCGGCGGATATCATGAGGCTGCGCCCGGGCCTCAATTTCAACTTCACCGTCCTGGAGCTGGATGCAATGCTCCTGGAGCTGTTCAAGCGCGATCCTCAACATCCATTCATGTTGCCGAGGAGGGTCGTTCCGTTGTGCAACAACTCTTCGCTCGACCGCATCCGTGCAATGATGCCGCTGTGCGACTCGCACGGCATCGTCCCGACTTGGCAAGAGCCTTCACATGACGTCGTGCGGGATTTCTTTGATGGCTTGGTAGAAGTGCCGGTCCGTGCTGATGAACAGAAGAGACTCACCCGCGACACCACCGATGATGAGATGCAGTGCATCACCACCAGGCTGGAGGAGGCAGCGGCAGCCGCTGCCGCGGGTGAGTTTGGGTTCACCGTGGAGGAGGCAGAGGCAGCAGAGGCGGCAAGCCTTGCCGAGCGCGAGGAGTTCACCGACGAGGAAGAGCTCGACGGGCCTGAAGCTGAGCCGAGCAAGCCCGCCGAGGGAGAGCTTGTTGGGCCCGAACCTTCAGACAGCCTGCCGCAGGCGGAGCCCTCAGCCCCGCCAAGAAGGCGCCTCCGCAAGGCCGCAGACGTAGCGGGGCGGGAGACGAGCCAACAGCCGCCGAGCCGCGTGACACGCTCTACCGCGGCAAGCACCGTTGCCGCGGGAGCGCCTCACGCCGCTGCGGCAACTGGAGCGGGGTCTTCTCAGTCCGCCGCTACTGCTCCTGCGAAGCGGGCAAGGGAACCTACCCCTCCGCCTCGTCGCACCGGAGGCGAGCCGGACTTCGATCTCTCCGCGCTCAGCTCCGACGAGGAAGAAGAAGAGTAAGATTCCTTGCTATTCTTGTAGTTCTTCAATTTTGTTGCTTTGTCTTGTATCTAACTTGCTTTTACTCTGAACCTATTCCATTTCAGGACGCTGGCCCAGAGAGCGGCGAAGAGAGCCAAGGCTCCGGTGATTGTCATCGAGGATGACCCCATTGCGACAGCAGAGGGCGTGCCCGAGACCACCTTGCCGGACCCGGCAAGCATTCCTCAGAGCAGCCCCCAGCGCAGCCCCCAGCGTAAGTACATAGTTTACCTCCTGCTGTCAGGTGCGCATGGTTGCTCTTCCTTTGCTGATATCTGACTGTTGCTTTGTGTAGGAGCAGAGCAGCCTCACCAGGAGTGCCTGAAAGCCGCTCCTGAAATGCCTTCTGCTTCGACTACACCACCAAGGGAGGCTTCCCCGGCAAGGGAGCGTTCTCCGGCAAGGGACAGCTCCCCGGCAAGGGACAGTTCTCAGGCAAAGGGCAGCACCAGTGATCCTCCGGTGGTTGAGACCACGACTGGAGATCCCAGCGCAGGTAACCCTTTTGCTTGAAAACTTCCCTTGGGTTCTTCTTCTTCTGATTTTCTTTCTGAGTATTTGCTTGACTTTTCTCCTTTTTCCGTTCGTCAGATCCATCTACCGCGGAGCCAATGGATACCGAGGCCGCTGGCGAGGAGAACGCTGAGGAGAACACGCGCAGCAACGCCGACGACGCCGTTGCCACCAAAGGAGAGGCCGGTGCTGATGATTCCACCGACGAAGAGGCCGCCAAGGCTGCCGCCGCAGAAGCTGGCGAGGGGTCCGACGATCGCCCTGACGGCCCTGAGGCCGCAGGTGCACCAGGCGCTGCGCCGACCGCCGATCCCTCCGCCGATGCTGCAGCGCCAGGCTCCGAAGAGCCCCAGCCCGGCACCTACTTGAAGGCCGGCGACGGTATTTCATCAAGCTTCCCTGGGCATCAAGCTCCAGGGCGCCGGTCGAAGGAGAAATTTTGGACGGAGAAGTGCTCGCCTCCGCTGGGCTGACGCTGGTCGACGCGCCAAGCAGCAGCAGCGATGAGCCTGAGGAGGAGCGGCTGCTGCGGAAGCTGCTGTCGCTCTACCGCGCCCGACAAGCCAAGCTGGCATCCCGAGAGGCACTTGTCGCGAAGGCGGGAGTGGATATTGAGAAGTGCGCGGAGGAGCTCCGTGGCCTCAGGCAGGAAGCCCTCCGGTCCCTGGCGGAGGAGCGGGAGCAACTTCTCGAGGAGCGGAAAGCCTTCCTCCTCGAGAAGGCTGAAGTTGAAGAGAAGCAACGGCTTGTCGCCGAAAGTCTATTTGCGCAGGAAGGAGAGTTGGCGCAGCGCAAGGTCAACCTTGACAGCCACGAGGAGGAGCTTGCCGCGCGCGAGCAAGCAATTGGCGGGGCTCTCAAGGAAGCAAAGGATGCCGCTGCAGCTGCCGAGGCCGCCAAGAAGGAGCTAGAGACGAAGGTAGCGCATCTGGAGGCTAATCTCAGGGCGAGCGGCGAGGAGCTTGCCGCTCTCAAGCGTGAGCGCGAGAAGGACGCTGCCGCTCATGGTGAGCTGCAGGGTCTTCTCGCTGAGAGGAGCAACGAGCTTAGCGCCGCCAAGGACTCCAATGCGAATCTGGAGTTGAAGCTGGCTACCTTGACTCAGACGCTGGACGGCGCCAGGGAGCGGGAGGTGGCCTTGTCGGAGAAGATCAAGGCCGACGAGGCGCTGTTGGCGAGTGCTGCTGCCTCCCAAAATGCTTTTAGGGAGACAGTGGAGCACTGGACCGAGGGTCTGGTGAATATTGCCGCCGCCATCGACGGGGAGTTGGCGCAGCTGAGGATGGATGATCTCAGGTACTCCTCCGACGAGCACCTCCAACCCAGCGCCAAGCTCAGCTTGTTCTTCAAGGGCATGGCGACGGCCCTCCAGCGACTCCGGGAGAAGATCCCAAAGCAGCTGGCCGACGAGTCGCGCAAGATCTGCACGGGAGTTCTTCAGAAGGTGCTGGTGAAGGTGGCCTTCTGCAACCCAGGCCTCAACCTCACCAACGTCCTCAGGTCCTTGCCGCCGGATGCTGATCTGGAGGCGCTCAAGGCCCTTGTGGCACCCATTGTGGACAAGGTGAGCGAAATCAAGAGGGTTGAGGGCGATCGCGTAGACTAGGCCGCCCGTCTTCTCTTTTTTCCTTGTCGCTGTTGGTCATGTCATTAGAACAATCTGTTAGAGCTGCGACAAGTTATCTTGTAATATAACTCTATTTTGGGTAGAGATTGCTGTGTTATTTCCTTTACTTGACTCCTTCCTTTGTATGTTTTTGCCCTACGCTTTTAGGGAACTTGTCGGCGCAGGCACCTTAGCCGCGAGCGCTGAGTGCGGGACATCACCAGCCTGCTGGCGGTGCCGCTTCCGACAAGAAACCTTGTCGCAACTAGTCGCAGCTCACTTAAGTTGTTGAGCGGACTCGAAACAAAGTAAGGGCGCAACTAGCTACGAGTTGGTTCCTCCGCGCACAGGTTTTCCATACAAAGTACGGTCGTTCGAGGAAGATAACTTAAAAATTTAAAACTGATTGCTCAAACTTTGGCAACTTAGCTACTTAGCTTTTCTGTCGTTTGCTTTCTGGTAAGGCGAAACTTCCTTGAACGATGCCTGGTCCACACCATTATCTTCTCCTTTCCCCCCGGCAAACTTGTGTGCGAGGGAACCTTCCTTTCCTTTTTGAGAAAAAGAAAGAAGAGAAAATAAAGATATGGTGCCTTCCGGCTCGTTATTTCTTACCGGGGGTAGGTGCTGCACAAAGTGTCAGATAAGGCATGCAAAAATAAAGTAGAAAGCATGATATTGACAAGATGTGCGGAGCACATGAGTTTTACTTATGCACGGGGTCTGCGCCCGGCTTTGTACAAAGGATTACATGCAACATCGGCAAGACTTGTACAAAAGGTGGTTGCCGGAACAGGTTCCGGCAACCGCGCCTTACGGGTAAAACTTACGAAGATGCTCAATGTTCCAGGAGTTGCTCACCGGAATGCCATCTTCGGTCTCAAGGCGGACAGCGCCAGGCCTAGTGACTCATTTCACCCGATAAGGGCCTTCCCACTTCGGCGTCAACTTGTTGGAATTCTTGACGGACTGAACGCGCCGAAGAACAAGGTCGCCTTCCTCGAGACTTCTGGCACTAACTTTGCGGGTATGGTAGCGGCGCAAAGCTTGCTGGTATCAAGCAGCTCGTACAGCGGTCTGAAGACGGTCTTCCTCAAGGAGCAGCGCGTCATCTTGTCGCATCTGCTCTTGCTCAAGCTCATCATAAGCGAGCACTCGAGGTGACCCGTATACGAGTTCCGTGGGGAGAACTGCCTCTGCTCCATAGACTAGAGAGAAAGGTGTCTGGCCAGTGGCTCGATTTGGCGTCGTCCTGATCGACCAAAGAACCACCGGTAGCTCGTCGATCCAGTTCTTTCCGCACTTGTGCAGCCTGTCGAAAGTTCTAGTCTTGAGCCCGCGCAGCACTTCAGCATTTGCCCTCTCCGCTTGACCGTTGCTTCTCGGATGAGCAACAGAAGTGAAGCAGACCTTGGCGCCAAGATCTTGGACGTACTGCATGACGGTGCGGCTCGTGAATTGCATGCCGTTGTCGGTGATGATCCTGTTAGGGATCCCGAAGCGGCAAACAATTGACCTGAAGAACTTGACTGCTGACTGTGCTGTCACCTTCCTCACTAGTTCCACTTCCGGCCACTTTGTGAACTTGTCGATTGCAACGTACAAGTACTCAAAGCCCCCGACAGCTCGGGGAAAGGGGCCGAGGATGTCGAGCCCCCAGACCGAAAATGGCCAGGATAAAGGGATCGTCTGGAGAGCTTGAGCTGGCTGGTGTATCTGCTTGGAATGGAACTGGCACGCTTCACACTTGGTTACTTGTGCAGTTGCATCCTGGAGGGCTGTCGGCTAAAAGAAACCTTGCCGGAACGCTTTGTCGGCAAGTGCTCTTGTGCCAATGTGGTGACCACATATGCCTCCATGTATCTCTGCCAACAGCTTTTGTCCGTCTTCCCGGTGAATACACTTCAATTTCACACCGTTGAGTCTTCTTCTGTACAGTGTGTTATCGACAAACTGGTACATACTTGACTGCCGGGCTACTCTTTCTGCTTCTTCTTGCTCTTCGGGAAGTTCTCCTGTCTGAAGGAAACGGACAATCTGTTGTGCCCATGCTGGAGCTTGCGGCTCGACAACAAGGACTAAAGGCACATCCGCTGCTGTGGGAACATCCGCTTCTACGACGAGAACCTGTGGCTCAGCCGGAGCTTGATGTTCCCCGGCAAGCTTGCCGGAGCAAGACTTGTCGGGAGCATCTACTTCAACGGAACAAACCCTAGGGCTCGCCGGAGCAGACTGCCCCTCAGCACTCTTGGTGTTGATTTTGATGACCTTCTTGGCGGCGGCTTCGGGGAGCTCTGCCGGAAAATAGTCACCAGAAATCAACTTCCTCTTCTTGCTCTGTCTAGTTGATGGTGTTACGGATGGTTGAGTCAGCTTGAGCACAAAGATCCCTGGCTCCACAGGTAACTTCAGTGCGGCGCACTTTGACAGGCCATCGGCAATGTTGTTCTGAGCTCTTGGAACATGTTCCATCTGTAGGCCGTCAAAGTGCTCTTCTAGCTTTCTCACTTCATCAACATAAGCTTCCATCAACGGACTCTGATAATTCTTGTTCACTTGGCGGACGACAAGCTGTGAGTCACCCCTGACAATGAGCTTCTTAATCCCAAGGTCTGCTGCGATCCTGAGACCGGCAAGCAAGCCTTCATACTCTGCTGTATTGTTCGTTGCTTGCTCCTTGGGAAAGTGCATCTGGACTACGTACTTGAGGTGCTCTCCGGTGGGTGCAACAAGTAGCACGCCCGCACCGGCGCCTTGCAGCGAGAAGGCACCATCAAAGTACATCAGCCACTCTTTGTTTGCTTCCTTGACGGGGATGCTCGTCTCTGGAATTTCTTCATCTTGCGTTGGCCTCCATTCTGCTATGAATTCTGCCAATGCTCTGCTTTGGATAGTTGAAGTGCTCTCAAACTTAAGGCCAGAGCTTGACAGTTCCAGTGCCCACTCGACAATCCTGCCTGTTGCTCCTGGATTCTGCAGTATCCTCTTCAGCGGAAAACGAGTGACGACTGTGATCTCATGTGCTTGGAAGTAATGGCGCAGCTTTCTTGAGGCCATGAGAAGGCCGAAAAGCAATTTCTGCACACCAGAGTACCTTGACCTAGCCCCTTGCAGAAGGGAACTGACAAAGTAAACTGGGCGCTACACCATCCTTTTCTGCATCTTCTCACGCGCCTGCGCAGATCCATCTTCGTCGGGACCAGAGCTTGTTGGTGAAGTCCCCTGCTTGTCGCTGGATGCATCTGCCGTGGTTGCTGGCTCATCATCCGCCTCCCTCTCCGCTACTAACGCAGCACTAACTACTTGATTGGTTGCCGCTATATACAACAGCAACTTCTCTTGTGGCTTAGGTGCGACAAGTGTTGGGGTGGAGGACAGGTATCTCTTTAAGTCCTGCAGCATAGCCTCCGCTTTCGGAGTCCATTTCATTGGACCTGCCTTTTTCAAAATTTTGAAAAATGGCAGGGCGCGCTCAGCAGACCTAGAGATAAACCTGCTGAGAGCAGCTACGCAACCGGCAAGTCTTCGTACATCCCTGACGTGCTTTGGTGCTTCAATCTGCTCAATGGCCTTGATCTTGTCGGGATTGGCTTCACTTCCCCGCTGCGACATGAAGAACCCGAGAAGCTTGCCGGCAGGGACTCCAAACACGCACTTCTCGGGGTTAAGCTTGAGGTTGATCTTGCGCAGATTTGCAAAGGTTTCGTCTAAATCTTGAATCAGAGTCGCCTTCTCCTTGCTCTTGACCACTATGTCATCCATGTAGGCTTCCACATTTCTGTGCATCTGTGGCTCAAAAGCATGATGGACTACCCTTGCAAATGTTGAACCAGCATTCTTTAGACCAAAAGGCATCCGTACGAAACAGTATGTGCCACATGGGGTGATGAATGCGGTCTTCTCCTCATCCTCTTCTGCCATGAAGATCTGATGGTATCCTGAGTATGCATCAAGAAATGAAAGCAAGTCACATCCGGCCGTGGAGTCAACAATCTGGTCGATGCGCGGCAAGGGAAATGGGTCTTTGGGACAAGCTTTATTAACATCGGTAAAGTCGATACAAAGCCTCCATTTCCCGTTTGCCTTGTGCACGACTACAGGATTGGCCAACCACGTAGGATGGAGCACTCCTCTGACAAGGCCTGCTGCTTCCAATTTCTTGATTTCTTCTGCAATGAATTCTTGGCGCTCCACTGCTTGTTTCCTGACTTTCTGCTTGACGGGCCGCACATGAGGACAGACAGCAAGATGGTGCTCGATTACTTTCCTGGGGACACCGGGGATGTCAGACGGTTGCCACGCAAACACGTCGACGTTCGCCCGCAGGAAAGCAACGAGCGCGCTTTCCTATTTAGGGTCGAGAGTGGCGCTGATGGTGAAGGTACCACCAGTGCCGTCCTCCTTGGCGGACATTTTCTTGGTCTCTGGTGGAGCTGCCATTGTCTTCTTACACTTGCCGGTGGAGCTCGATGGTGCGTCCTCGATGGTAGCGCAGCACTCCGAAGAGGTGCGCCTGCCGGAGTGGGCATCAGAACTCTTGCCGGAGTTGATCTTCTTCTTCGCCCCGGGAGCTTCAACGGCAAGTGACTTGCGATCTGTTGCTGCTGCTGCTTCCCGGTAGATCTTGTCGGCGCAGATAAGAGCATCCTTCTTGTCGCCATTGACAGAGATGACACTTATCGGGCCTGGCATCTTCAGTATGTTGTATGCATAGTGAGAGGCTGCCATGAATTTGGCGAGTGCTGGACGGCCGAGTATTCCATTGTAAGGCAATGGAAAGTCAGCAACGTCAAAAGTGACCCTCTTAGTCCTGAAGTTCAACTCGCTGCCAAATGTTACCGGCAATGTGATCTTTCCCTTCGGCTTGCTCCTTCCCGGACTGATTCCTTGGAATGTGCCGGTCTCTTCGAGCTCGCTATCAGGGATCTGGAGTTTCTGGAGTACCGCGGAGGAGATCAAGTTCAAGCCGCCCCCGTCGTCAACTAGCATCTTAGTGACCTTGAGGTTGCAGATAGTTGGTGAAACCAACATCGGCAAGCACCCGACCGCAATTATGCGATCAGGGTGGTCCTCCTTATCAAAGATGATAGGCGTGTTGGACCATTTCAGAGGCTTGCGTGACTCGATGGGTGGTTCTGCTGCATTGACTTCCCGCACCCACTGCTTGAGCTAGCAGTGTGAAGTATGCAGAGATGCACCTCCGTCAACGCATAGGACCTCTGTGGCTTTCTGGAACTCCTGCTCATCGGTCTCATCATCATCCATATCTTCATCGTCGTCGTCATCTTCATCCTTGTCGCGACCGCGGGGAGGTCTGTCTCCTTGCCGCTGCTTGGCCTTGCCACGGCGTCCTCCTTGGCCGGGACGTTTCTTGCCGGATCCTCCAGCACCTTCCTAGGCCTTCTCCTTGTCGCGTTGCTCGTATTCAGCCTTTTGCTGCTCGACAAGCTGCTCGACCTTCTTGCTGCTTTGGAGGTCATGGCCCTTGGTGCGGTGGATCTTGCAGTACTGCTTGTTGGTGCCGTCCTGCTTGTCGGCGACCTCCATAGCCTGGTGGTTGGTGCCCGCGGCAATCTCCTTGCTGGAGCTACCAGCTTTGGCTTTCTTGTCGGACTGCTCAATGACTAGCACCTCTTTGCCTTTCTTCTTTCTGTTGTTCCACCGCCAGTTTTTCCTTGCCGGGGCAGTCTCCCCACTATCAGATCCTCCTGATCCTATATTCTCTCCGGGGAGTTTCCTCCCTTCCTCAGCACGTGCACACTTGTCGGCCAGGGCATATAGCTCACTGACATCTCTGATCTTGCACATCGCCATCTCCTCCCGGATCCTGCGGTTTCGCACGTTCTGATGGAACGCGCTGATTACCGCGGCAGGGTGGACATCTGGGATGTTGTGTTATACACGGTTGAATCTCTGAATGTACTTGTGCAGGGGCTCTCCTTCCTTCTAGGCAAGCAGATGAAGATCACTCTCTTGGCCATGAGGCTTGTGGCCGCCTGTAAAGGCGCCGACAAACTGATGGCATAGATCTGCCCAGGAAGATATGGAGTTGTCCGGCAAGTGCATGAGCCAGGATCTGACATTAGGCTTGAGCACCAGCGGGAAGTAGTTGGCAAGGATCTTGTCGTCTCGTCCCCCGGCAGCTTGCACCACGATGGTGTAGATGCTAAGGAACTCTGACGGATGCGACTTGCCGTCGTACTTCTTTGGCACGTCTGGCTTGAAATTCTTCGTGCTGGGCCACTGGACTTGCCGCAGCTCACGAGTGAACGCAGGGCAACCTACCGCTTTCGGCAAGTCGTCTGGTTCCCCTGGCGCATGCACGTCGACAGAGGGCCCAACACCCGAGCAAGAACTCAATACAATCAGACAAGCAGCAGTAGGAGTGTTATCTCTCCGGAGAGCTCCAAAGCTGGGTAAACTGCTCGTGTGTTTCGCCTCGATCTGCTCTTTGTGCGATCTCCGCCCCCCGCTGAACCGAAAGGGACCCGGTCCGCCGGTCCCATAGGTGTTCGTGGATCAGCTTCCCCGACATCTTTGGCGCGCCAGGTAGGGGGCGTCAAGGTTGTGTGAACCTGATCTGGCGATTCACACGAGCTAGATCTTCATCTTCTTCATCGACATGCCACCGAAGAAGAAGACTTCGGTGGCAGCTGCTCCGTCCACGTCGATCCCACCACCACCGGAGCAAACGAGTGGTGGGGCAGACGCCGACGGGAGAACAGACATCGACGAGGGAGCTCACGGCGCTACCAGGTCCAAGGACAAGGCTGCACAGACCTTGGCGTCCGTACATGTTCCGCGCCCATCTCAGGAGGCGCAGGACCGACAGCGTCATGGTACTCGCAGTACCATACGTTTGTTGGGTCAAGGTTGAGCTGGTGGATCTCGGGGTGCTCAAGACCAGCATGCACGCCAACATGCTGGCACGAGCGAGGCACGGTCGCCTGGACGGGATACTGCTCCTTCTAACATAGTTAGAAGTCCGAGCATATCCCGCTCCTCGCACCGTTCGCCACTGCCTCCCACCACTCCAACAGAGGCTTTGGCGCGAGCTCAACTGCTCCTGGATTACCCTCCGACGGAAGACAAGATCGACGGATGGAGGGCCACCATTCAGAGTCTCATCGGCTTCGCCAACGGCGACACTCCACGGCAGCCGAGTGCTTCGCTGCCGCGGCAGGGCTGCCAGGCGCGAGCCGATGGCGACAAAACTAGTGAGGGTGCAACCACCATGCACTCTCCATCCCGAAGGCCGAGATCGCCAACTCGCCGGATCCACCTCGACAACGACTCCACTGCATCATCAGATCCACGAGCTCGTCGCGATCAACGCCAAGTTCTTCACGAACGACAGCCAGAAGACGCTCGTACTCGCATCGAGCGCCGAAGAGAAGCGCGGCGTCAATCCGACCAGCGTGCTGGGCCCCTTGTAGATATGCATGCGCCAGGGGAACCAGGCGACCACAAGCCTCATGGCCAAGAGAGCGATCTTCATCTGCTTGCCCAGAAGGAAGGAGAGCCCCTACCCGGCGCGCCAAAGATGTCGGGGAAGCTGATCCACGAACACCTATGGGACCGGCGGACCGGGTCCCTTTCGGTTCGGTGGGGGGCGGAGATCGCACGAAGAGCAGATCGAGGCGAAACACACGAGCAGTTTACCCAGCTTCGGAGCTCTCCGGAGAGATAACACTCCTACTGCTGCTTGTCTAATTGTATTGAGTTCTTGCTCGGGTGCGCTGAGTGCTATAGTACACACGAGACTGAGCTTGAGTGTTTTCTGGTTTCGAACCGAACCGAACCCCCTTTCTACGTTGCGCATGGGCCTCCTTTTATATGCTCAAGGGGTCACCGACAGGTGGCAAAGTAGACAAGGGTAAAAATGGGAAAAGAGGGGTGGTTGGTACAGTCACTTGCACACTACATCCTACCTAACCCTGACGGCAGGGGACAAGGGCATTAAATGCCCGTCCGCGTCGCCCAAACAGTGCAGAAAAGGACCGTCAGGGGCGCCACCGCTTGCCACGATGGCAATGTTGTCAGCGTCGCATGCCACCGCGCATCGCTGGCTGCACAGCCTCTCGCCACGCGCGCCTGGAAAGGCCCCAGGGTGACACGTTGGTGGATGTGCTGGAGCGTGGGTACAGAGTGGTCGCTTGCTGCGGCAAGCGCCTTGCCGTGGTCGTTGTCTTGTCGCGTCCGGAAGCTTGTCGCTCACCGGGCCTTGCCGGACGCGTGGCGCGTCACGGCAAGTTCCTTGAGATGCCTTGGTTGGCCTTCCCGGCAAGCTCCTCTTGCCGGGGCCTTGTCTCCTTGGCTTGAATACTTTGTTCTTGAATGGCTCCAAAGGAACCACAGAGGACCTTGGTGGTCACCCGGCAAGCCTTACCGCGGGGCGCTGCAACTGCCCGTGCACAAGTTCGGGATACTAGGGTACCCCTACTCTAGTACACCGACAATCTCTTATTTAATTAATGCATCTATATACTTGGTAAAGGGTGGAAGACTCGGCCTTATGCCTGGTGTTTTGTTCCACTCTTGCCGCCCTTGTTTCCGTCATACCGGTGTTATGTTCCCGGATTTTGCGTTCCTTACGCGGTTGGGTGATTTATGGGACCCCCTTGACAGTTCGCTTTGAATAAAACTCCTCCAGCAAGGCCCAACCTTGGTTTTACCATTTGCCTCACCTAGCCCTTTTTCCCTTGGGTTTCCGGAGCCCAAGGGTCATCTTTATTTTAGCCCCCCCGGGCCAGTGCTTGTCTAAGTGTTGGTCCGAACCGAGCCGCCTGCGGGGCCCCCTTGGGGAAACTCGAGGTCTGGTTTTACTCGTAGCCTGTCTCATCCGGTGTTGCCCTGAGAACGAGATATGTGCAGCTCCGATCGGGATTGTCGGCGCATCGGACGGTTTTGTTGGTCTTGTTTTACCATTGTCAAAATGTCTTGTAAACCAGGATTCCGAGTCTGATCGGGTCTTCCTGGGAGAAGGTATATCCTTCGTTGATCGCGAGAGCTTATCATGGGCTAAGTTGGGACACCCCTGCAGGGTATAAACTTTCGAAAGCCGTGCCCGCGGTTATGGGCAGATGGGAATTTGTTAATGTCCGGTTGTAGATAACTTGACACCAGATCCGTATTAAAACGCATCAACCGCGTGTGTAGCCGTGATGGTCTCTTTTCGGCGGAGTCCGGGAAGTGAACATGATTTTGGGTTATGTTTGACGTAAGTAGGAGTTCAGGATCACTTCTTGATCATTGCTAGCTTCACGACCGTTCCTTTTGCTCTCTTCTCGCTCTTTTTTGCGTATGTTAGCAACAATATATGCTTAGTCGCTGCTGCAACCTCACCACTTTACCCCTTCCTTTCCCATTAAGCTTTGCTAGTCTTGATACCCATGGTAATGGGATTGCTGAGTCCTCGTGGCTCACAGATTACTACAACAACAGTTGCAGGTACAGGTTATGCGATGATCATGACGCGAGAGTGATGCTTGCTTGCTTGAGTTCTTCTTCTGCTTCTTCTTCGATCAGGGGATAGGTTCCAGGTCGGCAGCCTAGGCTAGCAGGGTGGATGTCGTTTGAGTTTCTGTTTGTGTTTCATCCGTAGACGGATGGTGCTCTTATGTAAGATGATGTTGTATTCGTGTGGCATTGTATGCCTTTTGTATGTATCCCCATCTATTATGTAATGTTGATGTAATGCTATCCACCTTGCAAAAGCATTTCAATATGCGGGTCTAGCCTTGGTGGGACATTCGAGTTGCTTTTGGATAGGGTCGCATATTGGGCGTGACAACCCATCTGCTCGTAGCAGTCAATTGAGGTTAAACCCATCAAGAATCTTGATTAAAGCCCAACAATCACTTCCATCAGAGAGCTGATATTCAGATATGAAGTTCCGCATAACATCATCAGTGATAATGGGTCGAACTTTGATTTCGATGAATTCAGAGCTTTCTGTGCTTCCCAAGGCACTCGGGTCGACTATGCATCCGTAGTGCATCCACAGTCGAATGGACAAGCAGAAAGAGCCAGTGGTTTGATCTTACAAGGGCTGAAACCCCGATTGATGTGCGACCTCAAGCATGCAGGAGGCGCTTGGGTGACAGAGATGCCTTCTGTTCTATGGGGACTAAGGACGACCCCCAATCGGTCGACTGGTCGGACTCCTTTCTTTACTGTGTATGGAGTTGAAGTAGTGCTTCCGAGTGACTTGCTTCACACTGCGCCCCAAGTGGAACTCTTCTCAGAAGCCGAAGCCGAACAAGCACGTCAAGATGCTGTTGACCTTCTAGAAGAGGAAAGAGAGATGGCTTTGATCCGATTGACCATTTATTAGCAAGATCTTCATTGATTTCATGCATGAAATGTCAGAGGTCGAGCATTCCAGGAGGGAGATCTTGTGCTCCGAGTGGATCAACAACGCCCTCACAAGCTATCCCCTACCTGGGAAGGCCGCTTCATTGTCACCAAGGTACTTCACAATGATGTGTATCACCTTTACAACGTGGCCAAGAGGAAGGACGAGCCGCATGCTTGGAATGCAGATCTCCTTCATCATTTTTGTACTTAAGGACACTCAGATTGTTTATCAAAGACATGACTTCTGCAGTCGCAAATTGATTGTTTTTCGCATATACTTGTGTTCAAATCGCCTAGTGGGTGGCTTAGCCGTGAACCTGATTTGCCTAAGTGAAGAAACACTCCGAGAGAAGAGCGATCCTCTCACTCGGGGGCTTAGCTGCGAACCTGAATCGCCCAAGTTTCAAAAACAGTCCGAGTGAAGAGCAATCCTCTCACTCGGAGGCTTAGTTGCGACCCCGTACTAGCCTAAATTTAAAAAACACTCTGAGTGAAGAGCGATCCTCTCACCCAGGGGCTTAGCTTCGATCTCGCACTCGCCTAAGTTTCAAAAAACACTCCGAGTGAAGAGCGATCCTATCACTTGGGGGCTTAGCTGCGACCCCGTACTCACCTAAGTTTAAAAAACACTCCGAGTGAAGAGCGATCCTCTCACTCGAGGGTTGGTTGCGTCCCCATACTCGCCTAAATTTAAAAAACACTCCGAATGACGAGCGATCGTCTCACTCGGGGGCTTACCTGCGACCCCATACTCGCCTAAATTTGAAAGCACTCTGCATGATGAACGATCCTCT
>NC_041387.1:151510474-151670213 GCF_002162155.2 Triticum dicoccoides | reverse complement strand
CTGTCACTTGGGGTCTTAGCTGCGACCCCGTACTCGCCTAAGTTTAAAAAACACTCCGAGTGAAGAGAGATCCTCTCACCCGGGGGCTTAGATGCAACCCCGTACTCGCCTAAGTTTAAAAAGCCCTCCAAGTTAAGAGTTATCCTCTCACTTAGGGGCTTAGCTGCGGCCTTGTACTTGCCTAAGTTTAAAAAACAATCTGCGTGAAGAGCGATCCTCTCACTCGGGGGCTTAGCTGCGACCCCGTACTCGCCTAATTTAAGAACACCCCAAAACGTACTCCGAGTTGCGCCACAAGTACAACGTCAGACGCACGCTGAGCTGCGCCACATGTACAACGTCTAACGCACTCTGAGTTGTGCTACAAGTACAGCTTCTGGATGCGCTCTAAGCTGCATCACAAGTTCAACGTCGACTCCAAGTGTAGAGAAACCCTCTCACTCGACTTAAACCAAGAAAATCCAAAGAGCTGTGAAAATGAAGAAACTGCATTCGAATAAAGCAACCAAGTTCGAATGGTTCTACAAAAGTTCAACATTGCAAATGAAAGTACTCGAGCATCAGGCTCGAAGGAGTTTTAACGGTTACAAAATCCACTTGGCATTCCGAGGCAAATCAACTGATCAAGTTTTCACTCATCAGGAGAAGGGCTGGCTGGCTCGACAAATGAATCCAAGTGAATGCCATCTGCAATGCAAGTGGTTGCATCGATGAAGGTCTCCATGAAGGGCTGGAATTGAAGCTTCTTGGTGTTATCTACTTGCAGATCCTTCAGCTTCTCTTCCTTGACATCCCTACGGTGAATTCTTCCACGCCTGCACTCGCTCAGGGATGCTATTGAGTCGAGTTATCAGTGACTCGAGGTCATTCTGCTGCACAACATGTGGCCAGAGCTCCTTGTCGACCCGAGACATCGCGGTTTTCAGGCTGGCAATGTAGTCCAAGACGTTTGCAAGTCGAGGCTCCAGTCGCAGCACGTTCATGGCAGTTTCATCTTTGACAGGGGAGTTGATGGCGTCTAGTCGAGTCTCAATCCACCCGGTTTCTACCTCGAAGTTCTGACAGAATTCTGCAAGCATGGAAAGTTAATGAATTGACATCAACATGGCATGGAAGTTTTTCAGTCGACCAAAAGGAAATACCTTCAAGCTTCAAGAACATCTTTGAGCAAGATTACTCAGATAAGCTTCTAGTTCATCCCTCTACTTGGTGAGAGCCGCTTGTTCCTCCTTCATTTGCACGGTTTCCTTCTTTTCTTCGTCAACAACACTCTTTAGCTTGTTGTTCTCATCTTCCAACTTTTCGACTGAAGTCAGCTTCCGGTCGGCAAGCTCAGTCTTCTCACGAGCATTCCTTCGCCCCGCAGCAAGGTTAAGATCCTTTTGCTCCAGGGCCTGCTTCATCTTTTCTAAAGAAATAACATTCCTCATACGTGCTTGGAGTTGACGATTTTCACTACGCACATCTGTTGAAGTGAAATCACTCGATTCAAAGGATAGACAGGGAAAATGACAAGGCGTGCAGTCAGCGAGTGGTTACCTCCCATGATCGCTACTTCCTCCTGAGCCTTCTTCAAACTCTCCTTGGCCCGTTCAGCTGGAGCATAAGACTGGTCTTCTCCTACTCCACGGGGGCATATTGGTCCCCAAGCTCACAATATTTATGTAAAACAAATGTTGGATAAGTCAGACGACAGTTACCTCCGAGTGGAAAGATACAAGAATCATGTACACAACAAACAGATTTCTAAGACTGCTGCCGAATCAAACATCCAACAGCAGTCTCGGGGACTACACCCAGTGGGTGCACTTAGCGTGCCCCCACTGGTTTCATTTCCCACTTAGCATGGTCAGCCTAGCTCGAGTGGAAGGCGTAAAAAAACATCATTGGTTCACAGACCACTGCTGAGTGCCCGAAGTCGACCGTGGTCTCGGGGACTACACCCAGTGGGTGCACTTAGCGTGCCCCCACTGGTTTCATTTCCCACATGACAAGACCTGTCTAGGTCGACTGGAAGTGCTACAGGAAAATATTTTGATAAAACCCCTGCTGAATCAAACATTCGACGGCGGTCTCGGGGACTACACCAAGTGGGTGCACTTAGCGTGCCCCCACTGGACCAAAAGTTTTTCACTCAACACGACCTAGTCGACTCAAGTGAAGAAGAAACACTGTAGAGATAAAACACCCTGTGGGCGAACCGACGCAAGCTGAAAAATTCAAGTCTGATGCATGAACATCTTATGAATAATAAAGCAGCAGTTTCCAGAGAGCGTGTTTGAACAGAGCAACAGCCAAGGCAGAGAAATCAATCAGAAATTAACTTATAATTCCACTTACATGGATATTGGCTTGAAGAGCAGAGCTGGCGTTGTATGCAACCTTGCTGGCATCATATACCACCTACAGTCGCTCCATCATTAGCCCTGCCTGGATCATGGCCTCCTTCGCAGCTCCTACTTAATCCTTTGGGACATGATAGGCACCAAACATGCGAGATGTCAGGGCAGGCGTCTGGACTGGTGGAGTAGGAGCTTGGACTTGCACAGCGGGCTCTGGAGCTTGAGCACACTACTAGGGAAAACCTTATACATAGAAACATACCAGTAGCGCGAGCTAAAAAGAAGCACGCTACTATAATTTACCACTAATGTGTGTAAACTAAACGCGCTACAACTAAGTTCATAGCAGTAGCGCGTCTAACGGTAGAAGCGCTACTACTACAATTCCCCTTACTGTTCTTGCCAGGGTACTAATAGTATTAGCGTGCTTAAGGAAAGCGCGATGCGGCTAAGATTGTTGTAGCAATGTGTTTTACGCAGAAAGCGCTACTGCTAAGGAAAGGAAAATAAAATGAAAAACGTATAGAAAAGTAAATGAAAATGAAAGATATAGAAAAAGGGGAAGGAAAAAAAGAAAATGTGAATGAAAATAAATGAAAAACAAAAATAAAGATATATGTGTAGCAGCAGCGGGCTTTCTGGACAGGCGCTATAGCTAACTTAGCAGTACCGCTTGTTTCCATCTAGCGCTACAGCTAACTTCGCTATAGCTAATGTGGCAGTAGCGCTTTCCCTGCAACGCGCTACTGCTACTTTTGACTTAACCACACGCAGTTCTTCTTCCGCACTGCCACTTCCCCTAAACCCAATGTGTGTCTGTTGTCGCCGCTGTCGTCGCCCGGCTATTGGGCGCTCTCCCATCGCCCTCACCATGCCTCGACGCCGCCCCCGACCCCGACCTCGATGCCGCCCCCGACCCGAACTCGACGCCGCCCCCGACCCCGACCTCGCCGCCTTCTACATCGCCGCCCTCCGCCGTGCGCCCGAGCCACGATACCGACCCCGTCCCCGACCACGACACCGCGTGCCCCTCTCCCTCGGCCGCTCCCTAACTCCGCCGGCCCCCGAGGTGAGCATGCCCTCCTCCTCCTCCTCCCATACCTCCACCTAGCTAGGGTTCCTAGGGTTAAATTTTAGAGTTCATCTAATTAGTTAGGGTTCATCAAATTAGATGCCAATTAGGGCAGTAGATTTTAAATAGAATTAATTTTCGAGTTCATCGAATTAGTTAGGGTTAAATTTTAGAGTTCATCAAATTAGTTTAAATTTTCGAGTTCATTTAATTAGGGTTCATCAAATTTTAGAGTTCATCAAATTAGTCAGAGTTAAATTTTAGAGTTCATCTAACTAGTTTTTTTACTGTTTTTTAGTAAGTGTTTAATAGAATTAGTAAGAAAATTAATAGAACTAGTTGAACTAGTTTATTTCTAGTAAGAACTAGTTGAATTAATAGAACTAGTTTATGTTTAGTAAGAAAATTAATAGAACTAGTTGAACTAGTTTATTTTTAGTAAGAACTAGTTGAATTAATAGAACTAGTGTTTTTAGAAAGAAAATTAATAGAACTAGTTGAACTAGTTTATTTTTATTTATAATAAGTGCTTAATTAAACTAGTTGAATTAATACAACTATTTTATTTTTATTGCGAAAATTAATAGAACTAGTTTACTTTTTTAGTTAAAGCAATTATTCCCGCATCGCGGTCGATGATGCCTATCCCGCATCCTCGTCATCAACTCAGCGGAGGAGGCCTGCTTGATTAGAGGGGCCATGTCCAGGACTGTGCTCCGCCAGGCTGGTACTGGGATGTGCAACCTTCCGGGAGGCGCAGCTTGGTGAGGAGCCAGCCCGTCGTTGATCCGAACCTTCTTTGGTGGCGGTCGCGTGGGCAAGTGACGTGCAGAGGCTTGAGGACCCCATGGAGATGGTACATCACCGTGTCAGTGAGGAGGACGAGCACGTCCGTCGCTACATGGTTTCGTTGGAGGGCAGGTTCTCCAATATCTGGCAGGTTCTTCAGGGATCTCACTGGATCTATGATCCTATGATGGTTCCTTCCCTTTGGGTGTCCACCGCCCGGGCTGATACCTGTCATTCGCTAGGGTTTTAGCTGTATTAGTGAGGTTATATGTATGACACTATTCGAGATGTATTAGTGATAATATTCGACGATGTACAGACGCAAGATATGATTTAGTTTTGGTTATTGAATGCATGCTAATTTGAATACTAATTTATTTTATAATTTAGTTTTGCTTATTGAATGATCAAATTGGAGAACTACTCCTATTTTGAATGCTCAAATTGGAGAGCACTATTTTGAATACTATTTTTTTGCAGCCAAATCTCGATGTCGCCGCCGCTGTCATCCACGTCACAGGCCCCCTCCGACCTCGTGGTGAGACTAGCCAAATCTTCATGTCAATTTAAGTCCTATAAGATATTTTGAAATGTTTTCGTTCATATTTTGAACTATTGAAATGCAATAAACATCAAGTTTGAAAGCAATGACCATCAAGTTTGAATGCAAATAGGATATGTGCTTGCCCAAGTGGCCATGTTTGCAGGTAACACCTCCGAGTGGCCTATGTTTTGCCGGAGTTTTGGTTAATTTCCGTTCTGGCAAATTTGAGGTGCTCGATATGTCCATTTTTACCAAAGGTCATGCCAGATTTTTCTGTGAATTTTGGCATGACTTGTGATAGACTATGTAGGAAATATTGAGTGGCTTGGATTTTATAGAAAGATAATTAAACGACATTTTGGGTTGACTTTAAGTCCATCGAGGCTCCATACATGACAATCAAAATGAGTGGGGGTCGTTTCTCCTTCTTCTTCTTGTGCTACACCTTTGTTAGGCACTAGGGGAAGGAAGAGTAACGACCATCACCGGCGGTTGAAAAATCAGTGAGGGAGTGTGTCCATCATATATGAGAGAAGAAGAATGCCGACTGCTGTCGTGGGGGTCGCTTCTCCTTCGTTCTTTTGTTCTACATATTTTGGTTTAATGCACTCGGGGACGAAGGGAGGAGCGACCATCACTAATGGTCGAATATATACACCACATGAGCTGAGAGTTTTAAAAAATGACTCAACGGACCGATAGTCAACCCATGCTGAATAATAATGATCTAATTCATTTTTTGTAGTACATATATTGACTTTTAGAAGTATAATATGTGAATTATGAACATATGAAATGTCGTTGGATGAAAGCCTCGTGGAGTGCTCCTGGTGCGGCGACAACCGGGGTTTCTGCGACAGGCCTCACTTGGTAGAAGGTCAGTGCTTCAGCATTAAGCTCCAGGAGGCCCTCGATGTTGAAACGATACGCTACGACGCAAAGTGTTTTTTTCGTAATTAAGCTCGACTTCTACTACTTCAACATGTATTTTTCATCTTTTACAATTCGACTAGCTTATCCCATGCCATGCTAGATGCTATGTCTTGGAGAGGATGGATTTTGAAGATCGTGAGAGTATGGAAACAAAGAAAATTCACCTAAGAACCAATCATGGTATAGATTTTGAGGTAAATCTATACAATTCTGAGAGCGTATCCCATTTTGGTTGTCTGAACTGGGAAGCACTTTGCAAGATATATGATTTTCAAGAGGGTATGCTTGTCGCCATGGATCTTGGTGATCCTGACATCTAGGACGATAATTTGGACATTTGACTCCTTATTGATATGCTTCCAATTATACCGCTATGTGAGTTTCTCAAACATAGTTATTAAGTAATTTGTATTGTTTATTTCAAAATTGTTGACAGCTCATTTTCATTCTTCAAAGAATGTGCGGAAGATGGTAGACATAACCTAATACACAGATGGCTCAGAATTAACTTATCAGGAGAAAAATCATCTGATCACATTTATGATTCATCTTGAGAATTACAATATGTATTATCAAACTCCTCCACATTATGGTCAATAAGTGCCACTAGTGCACGTGTTGAACTATGCTAGCACCCATGGAGATGTCATGGTAAGATTTTTTAGTATTACGACATCCGTGCATCTTTTGCATAAATTCTTCAAAAACTGAACTACATTGCAAACTATGAAGTTATTACTATGTATTTCAACCGATAATCCCGCGGGAGTGTGTGCCTCATCTGATGTTTCAGAAAGGCCGCTTTGATGTTTTGAACACACCACCAGGTCATCCTATGAATCACTCCTGTTCATATTGGGTTTCAAAAACCAATGAAGACATGACAATAAAAGATTGGAAAAAATGTATGGTTACTCATAGGGAGCTACTTGGAAGCAACATTAGGCGAAGGGCAAGAACTGGAGATAGGATAATCTCCATTCTCCATAATGGAGAGTCAGGGCCTATATTGTTTTATGCTATTTTATCTAACAAAACCCAGTAGGTCCTATGAGAGAGAAGTAGGTCCTAGGTACAATGTGTTATTATGTGGTACAATGTGTTAGAGTTGATGATGATGAGTAGTTGTGATTATGACTACTGACCAACTTGCTATATGATGTCTCATTGATAAAAATGATGATCATGAGGAGGTGTTATATGACAATGATGTATTATGATGATAAGTTGTTAATGATATGATGATGATGAGTTATTATGTCATTGGGTGAAAGAACCGCGGTTTAGTTTCAAGTGGATGGATCCAAACTGACCATTGATCACTTTGGATCCATGCACTTGAAACCAATCCACGGTTCTTTCACCTAATGATGTAGTAACTCAATCTGATGTAAAAACAATCTCTAAATTGCTACTAGATGAAAAGTTGTATAATGGCGTATGAATACGAAATAAAACAAAAAAGAAATACCCAACAATAGTAGTAGTGCGGGTAGGGAGGCGCGCTACTAGTAATTACCAGTAGCGCTCTGCACCAAAAGTGCTACTGCTAAGCACGTATAGCAGTAGCGCGGGCAATCACACGCTACTGATACACTTTAGCTATAGCGCCATATCAGTAGCGTGCCACCCCGCGCTATTGATATACCTAAAACCAGTGCTACTGCTTGTCTTTTCCCTAGTAGTGGCAGACGACGCTGAAGGTTGGTGTGTCGACAGAGGAATGGCAAAGGAGACAGAAGCCCGTGCTGGATCGCTGACTAGCTGGATCACTGGCTCAGAAGATGAGCGAGACGGTCTGGATCCTGGCACCCTGTTGCTCAGAGTTCGACTTTGCCCCCTAGTATTCTTCAGAGGCTCATCCTCATCATCATCATTAGGGAGTTGAATGATGTTCGCTGGTGCTGCAAAAAACTTGACGGTGAAATTTGAGTCGACCACAAAAACCTATTAACAGAACACAGATCAGTCATAAAGCCTTACCCGGTGTAGAGGTGGCCCCATCTGCTGTTTCCGCATTGCCACGATCTTCGTCAATATCCATGTGGGTCGCAGAGCCAGAAGCAGCACTAAAAATTCTAGATTTCACTCGGTCAAACAAGCCAATGAGTCTAAAGAAGAACACTGAAAAATACATGAAAGAAGTGCTTACGTTGATGTCACGGGCACAACTACCTTGATCATTGGCGGGGCGTTCCGAGGCTTGGGCGGAGCAACTTTGGCCTACTTTGGAGCCTTTTTAGTCGGCTTACGAGTTAAAGTGTGAGTGCGCTTGGGAACTTTAGTGCTCGGCACGTCGGCCTTGCCCTATCCCCTTGCGGGGTCTTCCTGCTGCTTGGATCGATGCTCAGAACGATGCGGTGAATCTACTTACTCACTGCTGCTGCTCGAGTCCTTGCTATCATTTTCACTGTCTTAGGCATATTCGTTGTCACTGTCTTCACTATTGCTGTCGATTCCCTCCAGGAACTCCTCTCTGTTGGGCATCAAGTGCATCTTGGGAAAACCTACAAGATGCAAGTCATGTATATGAGTCGGATTCAAGAACAACCACTCGACAAAGATAAAAGGAAAAAACACTCGGATAGGTGTGTCTGACCTCTCCAGGAGCACGGCTGGCGTCGAATGGCAGAATACTCCTGGCTCCCATTGGGTTATCCTTGTTACCAGTAACACTCTGGAGCAACTGGGCCATTATCTGCTCGTAAACTTCCTCCGGGTGGATACGAGCGGTGTCGTCAGAGCCTGAGTGCATCCACATGGGCTGGTCACAAGCTTGGAGGGGCTGGATCCGTCGACGGAGATACACCTCCAACAGATCCATCCCAGTCACTCCTCCCTTTACCAGTTCAACAATGGCCGAAACCAACATTTGCACTTCCTCCTTCTCCTCCGGAGCTACCACTAGTGAGCGAGGGGACCAGAGTCTCTCTAGAGTGAAAGGAGGGAGGCCAGTCGACTGACTAGGAGTCGGAACATCCTTGTAGTAAAGCCAGGTCGATTGCCACCCTCTAACAGATTCGGGAAAAGTCACGGGGGAAACAACTCCTACCCCTCGTTTGGATCCCTAGCCCCCCGCACATCTGGATCACGTGCGTTTTCTGGTTGAATGGGTTAGCTTTCTTCACCGTCTGAGATCGACAAGTGAATATATGCTTGAAGAGGCCCCATTGAGGTGGTAGCCCAAGAAGTTTTCACACATGGAGATGAAAGTAGCAAGATACAAGATAGTGTTCGAAGGGAAATGATGAATCTGATCCCCGAAGAAGTTCAAGAACCCTCGAAAGAATAGGTGCGGAGGCAAAGAAAGACCACGCTCGACATGGCTGGTGAGGAGGACACACTCACCATCGCGCGGCTGAGGCTGAAACTCCTCCCCAGGCAATCTCCATGACCCGGGTTTAATCATACCATCGTGAGCGAGATTCTCCAAGTCCTCATGCAAGGCCATCGGGCGGGTCCAATCCCCGTGGATCTAGCTAGGCGGTAGAGCAGAACGTGACGAAGAGCCCCGAGTCATCTTCTTCCCCTTCGCCACCGCGGTCTTCTCCTTCACCATTGCGTGGAGCTTGAGAGGGCCAAGGAGGGGCTTGGGGAGCAGGAAGAAAGGAGGCGGAGAAGAAGAGAGGTGGGAGATCGATTGAGGGCACTGTGCCGCACATCGGTTTCGACACCATATATGAGGTTGGTTTCGAGTGGCTGACTAGTAGCCCCCAGCAATCAAATCCTATCCCATCACCAGCGCAGGAGCGTGTCGGTGTACTATAGTAGGGGTACCCTAGTATCCCGAACTTGTGCACGGGCAGCTGCAGCGCCCCGCGGCAAGGCTTGCAGGGTGACCGCCAAGGCCCTCCGTGGTTCCTTCGGAGCCATTCAAGAACAAAGTATTTAAGCCAAGGAGACAAGGCCCCGGCAAGAGGAGCTTGCCGGGAAGGCCAACCAAGGCATTTCAAGGAACTTGCCGCGACGCGTCGCACGTCCTGGCAAGGCCCGGCGAGCGACAAGCTTCCGGACGCGGCAAGACAACGGCCGCGGCAAGGCGCTTGCCGCGGCAGGCTACCACTCTGTACCCACGCTCCAGCACATCTACCAACGTGTCGCCTTGGGGTCTTTCCAGGCGCGCGTGGCAAGAGGTTGTGCAGCCAGCGGTGCGAGGTGGCGACCGACGCTGACAAGATTGCCATCGTGGCAAGCGGTGGCGTCCCTGACGGTCCCTGTTTGCACTATTTGGGCGATGCAGACGGGCATTTATTGCCTTTGTCCCCTGCCGTCAGGGTTAGGTATGATACACTGTACAGGTTGTTGTACCAACCACAACTCCTTTTCCATTTTTGCCCTTGTCTGTGTTGCCACCTGTCGGTGACCCCTTGAGCATATAAAAGGAGGCCCATGCGCAACGTAGAGAGGGGTGGGGTTCGTTCGGTTCGAAACCAGAAAACACTCGCGCTCGGTCTCGTTAGCAGCTCGAGTGTACTGTAGCACTCAGCGCTCCTGAGCAAGAACTCAATACAATCAGACAAGCAGCAGTAGGAGTATTATCTCTCCGGAGAGCTCCGAAGCTGGGTAAACTGCTCGTGTGCTTCGCCTCGATCCGCTCTTCGTGCGATCTCCGCCCCCCGCCAAACCGAAAGGGGCCCGGTCCGCCGGTCTCCATAGGTGTTCGTGGATCAACTTCCCCGACATTTTTGGCGTGCCAGGTAGGGGGCGTCGAGGTTGTGTGAACCTGATCCGGCGTGCACACGAGCTAGATCTTCATCTTCTTCATCGACATGCCACCGAAGAAGAAGACTTCGGCGGCAACTGTTCCGTCCACGTCGATCCCACCACCACCGGAGCAAAAGAGTTGTGGGGTAGACGCTGGCGGAAGAACGGGCATCGACGAGGAAGCTCACGGTGCTGCCAGGTCCAAGGACAAGGCTGCACAGACCTCGGCGTCCGTACATGTACCGCGCCCATCTTAGGAGGCGCAGGACCGACAGTGTCATGGTACTCGCAGTGCCATACGTTTGTTGGGCCAAGATCGAGCTGGTGGATCTCGGGGTGCTCAATACCAGCATGCACGCCAACATGCTGACACGAGCGAGACACGGTCGCCTGGACAGGATACTGCTCCTTCTAACATAGTTAGAAGTCCGAGCATATCCTGCTCCTCGCACCGTTCGCCACTGCCACCCACCACTCCAGCAGAAGCTTTGGCGTGAGCCCAACTGCTCCTGGATTACCCTCCAACGGAAGACAAGATCGACGGATGGAGGGCCACCATTCAAAGTCTCATCGGCTTCGCCAACGGTGACACTCCGCGGCAGCCGAGTACATCGCTGCCGCGGCAGGACCGCCAGGCACGAGCCGATGGCGACGAAACCGGTGGGGGTGCGACCACCATGCGCTCTCCACCCCGAAGGCCAAGATCGCCGAATCGCTGGATCAACCTCGACAGCGACTCCACCGCATCATCAGATCCACGAGCTCGTCGCGATCAGCGCCAAGTTCTTCACGAACGACAACAAGAAGACGCTCGTACTCGCATCAAGCGCCGAAGAGAAGCGCGACGTCAATCAGACCAGCGCGCAGGGCCCTCTGTCGACATGCATGCGCCAGGGGAACCAGGCGACTTGCCGTACGCGGTAGGTTGCCCTGCGTTCACTCGTGAGCTGCGGCAAGTCCAGTGGCCCAGCACGAAGAATTTCAAGCCAGACGTGCCAGAGAAGTACGACGACAAGTCGCATCCGTCGGAGTTCCTCAGCATCTACACCATCGCGGTGCAGGCTGCCGGGGGACGAGACGACAAGATCCTTGCCAACTACTTCCCGGTGGTGCTCAAGCCCAATGTCAGATCCTGGCTCATGCACATGCCAGATAACTCCATATCCTCCTGGGCAGATCTATGCCATCAGTTTGTCGGCGCCTTTACAGGCGGCCACAAGCCTCATGGCCAAGAAAGCGATCTTCATCTGCTCGCCCAGAAGGAAGGAGAGCCCCTGCGCAAGTACATTCAGAGATTCAGCCGCGTACAGCACAATATCCCAGATGTCCACCCTGCCGCGGTAATCAGCGGGTTCCATCAGAACGTGTGAAACCGCAGGATGCGGGAGGAGATGGCGATGTGCAAGATCAGAGACGTCAGTGAGCTATATGCCCTGTCCGACAAGTGTGCGCGTGCTGAGGAAGGGAGGAAACTCCCCGGAGAAAATATAGGAGCAGGGGGATCTGATAGTGAGGAGACTGCCCCGGAAAAGAGAAGCCGACGGCGGAACAACAGGAGCCCCCGACAAGATCAAGGCCCTTCCGGCAAGCTTCTCGGGTTCTTCGTGTCTCAGCGAGGAATTGAAGCCAATCCCGACAAGATCAAGGCCATTGAGTAGATTGAAGCACCAAAGCGCGTCAAGGATGTACGAAGACTTGCCGGTTGCGTAGCTGCTCTCAGCAGGTTTATCTCTAGGTCTGTCGAGCGCGCCCTACCGTTTTTCAAAATATTGAAAAAGGTAGGTCCAATGAAATGGACTCCAGAGGCGGAGGCTGCGCTGCAGGACTTAAAGAGATACCTGTCCTCCACTCCAACACTTGTCGCACCTAAGCCACAAGAGAAGTTGCTGCTATATATAGCGGCAACCAATCAAGTGGTTAGTGCTGCGTTAGTAGCGGAAAGGGAGGCGGATGATGAGCCAACAACCATGGCAGATGCATCCAGCGACAAGCAGGGGACTTCACCGGCAAGCTCTGGTCCCGACAAAGATGGATCTGCGCAGGAGCGTGAGAAGATGCAGAAAAGAATGGTGCAGCGCCCAGTTTACTTTGTCAGTTCCCTTCTGCAGGGGGCTAGGTCAAGGTACTCTGGTGTGCAGAAATTGCTTTTCGGCCTTCTCATGGCCTCGAGAAAGCTGCGCCATTACTTCCAAGCACATGAGATCACAGTCGTCACTCGTTTTCCGCTGAAGAGGATACTACAAAATCCAGAAGCAACATGCAGGATTGTCGAGTGGGCACTGGAACTATCAAGCTTTGGCCTCAAGTTTGAGAGCAATTCAACTATCCAAAGCACAGCATTGGCAAAGTTCATAGCAGAATGGATGCCAACACAAGATGAAGAAATTTCCAGAGACGAGCATCCCCGTCAACGAAGCAAGCAAAGAGTGGCTGATGTACTTTGATGGTGCCTTCTCGCTGCAAGGCGCCGGTGCGGGCGTGCTACTTGTTGCACCCACCGGAGAGCACCTCAAGTACGTAGTCCAGATGCACTTTCCCAAGGAGCAAGCAACGAACAATACTGCAGAGTATGAAGGATTGCTTGCCAGTCTCAGGATCGCAGCAGACCTTGGGATCAAGAAGCTCATTGTTAGGGGTGACTCACAGCTTGTCGTCCGCCAAGTGAAAAAGAATTATCAGAGTCCGTTGACAGAAGCCTACGTTGATGAAGTGAGAAAGCTAGAAGAGCACTTTGACGGCCTACAGATGGAACATGTTCCAAGAGCTCAGAACGACATTGCCGATGGCCTGTCAAAGTGCGCCGCACTTAAGTTACCTGTGGAACCAGAGATCTTTGTGCTCAAGCTGACTCAACCATCTGTAACGCCATCAACTGGACAGAGCAAAAAGAGGAAGTTGATTTCTGGTGACTATTTTCCGGCTGAGCTTCCCGAAGCCGCCGCCAAGAAGGTCGTCAAAATCAATGCCAAGAGTGCTGAGGAGCAGTCTGCTCCGGCAAGCACTAGAATTTGTTCCATTGAAGCAGACGCTCCCGACAAGTTTTGCTCCGGCAAGCTTGTTGGGGAACATCAAGCTCCGGCTGAGCTGCAGGTTCTCGCCGTAGAAGCAGATGTTCCCGCAGCAGCAGATGTGCCTTTAGTCCTTGTTGTCGAGCCGCAAGCTCCAGCATGGGCACAGCAGATTGTACGTTTCCTTCAGACAGGAGAACTTCCCGAAGAGCAAGAAGAAGCGGAAAGAGTAGCCCGGCATTCAAGTATGTACCAGTTTGTTGACAACACACTGTACAGAAGAAGACTCAACAGCGTGAAATTGAAGTGTATTCACCGGGAAGACGGACAAAAGCTGTTGGCAGAGATACATGGAGGCATATGTGGTCACCACATTGGCGCAAGAGCACTTGCCGGCAAAGCGTTCCAGCAAGGTTTCTTTTGGCCGACAGCCCTCCAGGATGCAACTGCACAAGTAACCAAGTGTGAAGCGTGCCAGTTCCATTCCAAGAAGATACACCAGCCAACTCAAGCTCTCCAGACGATCCCTTTATCCTGGCCATTTTCGGTCTGGGGGCTCGATATCCTCGGCCCTTTTCCCCGAGCTGTCGGGGGCTTTGAGTACTTGTACGTTGCAATGGACAAGTTCACAAAGTGGCCGGAAGTGGAACCAGTGAGGAAGGTGACAGCACAGTCAGCAGTCAAGTTCTTCAGGTCGATTGTTTGCCACTTCGGGATCCCTAACAGGATCATCACCGACAACGGCACACAATTCACGAGCCGCACCTTCATGCAGTACGTCCAAGATCTTGGCGCCAAGGTCTCCTTCGCTTTTGTTGCTCATCCGAGAAGCAACGGTCAAGCAGTGAGGGCAAATGCTGAAGTGCTGCGCGGGCTCAAGACCAGGACTTTTGATAGGCTGCACAGGTGCGGAAAGAACTGGATTGAGGAGCTGCCGGTGGTTCTTTGGTCGATCAGGACGACACCAAATCGAGCCACTGGCCAGACACCTTTCGCTCTAGTCTATGGAGCAGAGGCAGTTCTCCCCACGGAACTCGTATACGGGTCACCTCGAGTGCTCGCTTATGATGAGCTTGGGCAAGAGCAGCTGCGACAAGATGACGTGCTGCTCCTTGATGAGGACCGTCTTCAGGCTGCTGTACGAGCTGCTCGATACCAGCAAGCTTTGCGCCGCTACCATAGCCGCAAAGTTAATGCCAGAAGTCTCGAGGAAGGCGACCTTGTTCTTCGGCGCGTTCAGTCCGCCAAGAATTCCAACAAGTTGACGCCGAAGTGGGGCCCTTACCGGGTGAAACGAGACACTAGGCCTGGCGCTGTCCGCCTTGAGACCGAAGATGGCATTCCGGTGAGCAACTCCTGGAACATTGAGCATCTTCGTAAGTTTTACCCGTAGGGCGCGGTTGCCGGAACCCGTACCGGCAACCACCTTTTGTACAAGTCTTGCCGATGTTGCATGTAATCCTTTGTACAAAGCCGGGCGCAGAACCCGTGCATAAGTAAAGCTCATGTGCTCCGCACGTCTTGTCAATTTCATGCTTTCTATTCTTTGCATTCGTTATCTGACACTTTGTGCAACACCTACCCCCGGTAAGCAATAACGAACTGTAAGGCTCCATATCTTTATTTTCTCTTCTTTCTTTTTCTCAAAAAGGAAAGGAAGGTTCCCTCGCACACAAGTTTGCCGGGGGGAAAGGAGAAGATGATGGTGTGGACCATGGTGTGGACCAGGCATCGTTCAAGGAAGTTTCGCCTTACCGGAAAGCAAACGACAGAAAAGCTAAGTTGCCAAAGTTTGAGCAATCAGTTTTGAATTTTTAAGTTATCTTCCTCGAATGACCGTACTTTGTATGGAAAACCTGTGCGCAGAGGAACCAACTCGTAGCTAGTTGCGCCCTTACTTTGTTTCGAGTCCGCTCAACAACTTAAGTGAGCTGCGACTAGTTGCGACAAGGTTTCTTGTCGGAAGCGGCACCGCTAGCAGGCTGCTGATGTCCCGCACTCAGCGCTCGCGGCTAAGGTGCCTGCGCCGACAAGTTCCCTAAAAGCGTAGGGCAAAAACATACAAAGGAAGGAATCAAGTAAAGGAAATAACACAACAATCTCTACTCAAAATAGAGTCATATTACAAGATAACTTGTCGCAGCTCTAACAGATTGTTCTCATGACTTGACCAGCAGCGACAAGGAAAAAGAGAAAACGGGCGGCCTAGTCTACGCGATCGCCCTCAACCCTCTTGATCCCGCTCACCTTGTCCACAATGGGTGCGACAAGGGCCTGGAGCGCTTCCAGATCAGCATCCGGCGGCAAGGACTTGAGGACGTTGGTGAGGTTGAGGCCTGGGTTGCGGAAGGCCACCTTCACCAGCACCTTCTGAAGAGCTCCTGCACAGATCTTGCGCGACTCGTCGGCCAGCTGCTTTGGGATCTTCTCCCGGAGTCGCTGGAGGGCCGTCGCCACGCCTTTGAAGAACAGGCTAAGCTTGGCGCTGGGTTGGAGGTGCTCATCGGAGGGGTACCCGAGATCCTCCATTCCCAGCTGCGCCAGCTCCCCGTCGATGGCTGCGGCAACATTCACGAGACCCTCGGTCTAGTGCTCCACAGTCTCCCTGAAAGTATCCTGGGCGGCAGCAGCACTTGCCAGCAGCGCCTCGTCGGCCTTGATCTTCTCCGACAAGGCCACCTCCCGCTCCCTGGCGCCGTCCAGCGTCTGAGTCAACGTGGCCAGCTTCAACTCGAGATCCGCGTTGGAGTCCTTGGCGGCGCTAAGTTCTTTACTCCTTTCGGCGAGAAGACCCTGCAGCTCGCCATGAGCGACGGCGTCCTTCTCGCGCTCACGCTTGAGCGCGACAAGCTCCTCGCCGCTCGCCTTAAGATCGGCTTCCAGCTGCGCCACCTTCATCTCCAGCTCCTTCTTGGCGGCCTCGGCAGCTGCGGCAGCATCCTTTGCCTCCTTGAGAGCCCCGCCAATTGCTTGCTCGCGCGCGGCAAGCTCCTCCTCATGGCTGTCAAGGTTGACCTTGCGCTGCGCCAACTCTCCTTCCTGCGCAAATAGATTTTCGGCGACAAGCCGTTGCTTCTCTTCGACTTCAGCCTTCTCGAGGAGGAAGGCTTTCCGCTCCTCGAGAAGTTGCTCCCGCTCCTCTGCCAGAGACCGGAGAGCTTCCTGTCTGAGACCCCGGAGCTCCTCCGCCCGCTTCTCGATGTCCACTCCCGCCTTCACGACAAGTGCTTCTCGGGATGCCAGCTTGGCTTGTCGGGCGCGGTAGAGCGACAACAGCTTCCACAGCAGCCGCTCCTCCTCAGGCTCGTCGCTGCTGCTGCTTGGCGCGTCAACCAACGTCAACCCAGCGGAGTCGAGCACCTCTCCATCCAGAATCTCTCCTTCGACCGGTGCCCTGGAGCTTGACGCCCAGGGGAGCTTGATGAAGATGCCATCGCCGGCCTTCAAGTAGGCGCCGGGCTGGGGCTCTTCGGAGCCTAGCTCTGCAGCAGCGGCGGAGGGATCGGTGGTCGGCGCAGCGCCTGGCGCTCCTGCGGCCTCGGGGCCGTCAGTGCGATCGCCGGATCCCTCGCCAGCTTCTGCGGCGGCAGCTTTGGCGGCCTCTTCGCCGGCGGGATCATCAGCGCCGGCCTCTCCTTCGGTGGCAACGGCGTCTTCGGTGTTGCTGCGTGCGTTCTCCTTGCCGGCGACCACGGTTTCCATTGGCTCCGCGGCAGATGGATCTGACGAACGGAAAGGGGAGAAAAGTCAAGAAAAATATCCAAAAAGAAAATAAGAAGAAGAAGAACCCAAGGGAAGTTTTCAGGCAAAGATGATTACCTGTGCTAGGATCTGCGGTCGAGGTCTCAACCACCGGAGGATCACTGGCGCTGTCCCTTGCCGGAGAACTGTCCCTTGCCGGAGATTTCTCCCTTGCCGGAGAACGCTCCCTTGCCGGGGAATCCTCCCTTGGCGGTGTAGTCGAAGCAGAAGGCATTTCAGGAGCGGCTTCCGGGCACTCCTGGTGAGGCTGCTCTGCTCCTACACAAACCAGCAATTAGATATCAACAAAGAGAGAGCACCCATGCGCGCCTGATAGCATGAAGTAAACCATATACTTACATGGAGGGCTGCGCTGGGGGCTGCTTTAAGGAATGGTTGCCGGGTCCGACAAGGTGGTCTCGGACATGTCCTCTGCCGTCGCGGTGGAGTCGTCCTCGATGACAATCACCGGGGCCTTGGCTCTCTTCGCCGCTCTCTGGGCCAGCATCCTAAAAAGGAATAGGTTCAGGGTAAAGCAAATCAGATACAAGACAAAGCAACAAAATTGAAGAGTTACAAGAGCAGCAAAGAATCTTACTCTTCTTCTTCCTCATCGGAGCTGAGCGCGGAGAGATCGAAGTCCGGCTCGCCTCCGGTGCGACGAGGCAGAGGAGTAGGTACCCTTGCCTGCTTGGCGGGGGCAGTAGCAGTGGACCGGGAAGACCCCGCCCCAGTTGCCGCAGCGGCGTGAGGCGCTCCCGCGGCAACAGTGCTTGCTGCGGTAGAGCGTGTCGCGCGGCACGGCGGCTGTTGACTCGTTTGTCGCCCCGCTACTTCCCCGGCCTTGCGGAGACGCCTTCTTGGTGGAGCTGGGGGCTCCGCTTGCGGCAAGCTGTCTGAAGGTTCAGGCCCGACAAGCTCTCCCTCGCCAGGCTCGCTCGGCTCATCTTCAGGCCCGACAAGTTCTTCCTCGCTGGCAAACTCCTCTCGCTCGGCAAGGCTTGCCGCCTCTACTGCCTCTGCCTCCTCCACGGTGAATCCAAACTCGCCCGCGGCAGCGGCTGCTGCCGCCTCCTCCAGCCTAGTGGCGATGCGCTGCATCTCTGCATCGGTGGTGTCGCGGGTGAGGCTCTTCTGCTCGTCGGAACGGACCGGCACTTCAACCAATCCGTCAAAGAACTCCTGCACGACGGCGTTTGCTGGCTCTTGCCAAGTTGGGACAATTCCATGCGAGTCGCACATCGGCATCATTGCGCGGATGCGGTCGAGCGAGGAGTTGTTGCACAACGGAACGACACCCCTCGGCAACATGAATGGATGTTGAGGATCGCGCTTGAACAGCTCCAGGAGCATCGTGTCCAGCTCCAGGACGGTGAAGTTGAAGTTGAGGCCCGAGCGCAGCCTCATGATATCCGCCGAGTTCTGGAACTCCCAGGCAGGTCTCCTCCTCTCATGCAGGGGGGCGATGCGGCGGCGAAGAAAATCTGCGCCAACGGCGCCTACGGTGAACCCGGCAAGCCTGAGGCGAAGGATCGGGGTGACGGCAATCTTCAGCCTGTCGTCTTCCGGGGCCACGTTGCTCCAATCGTTGCCACACACTATTGGGGCTTGGCGCAGGGCAGTAAATGGCTGCGGGTTCTCCTCGACAATCCAGCACCACTCCGCTCTCCATTCCTCCCACTTGCTGGGGAGCTCTCCCTCTAGATAAGCTTCCTTCTTGCCGACTCTCGAGATCCAGGAGATCCCGCCGGCAAGAGGCTCTCCTCTCTCAACCCGGGGCATAAAGAAGTGGCGGAAAAGGGCTACGTTTGGATGGACTCCGACAAAGTTTTCGCAGAGATGTGCGAAAACTGCCATGGTCAGAACGGTGTTGGGAGTGAAGTCAAGGAGGCGGAACCCGTAGGTGTTCATGATGTCACAGAAGAATTCAGAGAAGGGCGGGCAGAGCCCGCAGTAGAAGAACAGCGCGAAGAAGGGGTACCCGTTTGGAGCCAGTTCAGAAGCGGCAGCCGGGAGTACCTTCGTGCGCGGATGCGCTCGCGTCTCCGTCGACTAGAAGAGGTAGTAGTACTCCCTCAGCTCCTTCGCGCCGAGGTGAGGGGGGAAGATGGCCCGCTCCTTTCGCAGGCCGCGAGCCGCTGCGCTTCGACCGATTTCACGTCCTTCCCCTTGTCGGCTTTCGGAGCCATGGCGGAGGTGGTGGGGGAGATCGACGGCGTTGGTGGTGCTGGTGGCAATGGGGGGCGGAGCGCTGCTCTCTTTCAACTTTGAGAAGAAGGGGGGAGCGGCGGAGATTTCCGAGAGTGGATTGGCAACCGGCGAGATGGACGAACTGCCCCTGTTTCCCCTGCTTATAAAGAGGGAGGGGGCAGGCGTTTCGTCCTTCCGAATAAAGAAACCACCCACGATCTCTCCCACGACACCGCATTCAACGCGTGCCGTTCGGGGAGGGCGCGGTGGATACGGAGTAGGATACGGCGTGACCCAGGCCGCGTGTGCCCATGCCCTGTTTTGGGCCTGGCCCAATAGCGCTCGGCACTGTGTGTGGCCCAGGCCCGGGGGCTCCTATCGGTGTACTATAGTAGGGGTACCCTAGTATCCCGAACTTGTGCATGGGCAGTTGCAGCGCCCCGCGGCAAGGCCTGCCGGGTGACCGCCAAGGCCCTCCGTGGTTCCTTCGGAGCCATTCAAGAACAAAGTATTTAAGCCAAGGAGACAAGGCCCCGGCAAGAGGAGCTTGCCGGGAAGGCCAACCAAGGCATTTCAAGGAACTTGCCGCGACGCGTCGCACGTCCCGGCAAGGCCCGGCGAGCGACAAGCTTCTGGACGCGGCAAGACAACGGCCGCGGCAAGGCGCTTGCCGCGGCAGGCTACCACTCTGTACCCATGCTCCAGCACATCTACCAACGTGTCGCCTTGGGGTCTTTCCAGGCGCGCATGGCAAGAGGTTGTGCAGCCAGCGGTGCGAGGTGGCGAGCGACGCTGACAAGATTGCCCTCGTGGCAAGCGGCGGCATCCCTGACGGTCCCTGTTTGCACTATTTGGGCGACGCAAACGGGCATTTAATGCCTTTGTCCCCTGCCGTCAGGGTTAGGTATGATACACTGTACATGTTGTTGTACCAACCACAACTCCTTTTCCATTTTTGCCCTTGTCTGCGTTGCCACCTGTCGGTGACCCCTTGAGCATATAAAAGGAGGCCCATGCGCAACGTAGAGAGGGGTGGGGTTCGTTCGGTTCGAAACCAGAAAACACTCACGCTCGGTCTCGTTAGCAGCTCGAGTGTACTATAGCACTCAGCGCTCCTGAGCAAGAACTCAATACAATCAGACAAGCAGTAGTAGGAGTATTATCTCTCCGGAGAGCTCCGAAGCTAGGTAAACTGCTCGTGTGCTTGGCCTTGATCCGCTCTTCCTGCGATCTCCGCCCCCCGCCGAACCGAAAGGGGCCCGGTCCGCCGGTCTCCATAGGTGTTCGTGGATCAGCTTCCCCGACAGAGCGATACATGGAGAAAAAGGCAGAGCGGAAATCAAGGCGTCCTGGTCTGATTCGTTCCGCTTATCGCGCCACGCACCGTCCGGTGCGCTTCTCTGAAATTTTGAATCCCATGTAATCCGGGAACCGCAGAACAGCCAATCGCGTGTAAGATTTCGCATCCAAATCCACTCGAAGGATTACTACATTTATTCACTCGACAGCTTCAAGCTATCAGAATCGATCGAGCCAACTGAAGCAAGATTGAAAGTTCCCGTGTATTTTGTAGACTTGAACGAGATGCCCCCGGAGCATTCAACTGAGTCGCAGTCAACATCAATCTTTTCTCCACTCAGACCTCAATCCATTCAGGGGCTAATGACGAGGACATGTACCTAGGGTAGGGTCCTAGTCCTAACCTAGATATCTCTAAGGGCATTGAGCTACAATCAAAGGCACTCAAGGACCAACAGAGAGTACCGACTGGAATCATCCTGAAGTGCAATCCACTCAACAGAAGGTTCCACTCGGATAACCCAATTCCACTCGACCACAACATAGTCACTCGACCGTATGAAGAACCACTCGGTGTATAGAAGATCTAAAGTCATCCCAGGATGGCAACGGTCAGGTGTTCACCCTATAGTATTAATGGTAATTTATGGCAGGCGTTACTGGTAATGCCCCATCTTAACTTACATTGAACCCTATGTAACGGAGGTTAGAGATGGTCCTGGCGCACTCTACATAAGCAACACTCCTCCTCTGGCACAAGGGTTCGCACCCCTTGTAACATTCACGCATATCCAGTCGACACAACCTTAGGGCACCAAGACGTAGGGCTTTTACTTCCTTCGAGAAGGGCCTGAACTCGTAAACTTGCGTGTACAAGCTCACCGTAGGTAGGATCTTGCCTCCTCATATGTATCCCCTATTCTTACTGTCAGACTTACTCCCACAACAACTACTTCCAAGCCCGTGACATTACGGTTGTCTGTCGCTTCCCATTGCAAAACATACTCTGAAACCCTGAGGCTACTGGCAGAATAGTGGAATGGGCTTTGGAGTTGTGCAGTTTTGATCTGAAGTTTGAGAGCTCATCAACAATTAGAGTAGGGCGTTGGCAGAGTTCATTGCAGAATGGATGCCGACACCTGATGAGCAAGTGATAGAAATAGTTATCCCCGGCAAGGAGGCACCCCAAGAATGGATTATGAATTTTGATGGTGCCATTTCCCTACAAGGTACAGAGGCCAGCGTGCTTCTTGTCGCACCCTCAGGGGAGCACTTGAGGTGCGTCGTCCAGATGCATTTTTCCTGGGAAGAGGCAACCAACAATATAGTGGAATTTTAGGGGCTCCTTGCCGAGATCAGGATTGCTGCAGAATTGGGAATCAAGAAGCTGATTATTCGAGGAGATTCATAGCTTGTGGTGAGACAAGTCAACAAGGATTATCATAGTCCATTAGTGGAGGCATACATTAAGGAAGTGAGAAGGTTGGATGAGCGCTTTGATAGATTTCAAATAGAGCACGTACCCCATGCAGAAAATAGCATAGCTGATCATCTGTCAAAGTGTGCTGCGCAAAAGCTTCCTGTGGAACCAGGAACTTTCATTCTCCATCTTACTCAGCCCTCCATATCCCCAGCAACAATGGCCCGGAAGAGGAGAAAGATGGACTCCGGTAAGCCTCTCCCGGTAGAGCCTCGTGCTCCTGGCAGGGACCCTGCCGGAAACCCACAACTTGCCGGCCCGCACACTCCTGCCGGGACCACTGTCCCCGCAGCCGAGGAGTGTGCCCCCGCAGTTGAGGAGGTGCAGCTAGTCCTTGTTGCCGAGCCCCAGGCTCCAACTTGGGCAAGGCACATAGTCCACTTTCTCCAAACCGGAGAACACCCCAATGACCAAGATGATGCTGAAAGAGTAGCTCGGAGGGCCAGTATGTACTAGTTTGTCGATGACACTCTGTATAGAATGAGGCCCAACAGTGTGAAATTGAAGTGCATCTGGCGGGAAGAAGGAAAGGAACTGCTGGCTGAAATACACAGAGGCATGTGTGGCTCCCACATTGGGTCAAGGGCAATAGTTTGGAAAGCATTCCTTCAAGAATTATACTGGGTAACATCCCTCCAAGATGCGGTCGAGCTAGTCACGAAATGTGAAGCCTATTAGTTCCATTCCAAGAACATCCTCCTGCCTGCCCAAGCTCTTCAGACAATACCTTTATCCTGGCCATTTTCGTCTCGGGGCTCGATATCCTCAGCCCTTTCACCCTAGCAACCGGGGGCTTTGAATTCTTGTTCGTTGCCATCCACAAGTTTACAAAGTGGCTGAAAGTGACTACCATGTGAACGGTGACTGCTCAATCAGCTATCATGTTCTTGAAAGAATTGGTGTGTCTTTTTCAAGTTCCGGCAAGGATCATTACCAACAATGGCACCTAGTTCATGAGCCGCGCCTTCATGCAATATGTTTGCACCCTCGGAAGCAAGGTCTCATTTAACTCTATCGCACATCCCAGAAGCAATGGGCAAGCTGAGAGGGTGAACACTGAAGTGTTGTGGGTATTCAAAACAAGAACCTTTGATATGCTGCGGAAGCATAGCAGGCGGTGAATTGATGAGCTACCGGTAGTCCTCTAGTCCCTGAGAACGACACCAAATCAAGCTACCGGGCATACTCCCTTTTCCCTGGTCTATGGGGTAGAAGCAGTTATCCCCACATAACTCATTTGTGGGTCGCCTCGATTGCTTGCCCACGATGACGTAGCGCAAGATCAGCACTGGTGTGACGATGCTGTGCTACTTGAGGATAACCGTCTTCGCGCGGCTACGCGGGCTGCATGCTATCAGCAAGCCCTGCGTGGCTATCATAGCCGCAGGGTTCATGCCTGGTGTATTGAGGAACGCGACCTTGTCCTTAGGCGCGTTTAGTCAGCCAAGGGTATAAACAAGTTGACACTGAAGTGGGAAGGCCCTTACCGGGTAGTACGAGTCACCAGATCTGGTGCTGTCCGTTTGGAGACCGGAGAGGGTATTCAATTGCAAAACTCATGGAATATTAAGCATCTCCGCAAGTTCTACCCATAAGGCGCGGCTGTCGGGCCCTGCCCGGTAGCCACCCATTTGTATAGGCCTTGCCTCAGCTGCATGTAACCCCTTGTACGAAGCCAGGGTGATGACCCTGTGCACCGGAGAAATAAACGAAGACCTGGGGGCCCCCGACCAAGTTGCATGCATACATGAGCATTCCAAGAGCATTGGCATAAGCATTTCATGAGTATCTACATACGCATATAGATAGGATCGCATCCTTCATCATTCTCATCTGCATAAAGTTGCAGGTTCCTACCATGAACTTGGCTTCAACAAGGAGTGAGAAGATGAACCAGCACAGCGATCCCCGACAAAGCCAAACAGATAAGTTCTGCATCTTATCCATAAGTGTTCTCTAAGCTAAAACTTGTGCATGAGAAAGCTTCGCCACTCTTCAGAGCTTAGGTTCTCCCACTTTTTGCTAGTGGCTAGCCTATGTGGTCGTAGTGGCCTTTGATTTTTGCCCGGCAGACTCCGGTCCGCGACAACACAATAGAAAAAGGGTACCGGTAGGATAGCCTGCCGAGAAAGACTCGTTTATTTAACTAAAGAGGCGTCCCACCTTGTCACACCCTGATTTTCATGCCACAACACTTAAGATGATAAATCATGATAAAGTGTGGTCTGACAAAAACCTTTGCATTATTTGACTTTTTATTTGAGTTGGTTTTCTCTCTGTGTTTTCAAGTGCTCTTAAAGGTCAACATAGCTTCACCTTATATACTTTATTTCCAATGATCATGCCATGTGTATAGTGCAATATAGTATTTTCTTACAAAAATAATTTGGCCAAATAGTATTTTCAAAAATTAGTTTTCCAAAAACCCCTGAATTGAGGTTTGCACTACAAGTACTTGATTTGGGGTATGAAAAATATTTCAAAGGGTATATTTGAAACCTATTAGATATAGGATCCCCTTAAACCACAAAAATATAATTTTAAAAGTTATTTTGCTATTTTATTTAAAGGCTTTTTCTTTAGGCCAGAAATGGTCTTTAATATGTTAAAATTATTTTAATACTTTAAAATATTTGTGAAAATTTAGGCAAACTCAGTGGACATATATTGTCCATACATAAGAGTTTCAACACATGGTCATGTTCCAAATATTGGTCAAACCCCTCAAAAAACCTTTCTAGATATTTCAAGCTTTTGAAATATTTACAAAGGAAATATTCTCTAAAAATTCCAAGAAAATTCTAGCATGTCAAATATGACATATTAGATGATCTTGCCAAGTCTCATGACTTGGAGAACAATATCACATCATCAAATCCCCTCAAAACCATTTCTGTCCATTTTGAAGTTTGAGCAACTTTACATTGCCAAACATTTCCAAATGTTCTCAAACCTTGTGAACATTCTCAAATGTTCTAATTATTCATCTATACCAAGTGGAACAAGTTCGAGAACAAGTTAACTTGATCAAAGGGCCCCAAAACCCTTCGTGTCCAGAACCAAATTTGAACAACTCTACATTGGCAACTTTCTCCTTTTGATCTCAACTTTTGTGGACATGTTCAGAACCTCAAATGATGACACTTCACCAAGTGGTGCATCAAGGAGAATAGTTTTGCATGTCTAGATCTTGGAAAACTCATTTATGTTGATTTCTAGGGTTTACAAAAGTTGCATTGGCAACATTGCCCAAATGGACTCAACCTTGGTGGAACCTATTATTATCACATGCCAGTTGACCCTGTCAAACCTCATGACAAGAGGAGTTTATTTTCTTGCCCAAACCAGCAACAAATACCTTCTGCCATTTTACTAAAACCCCTATTTTGACCATTTCCACCCTTCTCCATGGCCTCAACTTTTTACCACAGCCCCTCCTAGACCTCTTCTACCTCCACTAGCAATGGCTGCATCTCAGATCAATAATTGAGGGGTGAGACCACCTCTTTTACCTCTCTGGACAGCCCTTGCACCCCTCTTCCTCACCTCCCTTCTCACTCCAGTGGCCACCCAAGGCATCCAAGGCTTTCCCCGCATTCTTTACTCCTCCCTAGAGCTACCAGACATGCTTGGCCGTGCCCACTTTGCCAAAAAATGGCATGCCGGCCATTTGCACGCTCTGGAGCGCTACAGTGCACTCACGCACTGTAGCCGCCCCCTGCCAACCACCTCCGGCCACATCGGGCCTCCCAAGCGCGCCTGACGATGCGCCTCGACGTCTGCAACACGCCACGCCTCTGTCCCCCTCCTCCTTCTCCTTCCTCTTGCCCCAGCTCGCACGCGCGCCCGCCGCCCGAACGCACCAGTGAGCGCGCTCACACGCGCGGCTCCTCTGGCCCTCCTTCTCCCTCTCTTCCTTCCCCTGGTCGTGGAACATCTCCACAAACGCCCCGAACATGCTCATTTGAGCCCCCGTGACCCACAGCGACAGCAACAGCCTCGCCGGCGCACGGGTCTACGGTGAGTCGTGGCTCGCCTACTTAAAGGCCTCCCCAAACCTCTCCCTCACCACCACTAGTCCTATCCCTCTCCAAATAGGCCCCCCCGCACCCAAGTTCATCTTCAGAAGCGCCCGAGCTCGAGATCGTGCTCGTGCTTCGCCGCCTCGGGCCGCCATCGATCTTGGGGTATAGGCTCTATCCGCCTCTTCTATCTCTCGATCTGGAACTGCCGCACCTCCCTGACCATTCCCCCCTCTTTCCTGCTTGTTTTGTAGTCGGAAACGGCCGGAGCCATCAACGCCCGACGCTCCTCCACCGCGAACCTCATCGCCGGAGAACCACTGCTCCCCTCCGGCCAACTCCGGCACCACCCGAACGGCGACACGATGACGAGTCCAATGGTGCCATCAGCTCACCCCGTCGTGCCCGGAAACGTCGTCGGTGAGCTCGCCGGCCCTCTATCGCAGGGTTAGGGATGACAGGCGGGCCCCACCTGTCAGCCTCTCTTCCCCCTCGCCTCCCTCTCTCTCATTGGGGCCTGGGCCCCGCTCGTCAGGTTCAAACCCGGCGCGCGCGCGCCGCTTGGCTCGCCTGGGCCGAATCGCCTCTTGGCCTGCTGCATTGTGGCCTTTCTGGCCCAGTGGCACAGTGCCATTTTTCCTTTTCTTTTGCTATGAATTTTCCAAAAATTCCACTGAGTTGAATATTTGTCCAAAGAAATTAATTCCAACTCCTAAATTCCTGAAATATTGCAACCTATTTAATGGTGCAACTTTCATTCAAATCCAACAAACTTTTCTTCACTGTAAATATTTAAATGTGATTTTAAGCATTTAAATATACCTTTGTAAATCCATTTGTCCTATTCCACAACTCCAAATCCATAACTAGTAATTTTCCCCTTCTTAGCTTTCCCCCTAGTATTTATCAAAAATAAGTTGACATTTTTTTGAGCACTTTGGTTTTTCTGTTTTATTATTGCCTTATTTTTCCCGTCATTTCTTTTGCGACGAATAGATCCCGTATTTGACGAAGTAGTTGGATAAGAAGAAGGAGAAGGACTTGAAGACTTTGAAGACCAAGGCAAGCAGCCCTTTGACCATGTCACCCCTCTTGTTCATCGGTACCCTTTTTCCGATTGCATGATGATGAAATATGACGGTGGTAAAACTTGTTGTGAACCACCCCATGATGCATACCCCTACTCATGACCTTACCTTGTTCTTGATTGCATTTTCAAGAGACTAGTTGATGCGTAATGATGCATGTGTACCATGAACTCTTCATGGTTACAATCTTTCGAAAACCCCATCGGGTGCCCCTAATGCCCTTGGGAGATGTTGAACTAAGTTCACCACTTGAGGAAGAAGTGGTGTACTAAAGAGAGCTTTTGGTGTGTGTGTAAAATGATGGATTAGATTTATGTGTGACTACCGTCCCAACCAAACATGTGCAACCACTCTACTCCTTTATGGGACGGGGCAGTATTGATTACTTAGGCTGATACTAGCATGGTGCCCACATTACTAGTGATGGGGGTGACTTGAGGTCACTCTCGGGATGGGGTCGTGCTTGGATAGGCGGCCATGACTGTTTTCACAGGGCACCGGACACACCGTTGGTCCCTTCGTGTATGCGTAATAATGTGAAAAGGGCAGAGCCCCACGATCTTTTGCTTATACACGAGGGCCGTGTATCAACGAGTGGACCCTATGTTAGTGTCGTCTAGGGAAAGGTAATGATCAGGTGCTTCCCCCCAGTACTTGAGGTACTGTGGGATCGTGGATGACATGAAAGCTTCTCGGATCTTGTGGGTAAAGTGCGCAACCTCTGTAGACTGTCAAACTATTCGAATAGTCGTGTCCACGGTCATGGACAGTTGGGAGGTGCTACTTAAACTATGTCCAGAAATTTTACAATCTTTGTGCATGTGTGGAAGAGAACTATTTGTGTCAAGGTGGTGACTTGACATGTTGAATGAAATGACATTTATCCAAACCCTATTTGTGTTGATATCTGTAACCTGTTCTCAAGGTTACCCATGTTCATTGATGCATATCTCACAAGTTGATAAGACATCTCAACTAGCTTGAAGCTAGGCTGCTTATTTGTTGTACAATTGCACTGTTACTTTGAACCAAATCATGGGTTGCTTGCGAGTACATTCAAAGTACTCATTGGCTTGCCACTGGTTATTTAATTGACCAGGCATGGAAGAGCAGGAGTTCGAGGAAGAGTTTTTTGGTGAAGAACACGCGAACTAGGATGCTTCCCAGTCAGAATGCCTGTAGGGTTAATGCAGATGGCTTGGGTTCTACTTATCAACGAAGATTTCCGCTGCTTAAGTTTATTTGGTGTTCAGCCCTTTTGGCTTTATCTATGTAAGACTTGACCATAATGGTCATAATTTGTGTAAGACAGTATGTATGGATGTAAGACCCTTGTTATTTAGCTTCTCTGTGTTCAGTGAGCATTGATATCTGGGATCACTGTACACGTGCATTCGGTGATCATGACTTATGAGTCGGGGTCCCCACAGAGCTGGTATCAGAGCCATCCTGACTGTAGGAAGCCTTAGTTAGCATGGATGTTAGTTAGCTTGAGACCATCTAAAATTCTCTTCTTTTCTAAAGCTTACCCAACCCAAAATATATTTCCCTTATTTACCTCTCCCATTCAACCTTTGTAGATGGTCGTCTCCCCCTTGAGACTCCTTACGACAGGATTTCCATCACTCCTAAGAGATTGCGTCCAACAATGCCACTATCCCTTGCTGCCCATATGCACCCCGCACGAACTAGAAAATGATGTGTTCGAGAAGGAGTTCTAAGCCAAGGTTTTTGTGCCTGCCAAGACCTCACCTCAGGGGTGGTTCTTCGTTGGACCACCTATGCCAACAAGAGACCTAGCCATTCAGCAAGTGGCATACGAAGCTCTCCTCCGTCTTCGAGACCTCCTTCCAGAAATGAAAGAAGAACATGCCACCCGCTACGTGCCTGGCAAGAGTGGATTTGGAGCTCCGACGCAAGTGATGATTTCCCCAGAAGACGAGGATCCAACCCTCAAGTACCAGATCTGTTTCGTCAACGCAGGAGACTACCTTCTACGCCACCTTACCGAAGCATTTCTCAAGGCTCACCAAGATCTCCCTTCACTTCTGCACCTCCATTGCCTCGAGAAGAAGAAGGTGGTCAAGAGAGAACAGCAAATCACTGCCCTAGATGCCCACATTTCTAATCAAGAGCAACAAATCAAGGAACTTCAGAAAGCTCGCAACCAAACCCCACGCGGAAGGCATAGGAATGGACTTCCATATCCACCTCGTAGAAGATCATCATCAGGCACCCGACGACAATACCCAAGACTGAATAGCAACCCTTTTTCTTCTGTCACATGTCACGGGTGTGGTGAACTCGGGCATATTAATAGGATGTGTCCCAACAAGCAGACGACTGTCGCATGTCCATTGGCACCCAGGAGAACCTAGAAGCTGAAGACCGAATGCCTTTCTCTCAAAGTGATGAAGCAAGCACGACTACCGAATCCGAGGACCCCTAGGGTATGATGAGTCGTGTACCCCCTATGCGCAGTCGAGTCCATATGATGGTTCAAATGAAACCATGTTGAGTGTTTCTTGTTCTTATCTATTTGTGTTTTGATATAAGTTGCACTTTTGCCTTAGGCAGCATGTATGCAACTATATCACCTATCTTATCTTAATGAAATTGTGTATGGTCTTTTGGCACTTGTTTGTTTTCACCTGCACTATAGAATCTTCTTTAGGCATCCCCATCTATAATACTTTTCCCTCTCATCCCTCTCTCCTCAACTAAAGACCGGAAAGACAAGGTACACCAAGGATTCTACTTCGGCGACCAACTAGCACTGGAGACTTTTGCTGCAGCCTCCTCGACCAAGAGCAGCCCAGTAGAGTTATGTTTACCTCTCAAGATTAGAAACCCATCCCTAGACCCTTTGAGATTTCATGAGATAACCCAGCTCGAATCCCTAACCAAGTGCTTAACCCACAAGATTGCAAGAGAACCAACTAAGCCTCCGTAACCTTGCACTGGTTCATTATGGAACTAGTGGACATAGTGAACGAGCACATTATCATCCTAAGATAGCACCAGAACTGAAAATTCCATAGGCTAGACCTATTTGAGGATATTTATATATGGAAAATGACTTGATGAGTTTATATCAGAGGCCCTGAGGAATTATCCGAGACTTTCTGGCGATTTTGAGGTTTTCATGTTAGTTGATGAACTTGGTGGGATCATGTTAATAGAGTAGCATAGAATTCATTACCCGTGGGGTAAATTGGATTTTGTAGGAAAATTACGATCGCACGATGAAATTCTTGAAGGTATAAGGATTTGACTTAGACAGGGGATATTGATAAGAGATAGTTGATATTGCGATAATGATTTGGGGAAAAGTGTAGAAATTCTCGTTGGACATGAGATTTGGATTTAAGTAGGTGATTCTAGTTGAATATAGTTGCTGAGTATGTCTACATGGTTTGGAGTAAATTAGATTTATACTGATGATCTCAATTATGATACCATGTTTCTTGGTGGGTAATAAACTAGGAGATTGGATTAATTGTCGGAGTTGATTTAGGGATCTATATAAGCTTGAGGTTGGAAGTTACTTCACCCCGAAAATGGGAATTGGTGGACTAACTATAGTAAAAATAGCTCTTTTTCAAGTATTTGGGGATTATAGGACGTTAGAAGATTTGTGTGAGACACCATAGACATTGGATTTGTAGAATTAATGGATCAGGTAGTTGTTGATGGAAGTTAATGGGCTGTTAGAGTTGATTCATAGGAAGGAAACAGGAACTTGGAGTGGCATACGATGTGTTCCCTTAGGATAAAGATGCACTATGTTATGCTCTGCCCATGGATTTTTAGGGATATTCATGCATATGAGCTTGGGTATAGTTGAAATGTACGATTTTGTTAGAACCCCTCTCGGGAGCCATGAGGATATGAATAACATGAGTGATGATTGAAGTTGACCTATACGAGATGATTCTTTTGGTAATATGATGTGAAGACTAGGTAGAACTATTGGCATCTCAGAAACTGTGCTTAAGGGTGAGATGATAAGCGTTCACCCGCACACTAGAATCCTTGAAACTCTTGAGCCCCACCAAACCACAACATGGTCGGATCATGACCACGGGCTTTGGCTCTAGGACGAGAAGACCTTTGCCAGGTCTGTCACACCCTGATTTTCATGCCACAACACTTAAGATGATAAATCATGACAAAGTGTGGTTTGACAAAAACTTTTTCATTATTTGACTTTTTATTTGAGTTGGTTTTCTTTCTGTGTTTTCAAGTGCTCTTAAAGGTCAACATAGCTTCACCTTCTATACTTCATTTCCTTGATCCACAACTTCTACCCAATGATCATGCCATGTGTATAGTGCAATATAGTATTTTCTTACAAAAATACTTTTTCCAAATAGTATTTTCAAATATTAGTTTTCCAAAAACCCCTAAATTGAGGTTTGCACTACAAGTACTTGATTTGGGGTATGAAAAATATTTCAAAGGGTATATTTTAAACCTATTAGATATAGGATCCCCTTAAACCAAAAAAAATATAATTTTAAAAGTTATTTTGCTATTTTATCTAAAGGCTTTTTCTTTAGGCCAGAAATGGTCTTTAATATGTTAAAATTATTTTAATACTTTAAATATATTGGTGAAAATTTAGGGAAACTCAGTGGACATATATTGTCCATATATAAGACTTTCAACACATGGTCATGTTCAAAATATTGGTCAAACCCCTCAAAAACCCTTTCTGGATATTTGAAGCTTTTGAAATATTTACAAAGGAAATATTCTCTAAAAATTCCAAGAAAATTCTAGAATGTCAAATATGACATATTAGATGATCTTGCCAAGTCTCATGACTTGGAGAACAATATAACATCATCAAATCCCCTCAAAACCATTTCTGTCCATTTTGAAGTTTGAGCAATTTTACATTGCCAAACATTTCCAAATGTTCTCAAACCTTGTGAACATTCTAAAATGTTCTAATTATTCATCTATACCAAGTGGCACAAGTTGGAGAACAAGTTAACTTGATCAAAGGGCACCCAAACCCTTCCTGTCCAGAACCAAATTTGAACAACTCTACATTGACAACTTTCTCCTTTTGATCTCAACTTTTGTGGAATTGTTCAGAACCTCAAATGATGACACTTCACCAAGTGGTGCATCAAGGAGAATAGTTTTGCATGTCTAGATCTTAGAAAACTCATTTATCTTGATTTCTAGGGTTTACAAAAGTTGCATTGGCAACTTTGCCCAAATGGACTCAACCTTGGTGGAACCTATTATTATCACATGCCAGTTGACCTTGTCAAGCCTCATGACAAGAGGAGTTTATTTTCTTGCCCAAACCAGCAACAAACACCTTGTGTCATTTTACTAAAACCCCTGTTTTGACCACTTCCACCCTTCTCCATGGCCTCAACTTTTTACCACAACCCCTCCTAGACCTCTTCTACCTCCAGTAGCAATACCTGCATCTCAGATCAATAATTGAGGGGTGAGACCACCTCTTTTACCTCTCTGGACAGCCCTTGCACCCCTCTTCCTCACCTCCCTTCTCACTCCAGTGGCCACCCAAGGCATCCAAGGCTTTCCCCACATTCTTTACTCCTGCCTAGAGCTACCAGACATGCTTGGCCATGCCCACTTTGCCAAAAAAATGGCATGCCAGCCATTTGCACGCTCTGGAGCGTGCTACAGTGCGCTCCCGCACTGTAGCCGCCCCTGCGAACCACCTCCGGCCACCTCGGGCCTCCCCAGCGCACCCGACGATGCGCCTCGACGTCCGTGACACGCCACGCCTCTGTCCCCCTCCTCCTTCTCCTTCCTCTTGCCCCAGCTCGCACGCGCGCCGACCGCCCGAACGCACCAGTGAGCACGCTCACACGCGCGGCGCCTCTGGCCCCTCCTGCTCCCTCTCTTCCTTCCCTTGGTCGTGGACCATCTCCACAAATGCCCCGGACACGCTCATTTGAGCCCCCGTGACCCACAGCGACGGCAATAGCCTCGCCGGCGCACAGGTCTACAGTGAGTCGTGGCTCGCCTATTTAAAGGCCTCCCCGAACCTCTCCCTCACCACCACTAGTCCTATCCCACTCGAAATAGGCCCCCCCCGCACCCCAGTTCATCTCTAGAAGCGCCCGAGCTCGAGATCGAGCTCGAGCTTCGCCGCCTCGGGCCGCCGTCGATCTCGGGGTACATGCTCTCTCCGCCTCTTCTATCTCTCGATCTGGAACCGCCGCACCTCCCTGACCATTCCCCCCTCTTTCGCGCTCGTTTTGCAGTCGGAAACGGCCGGAGCCATCAACGCCCGATGCTCCTCCACCCCAAACCTCGTCGCCGGTGAACCACTGCTCCCCTCCGGCCAACTCCGACACCATCCAAACGACGACACGACGAGGAGTCCAACGGTGCCATCAGCTCACCCTGCCGTGCCCGGAAACATCGTCGGTGAGCTCGCCTGCCCTCTATCGCAGGGTTAGGGATGACAGGCGGACCCAGCCTGTCAGCCTCTCTTCCCCCTCGCCTTCCTCTCTCTCACTGGGGCCTGGGCCCCGCCCGTCAGGTTCAAACCTGGCGCGCGCGCGCGCCGCTCGGCTCGCCTTGGCCGAATCGCCTCTGGGCCTGCTGCATTGTGGCCTTTCTGGCCCAGTGGCACAGTGCCAATTTTTCTTTTTTTTTCTATGAATTTTCCAAAAATTCCACTGAGTTGAATATTTGTCCAAATAAATTAATTCCAACTCCTAAATTCCTGAAATATCGCAACCTATTTAATGGTGCAACTTTCATTCAAATCCAACAAACTTTTCTTCACTGTAAATATTTAAATGTGATTTTAAGCATTTAAATATACCTTTGTAAATCCATTTATCCTATTCCACAACTTCAAATCCATAACTAGTAATTTTCCCCTTCTTAGCTTTCCCCCTAGTATTTATCAAAAATAAGTTGACATGTTTCTGAGCACTTTGGTTTTTCTGTTTTATTATTGCCTTATTTTTCCCGCCATTTCTTTTGCGACGAATAGATCCCGTATTTGATGAAGTAGTTGGATAAGAAGAAGGAGAAGGACTTGAATACTTTGAAGACCAAGGCAAGCAGCCCTTTGACCATGTCACCCCTCTTGTTCATCGGTACCCTTTTTCTGATTGCATGATGATGAAATATGACGGTGGTAAAACTTGTTGTGAACCACCCCATGCTGCATACCCCTACTCATGACCTTACCTTGTTCATGATTGCATTTTCAAGAGACTAGTTGATGCATAATGATGCATGTGTACCATGAACTCTTCATGGATACATTCTTTTGAAAACCCCATTGGGTGCCCCTAATGACCTTGGGAGATGTTGAACTAAGGTCACCACTTGAGGAAGAAGTGGTGTACCAAAGAGAGATTTTGGTTTGTGTGTGTAAAATGCTGGATTAGATTTATGTGTGACTACCGTCCCAACCAAACATGTGGAACCACTCAACCCCTTTATGGGACGGGGCATTATTTATTACTTAGGCTGATACTAGCATGGTGCCCACATTACTAGTGACGGGGGTGACTTGAGTCACTCTCGGGACGGGGTCGTGCTTGGATAGGCGTCCATGACTGTTTTCACAAGGCACCGGACACACCGTTGGTCCCTTCGTGTATGCGTAATAATGTGAAAAGGGCAGAGCCCCATGATCTTTTGCTTATACATGTGGGCCATGTATCAACGAGTGGACCCTATGTTAGTGTCGTCTAGGGAAAGGTAATGATCGGGTGCTTCCCCCGAGTACTTGAGGTACTGCGGGATCGTGGATGACATGAAAGCTTCCCGGATCTTGTGGGTAAAGTGCGCAACCTCTGCAGAGTGTCAAACTATTCAAATAGCCGTGTCCACGGTCATGAACAGTTGGGAGGCGCTACTTAAACTATGTCCAGAAATTTTACAATCTCTGTGCATGTGTGGAAGAGAACTATTTGTGTCAAGGTGGTGACTTGACATGTTGAATGAAATGGAATTTATCCAAACCCTATTTGTGTTGATATCTGTAACCTGTTCTCAAGGTTACCCATGTTCATTGATGCATATCTCACAAGTTGATAAGACATCTCAACTAGCTTGAAGCTAGGCTGCTTACTTGTTGTACAATTGCACCGTTACTTTGAACCAAATCATAGGTTGCTTGCGAGTACATTCAAAGTACTCATTGGCTTGCCACTGGTTATTTAATTGACCAGGCATGTAAGAGCAGAAGTTCGAGGAAGAGTTCTTTGGTGAAGAACACGCGAACTAGGACGCTTCCCAGTCAGAATGCCTGTAGGGTTAAGGCAGATGGCATGGGTTCTACTTATCAACAAAGATTTCCGCTGCTTAAGTTTATTTGGTGTTCAGCCCTTGTGGCTTTATCTATGTAAGACTTGACCATAATGGTCATAATTTGTGTAAGACGGTATGTATGGATGTAAGACTCTTGTTATTCAGCTTCTATGTGTTCAGTGCGCATTGATCTCTGGGATCACTGTACACATGCATTCGGTGATCACGACTTATGAGTCGGGGTCCCCACACACCTCTGCATCGACATTCACATGCACGAGTTCCTGGCAAGGGTCATCTTTTTCATTAATATGCTGATTATACAAGCACAAGCCTTACAAAACACATACATGGACTCAAGAGATTACATTACTTGAATTAAAATTTGGCAAGTGCCTACAAGTTTAAGATCAAAAAATATAAGTGCCCCATAATCTCCACTCTTCAATTTCCCTCCACCAGGTACTTCTGAGGAAGGAGGAAAGGACGAGAAAAACATGCAAGCAGGAGCCCTTCCCGGTCCCATCACGGCCTACCCGGAGCAGCCTGACAAGACCAGGAGTGGCGAGGCTGTGAAGGAGGAGCACGGGAGTAGAGTGGTGCTCCCTTGGTGGCCATCTCCAGAACAGGCAAGAAGCCCCGGCTTGAGCCCTGGCACGGTCATTTGCCGAGACTCAACCGGAAGACCACTGGAGAAGGGCAGAAGGCACCAAGGGAACATCCCTCCCCGGCTATCCCCTAAGGAGGCTGGTGATGATGGTGCCGGGGAGGGAGGGGAAGGATGGGAAGACGAGGCGGCAGCTCACCGGTCGGAGGAAAAGGCATCCATGACATCATACTCCGACTGGCCCTCCACCACCCACTTTCCCCGTCCTCCCTTGTTTTGTTTTTGTCATCGCCACTTCCGAATAGCGCTAGGACTCCAGCCCGGCGCCTCCTCCGGAGAGACAGCGAGCGACCTAGAGGACCAAGGGGCTCGAGGCGCACCGCACCCCACTGTGTTGGGCAGGAAGGCACCCTCCTTAGCAACATCAAACCCAGTTCTAAGGACAGGGGCAGTATTGGGATTTCTGATGATCCCAAGCCCTTCACCTTGGACTTCGACCAGAACCACTCCCCGAGCTCCAGCTCCATTGCTTGGCATCATCATATCCAAGCTCAAACCCGAGCCCATGCCCCGGGCTCTCCCTTCCAGCATACTTAAGATGAATCAAGGTGGAGGAGGAGAAGGATGTGGATGAACTCCTCCACTCCTCCCCGGCTCCTCCTTTTATGGGCGAGCGGGGGACTGGGGGCTGATTCCACAATAGATAACCACCGCCCTCCTCTACCAATTCAAGAAGACTGGTCCCTCACCATAATGCTCTCCCGCACCACGCGCCTCCGTTTCCTACCCCGCATGATGCATGCAGCATACATGGATAAGGATAAGGGTGTGGTGGGAAGAGTGGATTGGCGGTTTCTACCCCGTGCATTAATGTCATTCACGGTCCATTACAAGAACGGCCCCACCACTATTGGCTTTACACGACGCAGAAACTGGCTCGGACTCAAGATTAATGAAGAAGAAAAGAAGACACCAAGAGGCTATCCTCTTCAGCGCCCCTGCCTATGCACTTATTAGGGCCTACCCCAATGATGCCCGACAGCGTGATCAGGGCAGGCCTAGGGGCTTCGGTCGATGCAACAGACCCTGGGTATGTTCCCCTGACCGTGCACAGGCACGAGAACAAGATTATGGCATCAGGCCATGCCAGAGAACAAGCGACCAAGGTTTTCAAAGGACCAGCATGCAGAACAAGAGGAGCAAGATCAAGCCAGAGGAGCAAGGCACCACCAGGAGAAAAGCCTCCATTGCCGGGCAAATGGGCTTGGCAGGGGCAAAGCCACCATCGGAAGAAAGCGACCAAGACGTCCCGGTAGGGTCTACCGGGACTCACGGAGGAAAGAAGCAACTCATCACCCACTTACCCACAACACCCATCGTGGATCAGTGCGGTATCAAGCCGCAAAGTGATTTAGTGGCAACCATTCGCCACATGGCAGCCTCTTTCTACAGAAAACCTACAGATGACACCCGTCTCGCGATGTGTCGAACAAGCAGGCGTGGAGCTGGCAGAATAAGCCCGGCAAGGCTTGCCGAGCGAGCAACGATGTGATGTTGAGCGGCACATTTAATGCGCCCTATCAACCTTCAAAGTTAGGTATGATAGCACTGTTTGCTATCTTATCAATGCAAAATGACTGATTTGCCATTGTGGTGACCCCTTAACCTATAAAAGGAGGCCCATGGCAACCGTAGAAAGGGTTTGTGAGGCTGGAAAGTTAGACACCCATAAGCGCGTAGCCACTGCCGCCCCTGCCGGGCAAGTGTACTACGCTCCACCACCATTCTTCCACCATCAATTCACCAAAGCAGGAGCAGGGTTTTATGCCTCGTGGCGGCCCGAACCTGGGTAAAATTCCTCATATGATTCCTGCCGCGCTGCCCCACATTCCTCTGCTCTTTGGGAAACGCAACATCCCCCTGCCGAACCAGCAAGGGTCCCCTTGGTCCCATAGGTGGTTGAGGTTTCCCGCGACAGAGCCCTTATCCATCATTGGTCACTGCGACCACCCTAACTGAAGCAACGTTTTGAGTCGAAGGGTGGGAGCACCTAAGTTTCAAAGGGTAGCATGGTTTTCTTATGCATAAGCTTTCATTTACAGAACATGTATGGATAAGAGTATGAACTTTTCTGTTTGGCTAGCCGGAGACCACGGCACTGGCTGCTCTTCTCACCTCTTCTTTGGTACTGAGTCCGCGGTAGGAGCCTGCAGTTTATGCATATGAAGATGATGCCAGATGCGATCTTATCTACATGAAGATGCAAAGCTCATGATATGCTTATGCATGCATGCACTTGACGGGCCCCCCAACGCTTTATTTATTTCTTTGTTGCTCAAGGTCTGCGCGTGGCTTTGAACAAAGGGGTTACATGCAACTGAGGCAAGGCATGTATAGAAGGGTGGGCGCGCCTTATAGGTAGAACTTGCGGAGATGCTCAATATCCCATGAGTGTTGCAACTGAATGCCATCTCCGGTATCAAGACGAACCGTGCTAGGTCTGGTGACTCATACTACCCGGTAAGGGCCTTCCCACTTTGGTGATAACTTGTTTGCACCCTTGGCTGACTGAAAGCACCTAAGGACAAGTTCACCTTCCTCAAAACACCGGCTATGAACCCTGTGACTATGATAGCGGCGTAGGGCTTGTTGGTAGCATGCAACACGCGTAGCAGCCCGAAGACGGTTCTCCTTGAGAAGCACAACGTCATCACGCCAATGCTGTTCTTGCGCTACTTCATCGTAGGCAAGCACTCATGGTGACCCGTAAATGAGTTCCATGGGGATAACTACTTCAGCAGCTCATCAATGTGACCCGCAAATAAGTTTGCCTGGTAGCTCGATTTGGTGTCGTTCTGAGGGACCAAAGAACCACCGGCAACTCATCGATCGATTGCCTTCCACACTTCAGCAGCTTATCAAATGTTCTTGTCTTGAGGGCCTGCAACACTTCAGTGTTCGCCGTCTTAGCTTGTCCATTGCTTCTGCGATGTGCAACAGCGGCAAATGAGATCTTTTTTTGAGGGCATGAACATATTGCATGAAGGCGCGGCCTGTTAGTTGGGTGCCGTTGTCAGTGATGATTTGAGCAGGAACTCCAAAGCGGCACACCAAATCCTTCAAGAACTCGATACCTGATTGGGCACTCACCTTCGTCACGGCAGCTACATCCGGCCACTTTGTAAACTTGTCAATTGCAACGAAAAATAATTCAATGCCCCCGGCATCTCGGGGGAAAGGGCCGAGGATATCGAGCCCCCAGAGCAAAAACGACCATGACAAAGGGATTTTCTGAAGTGCTTGGGCTGGCAGATGGATGTTCTTGGAATGGAACTAACACGCTTCACACTTGCTGACTAGCTCGACCGCATCTTGGAGGGCTGCGGGCCAATAGAATGCTTGCTGGAATGCTTTCCCAACTAAAGCCCTTTATCCAATGTGGGAGTCGCACATGCCTTTGTGTATTTCTGCTAGCAGTTCCTTTCCTTCTTCCCAGCAAATGCACTTCAATTTCACACTGTTGGGCCTCCTTCTGTATAGAGTGTCATCGACAAACGGGTACATACTGGCCCTCTGGGCTACTCTTTCCGCTTCTTCTTGCTCTTCAGGAAGTTCTCTGCTTTGGAGAAAATGTACTATGTGCCTTGCCCAACTGGGAGCCTGAGGCTCGGCAATGAGGACTAGAGGCAGCTCATCATTTGTGGGAGTGCATCCCTCGACTGCGAGGACCAGTGGTCCGGCAGGAGGGTGTGTGCTGGCAATCAAAGGGGAGTTGTTTCCGGCAGGGTCCCTGCCAGGAGCCCCGGGAGGCTCTACCTAGAGAGTCTTACCGGAGTCCAATTTCCTCCTCTTTCGGGCCATTACTATTGGGGATACGGAGGGTTGAGTAAGATGGAGAACAAAAGTTCCTTGTTCAATAGGAAGCTTCTGTGCAACACACTTTGACAGGTGATCAGCTATGTTGTTTTTTGCACGTGGTACGTGCTCCATTTGCAACCCATCAAAGTGCTCCTCTAATCTTCTCACTCCCTTGACGTATGTCTCCATCAATGGTGTTTGGTAATCCTTGTTGACTTGTCTCATCACAAGTTGTGAGTCTCCTTGGATGATCAGCTTCTTCATTCCCAATTCCGCGGTAATCCTTGGCTCGGCAAGGATCCCTTCATACTATGATGTATTGTTGGTTGCCTCCTCCGGGGGAAAGTGCCTCTGGACAACGTACTTCAAGTGCTCTCTAGTGGGAGCAAAGAGAAGCACTCCAGCCCCTCCACCTTGTAAGGAGAACGCACCATCAAAATACATGATCCATTCTTGGGGTGATTCCTTGCTGGGGATAACTGTTTCCAGCACTTCCTCAACAGGGGTTGGCGTCCATTCTGCAATAAACTCTGCCAATGCCCTATTTTGAACTGTTGATGTGCTTTCAAACTTCAGGCCAAAGCTAGGTAACTCCAATGCCCATTCCACTATCCTGTCGGTAGCTTCTGGGTTTCGGAGTATATGTTTCCAATGGAAAGTGTGTAACAACCGTTCTCTCATGGGCTTGGAAGTAGTGGCGTAGTTTCCTTGTGGCAATGATTAGGCCAAAGGTAAAATTGTGTACGCTAGAATACCTAGAGCTAGCCCCCTGTAACAGGGATGATGAAGTATACTGGGCGCTGCACCACTTTCTTTCTCACCGCGACCTTGGGGTTGTTTCCGCTGCCATGTTTCTCCTTTTTCCTGATCCATACCTGGCCTTGTCGGGCTATTCTCTTTTGCTTTCCTTGGTTAGACATCTTCTGAGGCTGCTGTCAATTCTACCTCCCATTGTGCTACTAATGCTGCGCTGACCACTTGATTAGTTGCCGCCAGATACAGTAGCAACGGCTCTTGTGCTTTGGGTGCAACCAAAGTGGGAACAGAAGATAAGTAGGTCTTCAAATATCGCAATGATGCATCTGCTTCCGGGGTCCACCTCATAGGCCATGACTTTTTCAAAATTTTGAAGAACGGCAAGGCGCGCTCGACCGACTTGGATATGAATATGCTAAGCGCGGCAACGCACCCCGTGAAACGCCTCACATCTTTAACTGTCTTGGGTTCTTGGATCTGCTCAATGGCCTTGATCTTATCTGGGTTGGCTTCGATCCCACGGTGGGACACAAAGAAAGCAAGCAACTTGCCGGAGGGAACACCAAACACACACTTCTCCGGGTTTAGCTTCAAATTGATCTTGTGCAAATTAGCAAATGTTTAATCCAAATCTTGGAGGAGGGTTGATTTGTCCTTGATCTTGACCACAATGTCATCCATATAAGCTTCAATATTCCTGTGCAACTATGGCTCGAAACCAATTTGGACTGCCCTTGCAAAAGTGGACCCGTCACTCTTCAACCCGAAAGGCATGCATACAAAGCAGTATGTGCCACATGGGGTGATGAATGTGGTATTCTCCTCATCTTCCTTAAACATGAATATCTGATGGTACCCAGAATATGCATCCAGAAAGGAGAGCAGATCACACCCGGAAGTGGAATCCACAATCTCATCAATTCTCGGCAAGGGTAACGGGTCCTTCGGGCATGCCTTGTTCAAATCACGTGAAGTCAATGCAAAGCCTCCACTTCCCATTATCCTTGCACACAACCACTGGGTTTGCTAACCATGTTGGATGCAGTACTCCTCTGACCAAACCAGCTGCCTCAAATTTCTTAATCTCCTCGGCAATGAACTGCTCCCGCTCCAAGGCCTGCATCTGCACCTTGCTTGATGGGTCGGGCATGTGGGCAGACAGTGATACGTCTCCAACGTATCTATAATTTTTTATTGTTCCATGCTATTATATTATCTATTTTGGATTTTTAATGGGCTTTAATATGCTCTTTTATATTATTTTTGGGACTAACCTATTAACCGAGGGCCTAGTGCCAGTTTCTGTTTTTTTGCCTATTTTAGAGTTTTGCAGAAAAGGAATACCAAACAGAGTCCAAATGGAATGAAACCTTCGTGATGATCTTTCTTGGACCGAAATCAAACTAGAAGACTTGGAGATGAAGTCGGAGACGTTACAAGGAGGCCACAAGGAAGGAGGGCGTGCCCAGGGGGTAGGCGCGCCCCCACCCTCGTGGGCCCCTCGTAGCTCCACCAACCTAGTTCTTTTGCCTATATATACTCCTATACCCTAAAAGCATTAGGGGGAGCCACGAATCCACTTTTCCACCCCTACAACCTTCTGTACCCGTGACATCCCATCTTGGGGTCTTTTCCGGTGACCTACCGGAGGGGGGTTCGATCATGGAGGGCTTCTACATCAACACCACCACCTCTCCAATGAAGCGTGAGTAGTTTACCATATACCTTTGGGTCTATGGTTATTAGCTAGATGGCTTCTTCTCTCTCTTTGATTATCAATACAAAGTTCTCCTCGATGTTCTTGGAGAAATATTCGATGTAATATTATTTTGCGGTGTGTTTGCCGAGATCCGATGAATTGTGGATTTATGATCAAGATTATCTATGAATATTATGTGGTTCTTCTCTGAATTCTTATATGCATGATTTGATATCTTTGCAAGTCTCTTCGAATTATAGATTTAGTTTAGCCTACTAGATTGATCTTTCTTTCCATGTGAGAAGTGCTTAGCTTTGGGTTCAATCTTGCGGTGTCATTTCTAAGTGACAGTAGGGTCAGCAAGGCACGTATTGTACTGTTGCAATCGAGGATAACAAGATGGGGTTTTCATCATATTGCTTGAGTTAATTCCTCTACATCATGTCATCTTGCTTAATGCGTTACTCCATTCTTTATGAACTTAATACTCTAGATGCGTGCTGGATAGCAGTCGATGTCTGTAGTAATATTAGTAGATGCAGGTAGGAGTCGGTCTACTTGACACAGACATGATGCCTATGTTCATGATCATTGCCTTAGATGTCACCATAATTATGCACTTTTCTATTGATTTCTCGGCAGTAATTTGTTCATCCACCGTAATACATGCTATCTTGAGAGAAGCCGCTAGTGAAACATATGGTCCCTGGGTCTCTTTTCCATAGGAATGAATCTCATTTACATCTTGCTAGTTTCTGATCTATTATTTTGCAATCTTTACTTTCCAATCTATGCATAAAAAATACCAAAAATATTTACTTTATTATCTTTATCAGATATCACTCTTGTGAGTGACTGTGAAGGGATTGACAACCCCTTTATCGCGTTGGTTGCAAGTTCTTGATTGTTTGTGAAGGTATTCAGTGACTTGTGCGTCGTCTCCTACTGGATTGGTACCTTGGTTCTCAACTGAGGGAAATACTTACGCTACTTTGCTGCATCACGCTTTCCTCTTCAAGGCAAAACCAGCGCAAGCTCAAGAGGTAGCCAGAAGGATTTTTGGTGCCGTTGCCCGGGAGATCTTCGTCAAGTCAAGCCATACCAAGTACCCATCATAAACTCTTCTCCCTTGCATTACATTATTCGCCATTCGCCTCTCGTTTTCCTCTCCCCCACTTCTAAAACATTTTTCGAAAACCTGTGCCTTTTCTTCGCCCCGCTTCCGTTCGTCTCTTTTCGCTTGCTTCTTGAGTGCTTGTGTGTTGGATCGATTGCTTGTCATGATGGCTCAAGATAATAATAAATTGTGTGACTTTTCCAATACCAACAACAATGATTTTATTAGCACTCCGATTTCTCCTAGTACCAATGCTGAATCTTGTGAAATTAATGCCGGTTTTTTGAATCTTGTTATGAAAGATCAATTCTCCAGCCTTCCTACAGAAGATGCCGCATCCTATCTAAACAACTTCATTGATTTGTGTGATATGCAAAACAAGAAATATGTGGATAATGATATTGTTAAATTGAAGTTGTTTCCGGTTTCGCTTAGGGATCGTGCTAAAACTTGGTTCTCATTTTTGCCTAAAAATAGTATTGATTCATGGAATAAGTGTAAAGATGCTTTTATCTCTAAGTATTTTCCTCCCCTAAGATCATATCCCTAAGGAACGATATTATGAATTTTGAGGAACTTGATCATGAGCATGTTGCACAAGCTTGGGAGAGGATGAAATTAATGATACGTAATTGCCCTACACATGGTTTGAATTTGTGGATGATTATACAAAAAATTTATGCCGGATTGAATTTTGCTTCTTGAAATCTTTTAGATTCGCCGCGGGAGGCACTTTTATGGAAATCACGTTAGGAGAAGCTACTAAACTCTTAGATAATATTATGGTTAATTATTCTCAATGGCACACCAAAAGATCCACTAGTAAAAAAGTTCATGCGATTGAAGAGATTAATGTTTTGAGTGGAAAGATGGATGAACTTATGAAATTGTTTGCTAATAAAAGTGTTTCTTCTGATCCTAATGATATGCCTTTGTCCACTTTGATTGAGAATAATAATGAATCTATGGATGTGAATTTTGTTGGTAGGAACAATTTTGGTAACAACGTGTATAGAGGAAATTTTAATCCTAGGCCGTTTCCTAGTAATTCCTCAAATAATTATGGTAATTCCTACAACAACTCTTATGGAAATTTTAATAAGTTGCCCTCTGATTTTGAGAATAGTATTAAAGAATTTCTAAATTCGCAAAAGAATTTCAATGCTTTGATTGAAGAAAAATTGCTTAAGATTGATGAGTTGGCTAGGAATGTGGATAAAATTTCTCTTGTTGTTGATTCTTTGAAAGTTAGATCTATTACACCTAGGCATGATATCAATGAGTCTCTCAAAGCCATGAGAATTTCCATTGATGAATGCAGAGAAAGAACTGCTAGGATGCATGCTAAACAAGATTGCTTTGTGAAAGCATGTTCTTCTAGCTTTAATGATAATGATGAAGATCTAAAAGTGGTTGATGTGACTCCTATTAAATCTGTGTTTTCCAATATGAATCTTGATAAATATGGGACTGGAGATGAGTCAACTTCAGTTAAAAGGCATCCCTATGATTTGGAGTTTTTAGATCTAGATGCAAAAATTGGTAAAAGTGGGATTAAAGAGGTCAAAACTTTAAATAGCAATGAACCCACTGTCTTGGATTTCAAGGAATTTAATTATGATAATTGCTCTTTTATAGATTGTATTTCCTTGTTGCAATCCGTGTTAAATTCTCCTCATGCTTATAATAGAAATAAAGCTTTTACTAAACATATGGTTGATGCGTTGATGTAATCTTTTGAAGAAAAGATTGAACTAGAAGTTTCTATACCTAGAAAACTTTATGATGAGTGGGAACCTACTATTAAGATTAAGATTAATGATTATGAATGTTATACTTTGTGTGATTTGGATGCTAGTGTTTCCACGATTCCAAAAACTTTGTGTGATGTGCAAGGTTTCCGTGAATTTGATGATTGTTCGTTCAATTTGCATCTTGCGGATTCCACCATTAAGAAACCTATGGGAAGAATTAATGATGTTCCTATTGTTGCAAATAGGAATTATGTGGCCATAGATTTCATTGTTCTTGATATAGATTGCAATCCTACATGTCCTATTATTCTTGGTAGACCTCTCGCTAGAACGATTGGTGCAATTATTGATATGAAAGAAGGAAACATTAGATTCCAATTTCCGTAAGGAAGGGCATGGAACACTTTCATAGGAAGAAAATAAAATTGCCTTATGAATCCATTATGAGATCCACTTATGGATTGCATACAAAAGATGGCAATACCTAGATCTATTCTTGTTTTTATGCCTAGCTAGGAGCGTTAAACAATAGCACTCATTGGGAGGCAACCCATTTTTTTTGTTCTTTGATTTTTTCTCCTGTTTAGTAACAAATAATTCATCTAGCTTCTGCTTTGATGTGGTTTTATGTTTTAATTAATGTTTGTGCCAAGTAGAACCTTTGGGAAGACTTGGGTGATGTCTTTGCGATCTTGCTGTAAAAAACAGAAACTTTTGCGCTCACGAGAATAGCTGTCATTTTTTACAGAAGAGTGCTTTCAGGTTGATTCGTTTTGCAGAAGATTAGTAAACAAATCCCCACTTCCGCAAATTTATTTCGGAATTTTTGGAGTTACAGAAGTATTCGAAGTTACAGATTGCTACAGACTGTTCTGTTTTGACAGATTCTATTTTTCGTGTGTTGTTTGCTTATTTTGATGAATCTATGATTAGTATCGGGGGGTATGAACCATAGATAAGTAGAAATACAGTAGGTTTAACACCAATATAAATAAAGAATGAGTTCATTATAGTACCTTAAAGTGGTGGTTTATTTTCATATACTAACGGAGCTCATGAGATTTTCTGTTGAAGTTTTGTGATGAAGTTGGAGCATGATTTAGATTCTCTTCCTTATGAGTGGCGGTCGGGGACGAGCGATGGTCTTTTCCTACCAATCTATCCCCCTAGGAGCATGCGCATAGTACTTTGTTCTGATAACTAATAGATTTTTTCAATAAGTATGTGAGTTCTTTATGACTAATGTTGAGTCCATGGATTATACGCACTCTCACCCTTCCACCATTGCTAGCCTCTCTAGTATCGCACAATTTTCGCCGGTACCATACACCCACCATATACCTTCCTCAAAATAGCCACCATACCTACCTATTATGGCATTTCCATAGTTATTCCAAGATATACTGCCATGCAACTTTCCACCGTTCCGTTGATTATGACACGCTCCATCATTGTCATATTTCTTTGCATGATCATGTAGTTCACATCGTATTTGTGGCAAATCCACCATTCAAAAAATTTCATACGTGTCACTCTTGAATCATTGCACATCTCGTTACACCGCCGGAGGCATTAACATAGAGTCATATTTTGTTCTAAGTATCGAGTTGTAATTCTTGAGTTGTAAGTAAATTAAAGTGTGATGATCTTCATTATTAGAGCATTCTTCAGGTGAGGAAAGGATGATGGAGACTATGATTCCCCCACAAGTCGGGATGATACTCCGGATGAAAAAAAAGAGGCCATAAAAAAGACAAAAGGCCCAAAAAATGAGAAAAAGAGCGAAGGGGCAATGCTACTATCCTTTTCCCACACTTTTGCTTCAAAGTAGCACCATGATCTTCATGATAGAGAGTCTCCTATGTTGTCACTTTCATATACTAGTGGGATTTTTTAATTATAGAGCTTGGCTTATATATTCCAATGATGGGCTTCCTCAAAAGTGCCCTAGGTCTTCGTGATCAAGCAAGTTGGTTGCACACCCACTTAGTTTCTATTTGAGCTTGGATACACTTATAGCTCTAGTGCATCCATTGCATCGTAATCCCTACTCACTCACATTGATATCTATTGATGGGCATCTCCATAGCCCGTTGATACGCCTAGTTGATGTGAGACTATCTTCTCCCTTTTGTCTTCTCCACAACCACCATTCTATTCCACCTATAGTGCTATGTCCATGGCTCACGCTCATGTATTGCGTGAAGATTGCAAAAGTTTGAGAACATCAAAAGTATGAAATAATTTCTTGGCTTGTCATCGGGGTTCTGCATGATTAAATACTTTGTGTGATGAATATAGAGCATAACCAGGCTATATGATTTTGCAGGGATAGCTTTCTTTGGACATGTTATTTTGAGAAGACATGATTGCTTTGTTAGTATGCTTGAAGTATTATCGTTTTATGTCAATATTAAACTTTTGTCTTGAATCTTTCAGATCTGAATATTCATACCACAATAAGAAAATTAGATTGATAAATATGTTAGGTAGCATTCGACATAAAAATTCTGTTTTTATCATTTACCTACTCGAGGACGAGAAGGAATTAAGCTTGGGGATGCTTGATACGTCTCCAACGTATCTATACTTTTTGATTGTTCCATGCTATTATATTATCTGTTTTGGATGTTCAATGGGCTTTAATATGCTCTTTTATATTCTTTTTCGAACTAACCTATTAACCGAGGGCCCAGTGCCAGTTTCTGTTTTTTTGCTTATTTTAGAGTTTTGCAGAAAAGGAATAGCAAACGGAGTCCAAACGGAATGAAACCTTCGCGATGATTTTTCTTAGACTGAAAGCAAACCAGAAGACTTGGAGATGAAGTTGGACATGTAATGAGGAGGCCACGAGGCAGGAGGGCGCGCCCCGAACCCTCATGGGCCCCTCGTAGCTCCACTGACCTAGTTATTTCGCCTATATATACTCTTATACCATAAAAACATTAGGGGGAGCCACGAAACCAGTTTTCCATCGCCGCAACCTTCTGTACCCGTGAGATCCCATCTTGGGGCCTTTTTCGGCGACCTACCGGAGGGGGATTCGATCACAGATGGCTTCTACATCAATGCCATTACCTCTCCGGTGAAGCGTGAGTAATTTACCACAAACCTTCGCGTCCATAGTTATTAGCTAGATGGCTTCGTCTCTCTCTTTGATTCTCAATACAAAGTTCTCCTCGATGTTCTTGGAGATCTATTCGATGTAATATTCTTTGCGGTGTGTTTGCCAAGATCTGATGAATTCTGGATTTATGATCAAGATTATCTATGAATATTATATGGTTCTTCTCTGAATTCTTATATGCATGATTTGATATCTTTGCAAGTCTCTTCGAATTATCGGTTTAGTTTGGCCTACTAGATTGATCTTTCTTGCCATGAGAGAAGTGCTTAGCTTTGGGTTTAATCTTGCGGTGTCCTTTCCCAGTGACAGTAGGGGAAGCAAGGCACGTATTGTATTGTTGCCATCGAGGATAACAAGATGGGGTTTTCATCATATTGCTTGAGTTAATTCCTCTACATCATGTCATCTTGCTTAATGCGTTACTTTGTAATTTACGAACTTAATACTGTAGATGCATGCTAGATATCGGTCGATGTGTGGAGTAATAGTAGTAGATGCAGGCAGGAGTCGGTCTAATTGACACGGACGTGATGCCTATGTTCATGATCATTGCCTTAGATGTCATCATAATTATGCGCTTCTATCAATTGCTCGACAGTAATTTGTTCACGCACCGTAATACATGCTATCTCGAGAGAAGCCACTAGTGAAACCTATGGTCCCCGGGTCTCTTTTCCATATTATTGAATCTCTTTTACATCTTGCTACTTTCCGATTTATTATTTTGCAATCTTCACTTTCCAATCTATATATCAAAAATACCAAAAATATTTACTTTATTATCTCTAACAGATATCACTTTTGCGAGTGACCGTGAAGGGATTGAAAACCACTTTATCTCGTTGGTTGCAAGTTCTTGATTGTTTGTGCAGGTATTCGGTCACTTGTGCGTCGTCTCCTACTGGATTGATACCTTGGTTCTCAAACTGAGGGAAATACTTACGCAACTTTGCTGCATCACCCTTTCCTCGTCAAAGGAAAACCAACGCAAACTCAAGAGGTAGCAGACAACAAGGTTGTGCTTGATTACCTCCCTGGGAACACCGGGGATATCAAATGGTTGCCAGGCAAACACATCAATATTCGCCCGCGGGAAGGAAACGAGCGTGCTTTCTTATTTGTCATCGAGGGTGGCACAGATGGTAAAAGTACGATCAGCACCAGCCAGCCCTGCCAGGACCTTTTTCACATGGGGGAGCAGCCTTGGCCCTCTTGCTGTTGGTACTCTCCGGCATGTCATCAATGGGTGCCGTGCACTCGGTAGGGGCACGCTTCCCGGATTCCTTGCCGGCGTCCTTACTATCCTTCATCTTTCCGTTGCTTTCCTATTCGGGTACTGTAGTCACGGGGGCCTCTGTCGTGCCAGCATCCTGATACATCTTATCCACGCATATCATTGCATCCTTCTTATCTGATGGAATGGAAATGACGCCCATTGGGCCTAGCATCTTCAGTGTGTTGTAGGCATAGTGGGATGCCGCCATGAACTTGGCGAGGGCCGGGCGCCCAAGAATTCCGTTTTACGGCAGGGGGAGGTCGACCACATCAAACACAATCTTCCTCGTCCGGTAGTTCAACTCACCCCCGAACATCATTGGCAACGTGATATTTCCCTTAGGACAGCTCCTACCGGGATTAACTCCTCGAAACATGCCAGTGGCCTTAATCTCTTCCTCTGCTATCTAGAGCTTGTTAAGAACATGTGGGGCGATCAGATTCAACCCAGCCCAACCATCAACCAACAACTTTGTGACTTTAAGGTTGCGGATCGTTGGGCAGACCAACAACGGCAAGCACCCTACCACAGTGGTGCGGTCAGGGTGGTCCTCCTCATCAAAGATGATGGGCATGCATGGCCATTGAGAGGTTTCCGTGAACATGCCACTAGCTCCATGGCATTGACTTCACGTGCCCACTTTTGAGTTGGCCGTGATAAGAGTGCAAAGATGCACCCTTGTCAATGCACCGGGCGTCGGTGGCCTTCTGGAATTCCTGCTTGCTGGTTTCCTCTTTATCCCCTTCATCACTTCCAGTATCGCAATCCTCTTTCTCTCTGCCTTGGCGGGTTTTCCTTGGTTTCGAGGAGCCTTGCCAGGGCGATTTGCTTCACCGCCCCGGCCCTTACCGCCAATACCGTTCTAACCCTTTTCCTTATCTCGCTTCTCATACTCAACCCTCTGCTTCTTGACGAGTTGCTCAACTTGATGACACTCCTAGAGATCGTGGACCTTGGTTCGATGAATCTTGCAGTACGGCCCATTACCTTTCCCAGCTTTCTCGGCAGTCGCGGCTTCTCGGCAGTCAGTGAACGCAGCAACTTCCTTGATGTGGGCTTCAGCCTTAGCCTTCTTCTCGGTACTAGGCGTGCCCAATCTCTCAATAATCATCATTGACTTATCCTTGCGCTTCTTGTTGCACTTCTTATTCTTGTTCTTCTGGCTAGTGGTCTCGTCGTCATCTTCTGAGTCGATGTCGACGCAATCCTCCTCTCTGGGAAGTTTCCCCTCTGCTCCACCCGAGAAAACTTGTCCACCAAGGTGTACAGCTCCTTCATGGTCTTGGGCAACCGAACGTTCATCTTGGAACTTATCCTATGTTTGCGCACATTGGACTGGAAAGCGGCTATCGCAGCTACCGGGTGGATGTCTGGAATATTCCTATGGGCTCTGGAGAACCTTTGCAAGTACTTCCACAGAGTTTCTCCTTCTTTCTGCTGGAGGAGCTGCAAATCGCTGGGCCACCCTGGTTCATGATGGCTACCCGTGAAGGCGCCGATGAACTCATGGCACAGGTCAGCCCAGGTCAAAATGGAGTTCTCTAGCAGGTGCATCAGCCAAGACCTTGCATTAGACTTAAGTGCCCAAGCGAAATAGTTGGCAACTAACTTCTCATCTCTTCCTCCGGCAGCCTGAACAGCGATGGTGTAGAAGCTCAAGAACTCTGTCGGATTCAATCTTCCATCATACATCTTAGGTATCTCTGGCTTGAACGTGCGAGAGGAGGGCTGTCGGTGTCAAAACCGGCGGATCTCGGGTAGGGGGTCTCGAACTGTGCATCTAGGCGGATGGTAACAGGAGACAAGGGACACGATGTTTTACCCAGGTTCGGGCCCTCTTGATGGAGGTAAAACCCTACGTCCTGCTTGATTGATATTGATGATGTGGGTATTAGAAGAGTAGATCTACCACGAGATCAAGGAGGCTAAACCCTAGAAGCTAGCCTATGGTATGATTGTTGTTCGTCCTACGGACTAAAGCCATCCGGTTTATATAGACACTGGATAGGGCTAGGGTTACACAGAGTCGGTTACAATGGTAGGAGATCTACATATCCGTATCGCCAAGCTTGCCTTCCATGCCAAGGAAAGTCCCATCCGGACACGGGACGAAGTCTTCAATCTTGTATCTTCATAGTCTTGGAGTCCGGCCGATGATGATAGTCCGGCTATCCGGACACCCCCCAGTCCAGGACTCCCTCAGTAGCCCCTGAACCAGGCTTCAATGACGATGAGTCCGGCGTGCATGTTGTCTTCGGCATTGCAAGGCGGGTTCCTTCTCCGAATAATTTATAGAAGATTGTGAACACCAGGATAGTGTCCGGCCCTGCAAAATAAATCCCACATACCACCGTAGAGAGAATAATATTTACACAAGTTCAATCTGCTGACGTATTTGGTGGCGTGACGTCACACCATTACCAAGCCTTTACTCGAATCGTTTTTATTGTACCACCTCAGCGTGTTTAGCGAAGCGGTTTCCTTGGCACGTCTTGTCGAAGCAGAGATCGTGTTCCCCTTATTCCGGGATTCCCATCAATACGGACGTGGGTAACCCAACCGCGCCCGTTGCCACGCCCCCTCCACCGAAGGCGGGTTCCAAATGGTCACGGGGATGGCTCTTCGTATTCTCCCTCTTTATAATGAGAGCAAGGCCCGTTCTTTTTCTTCAATGCTCAATCGAATCCACCCTTCGCCCCGAGTTCCAATACCCAGGGCTCCAGATTCGGGTATTTTCGACCTTCGACAATGTCCGGCTCCGACCTACAAGGCCGGTGGATGCCTTCCTCCGTCACGGAAGCGGACGTGCTAAAGCTGAGAGACGCCAGGTACTTAACCTACGAGATTTCGCATAGGTTGCCTGCCCGAGGGCAAGTTATTCCTACTCCCGAGCCCGGCGAGATCGTCGTGTTCATGTCTCACCTCCGTCGGGGTTTAGGCTTCCCGACGGATCCCTTCGTGAGGGGGCTCATGTTTTACTATGGGCTGGAATTCCATGACTTGGCTCCGGAGTCCATCCTCCACATCTCATCATTCATTGTCGTCGGCGAAGCCTTTCTCCGCACTACCCCTCACTTCGGCTTGTGGCTCAAAACCTTCAATGTGGAGCCGAAGATGATTGAGGGGCGTCAGGCAGAGTGCGGCGGGGCGGTTATGAGCAAGAGGGCCGATGCTCCATGGCCCGAGGGCTCTTTTCAGGAGGAGCTCGTCTTGTGGCAACAGGAGTGGTTCTATATCACCGCTCCCAGGGGCAGCAGGCAGAGGCCGCCGCCCGTCTTTCGCCCAGGCCCTCCACAACGGCTGACATCATGGGTCAACAAGGGGCTTGATTGGGGGCCGTCCAAAGACGTACCCCTGTTGTAGGACCGGATTCGAGGCCTCCAAGAAAGGGAGATAAATCTGGTCGTAGTGGCACAGGTTATGCTGATTCGGCGCCTTCTGCCCTGCAAACGTCGCCCCCTCCGCCTGTGGGAATTTAATCCGGAGGGGCCACAAGCTCTCCAACACTTCATGGGTTTGACACCTGTGGAGATGTACAAACTATTCTTCGGATCGCAAGAGATGCGTCCGGACTTGACCGAGGATGCTGGCCTAAGCTGCAACCGCCCACATACTCAAGTAAGTAGCCCTGTGTCCGGACATATTGTCCATTTATTTATCATGGGTTGCCTTTTAACCAGCTATCCCTTGGACAGGAGTGGATAGCGCAAGAAAAACTGATACGGTGTCCGGCCCCCCTCCCTGAGACCACGCCGGATCCCGTGTTAATCAAAATGTTGGAGGTTGCACCTTCGGAGGAGGGCGAAGGGGGGCACAGGGAAACTACCACCTCTGCCAAGGATGCTTTCAGTAAGGGGGGAATCGAGAATCCCTCCTTCCAGGGGGAGAAGAGGACCGCTTTCGAAGACCTGGAGGCCAAGGCCTCAAAGCGGGGAAAGAAATCCGCACCGGACGGTCATGTGTAGGGGAGAGCCCCGGCCGCACAGTCTCCCCAGAGGAATCACCCCTCTAGCGAGCCATAAGTAAAAAGGGGGAATTTTGTAATAGGGGACACCCCTACTTTATTTCTAAGGGTAACCGAAGTTTTCACCTTGTAGTTCGGATCTCAGCCCATCTCAGCAGAGCTCATCTTCGGGGGACCTTCGTCCGGAGATGATGGAGAGTGAGACGCCTCCATCTGCCGCCCCGTCGGGCGGGGCGGACGACCGTGAGGTGTCGTCACGGAGGGTCTCCCCGAGTCCGGCGGGGCCAGGGAGTTCGGCACCCACTAGAGTACGGCCGGTGGAGCTGTACGATTTTCTCAAGACGGTGTCTATCTCAGAAGATCACCGCACATTAATGAGTATGATGATTGAAAGGATCTCATCCGCCGAGAGCGGGTTGTATGAGGCCGCCGGAAGTTTGCTGACGGGGTTTGAGGTATGCAACAAATGACATACCTTTTGACAGTTTTGCACATGGAGTGCACCCTGTATAGATAGTAGCCCCTGAGACTTGGTATGCTGTCGAAAGCGACAGCGTGCCGAGGATCATAATCTCAGTTATAGGATGTCGCCTTTCCTATGCAGGTGGCGGAACTTTCGGTGGCCAGCCGGACTGATGGAATTGCCGAGCTGAAGCGGCACATCGACATTGCGGATGCGGACATCGCGCTAGTCAATAAATGAGTTAACGAGTCACAAGGTAGGTGGTTGCTCCGCGGTCACTTAGTAAGGGAGCTGATGCCCGTTCCTTACAATTTGTATGCTTGATGCAGATGGTGCCGCTGCTGTGGAAGACCTTCGAGCAGAGCTTGCTCGAGCCAAGGAGCAAGCCGGGAAAAGTGATGCGGCTGCCTTGAAGGCAGCCGAAGAGCTAAAAGCCGAAAAGGCTGCTCAGTGCCGAAGCAGGGAGGAGATGGCCGGAATGGCCGTGAAATTAAAAGATGCTACCGAACGCTATGAGGTTCTTGAAAGAGAACGCCGAGCGGAGCAAGAGGACCTGAAGAAGGCCGCCGCCGAAGCCAAGGATGCCCGTAGTGCGATGCGGGCTATGAAGGAGCAACTGCGTCAGGCCGGAGATATTGCGGCTGGAAAGCCCTTTCTGCTGCGTAGGAAGTTCACGGATCCGATGTATGCTCAGTTGGGCCAATTGTGTGGTGCGGAGGATCCTTATCTGGATTTGGCGGCGAGTGCGGCGGACGCGGTCATGCACTTCCGAAGCCAGAAGGATCACGAAATGGAAGAGATTTTTTGGTCTCGATTCCATAGTCCGGAGCGTCCACTTCCGTTGACTGACCGGCTGGCTGAGTGGGCTGAGTTGAATAGATTGTCCGGACTTGCCATGACAGGTGTGGTCGCTCATCTGTGGCCGGAAAGGCCCAAGCCTGAGAGTTATTTTGGCTTGTTGCAGCAATTCCTTGGGGCGGTGCCGCATATCGAGGCGATGAAGCGGTCGGCATGCATAGAAGGTGCACGGATGGCTCTCGCCCGTGTTAAGACATACTGGGCAGAGATGGATGCCACCGCTATTGCATCCCGGGGTTCGGACAAAGGCCGATTACCCGCCGAGCACTATTTTGAGGAAGTCCTGCAGGGCGCTCGTTTAATACAATCGCAGTGCTCGAAAGATGTTATGTTCAAATGACGTGTATGATTTATGAGATCATGTTTATAATGCAATAGCTTTTTATACTTGTGCGTTCAAGTATTGAACTATCTCCTGTGCGGCCGTGTATGTATAACCTAAAAGATGGCAGTCTTTGGCTTCAGCCCCCACGCACATGGTGCGGGGGTGTTTGCAAAAGAAAAGCGTTTTTTCACACTTAATCCAACGTCTTAGTCCTTTGAAGGAGGTGATAGCGTAGCAAACTAGGCAACCGGACTATAATGCTTTATCACTTTCACTTAGCCATAGGAGCTCGAAGGTGGGGCTACCATATAGCCCCTAGAGGCACCGCGCTTCTCCGGACTCGGGGCGCATATGTGCCTGACCGGGAAGCGGTCCTTCGTCAAAGCGGAGGAATTCTAAACAATCCAGTAGTCGATCGAGTGGTTGACCAGTCTCTCGCTATATCATGACAGTCAGTTTTCGACTTTCTCTACTGAGGTGCTCGGCCGGCCAAACCGGGGCACAATCGCAGTAGTTCTCCAGGTGCCGTGTTAGCCGATGGTGCGGAACGTAAGGCAGCAAAACACAGGAGCTGGGCAAACCCAACATTTGACCAAAGACATGATTCGGAGCTGATGCATATAAGGCCTAACTCGAGACGCCGAACACTCCCTGAGGTGTTTGGTCTTTATGATACCGGGCATGACAATGCCCTAAGCCCCTAGTGTCCACGTACGGGCGGGAACTTCTGACGCGGCCGATGCCAAAACGCCAGCCTCCTCCTCGGTTACGGTAAGAAACCGGGGGATGTGTATCAACAAGAGACAGTAAGAAAGGTTTACGCAGGGTCTTAATCTGAAAAGAATCCTTGTAGCGGGTCCCTATTGCACGTCTGCGCCTGTGTCTCCGTTGTGCTGTATCCTGGACGGGTGTAGCACGTGCATCATCTGTAAAGGAGAAGAACTTAGTTTGGAAAAGTATCGTGCAAAAGGTGTAGTTAAAATAAAGTATGATGAATTTGAGCTTTATTGGCTCTCATTGTTTATACTTGCAGCCCCTTGTAAAGGGGTATGCGGCGGTGAAGCCCCTTGTTTATTTATGCCGGACTCGCCTAACCGTGTCCATGGTCTGAATGACCTGTTTTAGGTCTTTGACCAGCAAGGTCGGATTAGTGTGCGGCTGTCAAAGCAGTCTCACGTTTTCCGTGGTCGAGGAACACTCAGATTTACCCTTTGCTGAGATTATGCCGTATGGACCAGGCATTTTAAGCGTAAGAGACGCGTAATGCGGTATTGTGTTAAAGTGGGCGAATGCTTCGCGTCCCAGTAGTGCTTGATAGCTACTTTTGAATGGGGCGATATGGAAAATGAGCTTTTCACGATGGAGGTTGTCGGATGAACCGAACAGGACCTCTAGTAATACAGAGCCTGTACATTTGACATAAAGGCCAGGCGTCACTCCATTGAAGGAAGTGATGCTGTGGTGAATTTCGGTAGGGTCTATCCCCATTCTGCGGACGGTGTCCTGGCATAGCAGGTGCCGCACTATGTTTCCGTGTTATCACATGGAGTGAGTTCACTATTTTGACTTCTAGTGGGAAAGTCTTCTGTTTTCCGGCGTGCTGCTTGTGGGGTTCGTCATCTTCGCTTGGTGTGTCGGACCCCTTGCGTTCGGCGTTAAGTCAGCCGGACTGCTTGAGGACCCAACAATCTCTGTGGGTATGGTTTGGAGGCTTCCCGGAGGTACTATGTATTTGACATATCCTATCCAAAATTTTGTTTAGGTTGGATAGCTCGTCACTGTTGTCCTTGAGGGGCAGTGTTTTATTATTCGGCCGAGAGCTTTTGAATCCGGCATTGACCGCCGTGCTATTTGGGCCATTTTCCTTATTCCGGCGCTGATCTTTGCTGCGTCGTGATTTCCCATTTCCATCCCTGACTTCGGATGTACTCGGGTCGCTGGTGCTCCATCTAGCCAGCCAGCTGTCTTCCCCCGCGCAAAAGAGGGTCATGAGGCTTGTTAGTGCGGCCATTGTTCTTTGTTATTCCTAGCCGAGGTGTCTGGCGAGCCATTCGTCTTGGACGTTGTGCTTAAAGGATGCTAAGGCTTCGGTGTCCGGACAGTCGACTATTTGGTTCTTTTTGGTGAGGAACCTGTTCCAGAATTTTCTTGCTGACTCTCCTGGCTGTTGAGTTATGTGACTTAAATCGTTTGCATCCCGAGGGCGGACATAAGTCCCCTGAAAATTTGCTCGAAACGCATCCTCGAGCTCTTCCCAACTTCCAATGGTATTTTCTGGGAGGCTTTTGAGCCAATGCCGAGCTGGACCTTTGAGCTTGAGGGGTAGCTATTTTATGGCATGGAGATCATCTCCTCTCGCCATATGTATGTGTAGGATATAATCCTCAATCCAGACTCCGGGGTCTGTTGTTCCGTCATATGCCTCTGTGTTGACGGGTTTGAATCCTGCTGGAAATTCATGGTCCCATACCTCATCGGTGAAACATAGTGTGTGTGCGACGCCCCTATATTTAGGTGTGCCGTTGTCTTCAAACACTCGGCGGGTTGTATTGCTCCCTGGAGTCTTCTTTTTTGGCCCATAGATGGACCTAACCGGGCCATCTTTTTTGCGAGGATCTTTATGTGGATCGTATGCCGGCTTGTGTGCGGCGCCCCTTGCCGCTCTTAGCCTGTCATCTGGTCGTCTATCCGGCTAGGCGGCGTCTTTGTTTTTTGACTGTGGGGCCTCTACGGCCTCCTCGTCAAATTCGGGCAACAACTTGCGCTTCGGGTAGGTCTTCGCCTGTTGACGATTGCCGTATTTATCTGCGGTATTGAGTACTTTGCTCCATCTCATTCTGAGTGTGTCCTCGGCTGTTTTGAGCTTCTGCTTTTGCTTCTTCAGACTTCTTGCAGTGGCGACGAGCCTTTTATGAAGGTTCTTATGCTCCGGTAGTTTGTCAGGCGTGAGATCGCCTTTTTCGCTGGGGATGGGTTGCTTGCCCAATCCATCTTGTTCGGATGGTTGCTTGGTGGCATGTTCATCGTCCACTGCTTCACCCTGCTCTAAGGCTAGGTCAGTATGGGTACCGTTGTTATCGAGGCGGGACTTCGGGTGGCGCTTGCATCGCCGTTTTGGTTGTTTGTTGGGGGAGTTGTCCTTCGCCACGTCCCGTTGTTCCTCGTAGTCGCTTCCTTTTGGTGTATCGACCATGTATATGTCATATGATGAGGTGGCTTTCCAGTGCCCAGTAGGCGCTGGTTCTTGGTCGTCTCCGGCATCGTCGTCCATACCGTCGATGTCTTCGGAGTCAAAGTCTAGCATGTCGGTTAGATCGTCGACAGTGGCTACCAAGTGGGTGGTGAGTGGGCTTTGAATTTCTTCGTCGTTCGTATCCCAACCGTCCTGACCGCAGTCCGGCCAGGGCTCTCCTGATAACGAGAGATACTTTAGCGAACTCAAGATGTCGCCGAAAGGTGAGTGTTGAAAGATGTCCGCAGCGGTGAACTCCATGATCGGCGCCCAATAGGATTCGATTGGAGGGGGCGCGGGAGGTTCGGAGTCCGGCGAGGTTGCAGCCGTAGAGGTTCATGAGGGACTTGGTCAGTCTTCGGCTCTATCGCCGTAGAGGTTGCAGCCCCTGAGGCGGTGTCTAGCCACCCGTCCTCGATCTGCGCAGCCGGCTTCGAATTGAAGATCAGAGCGGACTCGTGTGCGGCCTCCAGGTTACTGTCCAGCCGCAGAGCTAAGTCATGCCTGTCGTGACAGTGCGGCACGCTCGGCTGTGGCTCGAATCCATCAAAGATCAAGTCCCCACGGATGTCAGCCGTGAAGTTCAAACTTCCAAATCTGACCTGACGGCCAGGGGCATAGCTTTCGATCTGCTCCAGATGGCCAAGCGAATTGGCCCGCAGTGCAAAGCCGCCGAATACGAAGATCTGTCCGGGGAGGAAGGTCTCACCCTGGACTGCGTCATTGTTGATGATCGAAGAAGCCATCGAGCCTATCGGTGACGACATAGAGGAACTCTCAATGAAAGCACCAATGTCGGTGTCAAAACCGGCGGATCTCGGGTAGGGGGTCCCGAACTGTGCGTCTAGGCGGATGGTAACAGGAGACAAGGGACACGATGTTTTAGCTAGGTTCGGGCCCTCTTGATGGAGGTAAAACCCTACGTCCTGCTTGATTGATATTGATGATGTGGGTATTACAAGAGTAGATTTACCACGAGATCAAGGAGGCTAAACCCTAGAAGCTAGCCTATGGTATGATTGTTGTTCGTCCTACGGACTGAAGCCATCCGGTTTATATAGACACCGGAGAGGGCTAGGGTTACACAGAGTCGATTACAATGGTAGAGATCTACATATTTGTATCGCCAAGCTTGCCTTCCACGCTAAGGAATGTCCCATCCGGACACCGGACGAAGTCTTCAATCTTGTATCTTCATAGTCTTGGAGTCCGACCGATGATGATAGTCCGGCTATCTGGACACCCCCTAGTCCAGGACTCCCTCAAGGGCCAACGGACTTGCCATAGCTAACGGGTGAAGGCAGGGCTCCTCGACGTTGTGGCCGTCACACCCATTAGGTTGGCGGTGGTCATCGCGATGCCGCTCGATGATGGCGCGCACGCCTTCCCTCCGCCTGTCCTCCGGGGATCGCCATGGTTCTTAACGTGCTCGAGGGTGAGAGGAGCCCATCAAGATGTTGTCAACCTCTTGATACGTGTCTCTTGTATAGCTTGCCAAGATGGGGACTACCCCATGGGGGCAGCCCCTTTCGTGCGTCCAGTGCACAAGCCCTTGCCGTCGCTTGGGGAGGCCGTGGTAAGCTAGCCCGGTGCGATGCTCCCGCCTCAGCGAAGCCAATCAAGGTATGGATAGTGGCTCACAACTCATCCATCTGATTAGCCTCTGCTGGGAATCTAAATAGCAACTGGGCCCACGGCGTAGCCTTTGAGGCGGTGCTTGGCATGGGTGAAGATGATGAAGATCATTGCATTGCTCGGCTCCATAGGGTGCCGGTGGCGACCGCGTCGCGCCCTCGCTGCCGTGAGCCAGCCGCTTGGATAGTGTGGTCACATAGCAGACGCGCTTGAGGGCCGGCAGCTCCATTGGGCTTAGTAGCTGGGCTAGCTTGTTCTGGAGGTGGCGGGTGCCTCACGGTCGCACCCGTGGCGGGGGCGGCCGGAGGGTTGCGGTTCGCCTGAGAACAAGCGCCACCACTGTGGTTGTGCCCTTCAGCAAGGAGAGAGGGTGCAGGTAAAGTAATCCCCCAGCCCTACCTCGAGGAGCGTGGCCATTTGGATGTTGTTGATGTTGTCCTTCCCCGACGCCTCCCGCTTCTACTTCAGCTGCGGGAATGGTGGTGTCAACGTCCCGCATCGACCATGCCTAGCGCGACATCCACATCTTCACGCGTCCCATTATTTCCCGCGATGTTGGTGGTCGTGGCGGCAGAGCCCTTGAGGTGGACGGGTGATTCACGGCTTCGGGCTTCTTCTTGGGCGCCATAGTCGATGACACCATCGATGATGAAAATGGCGATGAAGATGACGCGCTACCGATGCTCTCAGGTTCGCGCAAGTGATGCCCCTACATGGCGCGCCAAAGATGTCACGAGAAACCACGACCACCTATGGGGCTAAGAGCCCCTTTTTGTTTGGTGGGGGGATGGGCACGTTGCACAAAGAGCAGAGAAGCGTCGCGCATCATGCCAGGGATCACACGAGCAATTTGACCTAGGTTTGGGCCGCCGTGAGGCGTAAAACCCTACTCCTGCTTTGCTAGATTGATGGTGGAAATGGTGGTGGTGGATGCAACGCACTATGCCCAGCAGGGTTGCCTCAGGCAAAGTGGCTACGAGCGTACGCGTACATGAGGGCCTGAGCTTGGAAACCTCGCGGACCAAACCCTTTTTACATTTGCCATGGGCCTCCTTTTATCGATCAAGGGGTTACCAAAGTGGTAAATCAGTCATTGTGTACTGTCTAGATAGGAAATAGTGCTATCATAACTAACTTTGCAGGCTGACAGGGCGCATTAAATGCACCATTTAGTGTCACATCTTAGCATGCCCGGTAGCCCTTGCCGTGCTATTTTGCCAACTTCATGCCTGCTTGCTTGACACATCCCAGGACGGGTGTCAAATGGAGGTGTTGCTGTTGAAAGTGACTGCCATGTGGCGAAAAGCAGTCACTTAGTCATCTTGGGGCTTGACACCGCAATGACAAAGCCTTGTGTTGCTCATGAGGTGGAGAGGTGGAGTAGCTGCCTTCGCAAGTCCCGGCAGGGCCTGCCGGGATGATCTAGAAGTATGCTTCTAGTGCAAAGCCCAACCCCGCCAGGCTCGCCTTCCCGGCAAGGCTGGTCCTCTCCTTGGAGTTATCTTGCTTCTCTGGATTGTCTTGGCCTTATTGATCTATACTTGAGTCTTCCAAAGGAGTTGATCTCCTTGCCTGGTCTGACCTTGGTGTTGTAATCTTGCCTTTGAGCCTATGCATAGCCTGGGCAACAGATCCAGGGTTTGTTGCATCGAAACCATGTCTTTACCATGCCGCATGTTTGTGCCTCCATGCTGATGACCAGCACTACCTTGTTGATGCCAATGTTTTGTGAAGACGGCCGACTACTCTGCCTAGGTTTTGCTTGATGCATCCTAAATATGGTCCCCCTTGCGAAGCTAGGGCCATAGAGACAGCCTAACGCTATCAATATATATATATTTCTGGGTAGGCCTTTATTGTGCCTAAGAGATCGCCAAGTGTTGGGTGTGTTCGGGTAGGCCGAGATGACACGCCCTTTCTTTATGCTCCCCAAAAGCTCCTAGGGAATTTTGAGGGCGAACTTGTGTACTCTAGTATATAGTCTGCTACTGATACGTCCATTTCGCATCATGCTTTTATGTTGATATTTATTGCATTATGGGTTGTTATTACATATTATGGTACAATACATATGCCTTTTCTCTCTTATTTTACAAGATTTACACCAAGAGGGAGAATGCCGGCAGGTGGAATTCTGAACAGGAAATGAACAACTCTGAGAGACCTATTCTATGCAACTCCAAGAGTCCAGAAAATATAAGGATAATTATTTTGGAATATATAAAAGTTATTGGGTGAAGAAAAAACCAAAGGGGACCCACCAGGTGGCCACAAGCCTGGGGGGAGCACCCTGCCCCCTTGGCGCGCCCCTAGGGCTTGTGGGCCCACTGGCAGGTCTCCTGTGCCCATCTTCTGCTATATGGAGTCTTTTGACCTAGCATAAAATTCTTAAATATTCCAAAAAAAATCGTGTTAAAATTTTACGACATTTTGAGCACTTCTATTTTTGGACCATTTTTTACTACACAGATAATTCCGAAAACATGGTAATCATGGCATTTTACTTTATTAAACTAAAAATAACATAGAGCAAACTATGATTACAAATGGTTGTGCTTACTAAATTCATCGACCACATGCCCCTCAAAAAGAACCCATCAGTAAGGTTGATCAAGTCTTATTAACAAACTATTTCCGAGTGACATGAAATCGGAGAATTTTTATGTAACACTAAGTCACCTCAATGGGGATATGCATTTCCCCAACAATAAGAGTTTCATATTTCTTTTTTGACAGACGGAAGAGGGAATTCAGAACTTCCAATGGTGGTTGTCATAATTCTTTCAATAGAGTTGATACTATTCATATGGTGTTATTTCCTCGGAAAATATACTATATGCTCATTACCATTGACATGAAAAGTGCCCTAGATTTTCATGCAATCAATAACAACCCATGTAGTATTCAAAAAATCTCTACCAAGGATAATCGACATGTTGTCATCCTTGAGCATATCAAGTATAACAAAAGTTGCTAAGATAGTAACAGTTGCAACTACAATGAGTACATCCTCACCAATACTGATAGGTATATCAATTGATTTATCAACCATTTGAAAATAGATTTTAGTAGGTGTCACCTTATTCGAATCAAGTCCTCTATATGGAAAGAAATGCATCACACTAGCACTGGCTCCTAAATCACATAAAGCAACTTTAACATAACTTCTTTTAATGCAGCATCGTATAGTGGGTATTCCTGGATCTCCTAACTTCTTAGGTACTCCTCCCTTAAAAGAATAATTTGAAAGCATAGTGGAAATTCCAGCATCATGTATCTTTGTTTTATGATTGACAATACCTTTCATGTATTTAGCATATGAATGCATTTTCAAAATATCTGTTAAGCGTGTACGCAAAAAGACGCGTCTAAGTGTCAGAACAAAACGTTCAAAACTTCATCATCCTTATTTTTCAGAGGCTTAGTGGGGAAATGAATGGGTTTTCGAACCCATGGTTCTCGTTCCTTACCATTTTTTCTAGCAATGAAATCCCTTTATCATACTTTTTATTTTTAGGAGGTAGGTTATCAAGATCAACAGTAGGTTCTATTTCCACATCATTATCAAGGTCTTTATCAGTATTTGTTAAGTTTCAACATGAAAATCATCACTACCATTATCACTAGGTGGATGTTCATTACCAGATTGTGTCTGAGCATTATAAATAGAAACATCATTATGATTATCAGAAGGTTTCTCTACCACAGGTTCACAAGAAGAATGTGAAGTTCTATCATTTTTCTTTTTCTTTTTTCTTCTTACATGAACTAGGTACATCAATATTTGTTCTTTGATAATTTGCTCAATTCTTTTAGTGTGACCTTCAGGATACATAGGCTCCTGAGTCATTCTATCTCCTCTAGTCACTACTCTAATAGCACAATCATTCATTTTTTATTCATCCCATTAAGCAAACCATTCTATGATTAGCGACTTGTTCTAAGTGTGTATGAACTATGGAAGCATGTTTACTTAAAACTCTAACGTCATTGGCGATTCTGAACATCAAATCACTCAGACGATCAATCGTGATAGCATTAAGTTTCAATTGATTGCAAACATACATATTGAAGTTTTCTTGCTTCGCAATGTAAAATTATCAAATTCATCTAGGCATTGACTAGCAGATTTATTATAGGGAATATCACCCTCATGTATTCTATAAAGATAATACCTTTACTACCCGTGGCGGGGTATTGATTCCATGTATTTCTTCAATAAGTGGTAAATTCTTAACATCTTCAGCTTTAATACCCTTTTTGTTAATAGACTTCTTCAACTATTTCATGTTTTCCCCATCTATAACATAACCCATGGGTATCACTACAAAGAAAATACATTTCCGTGATGATACGTGTTTGTCACAGTAGGTCGCATTTTTTGTCATGCATGTACATGCATGACGATTTTATGACAGAATCAAGATAGTCATACCTGTGCTGTCGTAGAAGTGTTCCATGACATTACCAAAATTATCATCACGGAAGTGTCCACTTCCATGACGATAAATCGCGCGTCATAGAAGTGCTTTCATCAAGGGTGACCGACATGTGGCATCCACCGTAACGGAATGCCGCTAAGCTATCGGGGCGGGTTTTGGATCCGATAACCCGTTAACAACCCCGACCAATGGGGATTTTCCACGTGTAAAATCATCATTGGCTGGAGGAAACACGTGTCAGCTCACCGCTGGGACTGATGTCATCCACTCATTGGACCCAAGGCGCCTATGATACATCGACATGTGGCACGGCCCAACAGAGGCCCATTCCTGTGAAAAGGTCGGCCCGTTTGACTTGGTCAAAAGTGGCGGGCCGGCCCACCGAAAGCCTGTTAACGGCCTGTCCGCATATAGCCCATTTACAACCCGATAACCCAGGGCCTATTACGCCCTATCCGAATTAGGCCCAGTAGCGTCATCTGGGCCGTCTAATATGATTCCAGCCCGTTTTAACTTCCGGCCCATGCGTGGCCCATGACTTCTTTCGGCCCATATGAGGCCCTTTGTAACTCTTGGCCCATTAACGGCCTGTGGTGAAACTGGCCTGTAATGAACAGTGTATCACTTTATACCCATTAACGGCCCATTATTCCACTAGGCCATTTCCAGCCCAGGTTATCTTTCGGCCTTCTCATGGCCCATTTATTTTGGGGCTCATTTGCAGCATTCGGTTACTTACGGCCCGTTACTGTCATTTTCTGCTTGTGGGCCAAATTCAGCCCATCGTTACAATCGTCCCATTTGTGGACCATTAATACATTGGGCCGTTTTCATGTCAAAAAAACCCGTTGGGCTGTTTTCATACAATTATCAAATATGGCCCGTTATGGTCCATGAATAGTATGGCCCATGATTGGCTAAACGATGATACACCCCATAGAAGGCCCATGGACCCTACGGCCCGTAGAAGGCCCATGGATCCTACGGCCCTTACAAAGTCCAATGGATCCTACGACCATAGAAGGCCCATGGATCATACAGCTCACAAGAGGCCCAGGGTTACAATAGTTTGTGTGCTGCCATGATTATTTTGGCCTAGGTACCAAAAATAGGCTATTGTGGCCACTAGAAAAACACAGAAAAAGAACTGCAGTGACTACAAGCAAACAACTAAACAAGACAATGAGGAAATAAATAAGCAAGCAATTAACGCTAGCCTATTACCGCTATTACACATATTACATCCACTGGGCATCAAAGTTCGCCACCAGTGCCAATATAGGGAACAAAGAAGCATATTACATACACTGGCCGTCAAAATTGTCCACCAGTGCACGTAAATGCGGTAGCAAAACAAGATCATAACTTAAACAACTTCAGAAGAGCTCAAGAAACGTTATTCTGGGTATCCACCATGCTGGCAATAAGCTTAGCAAGCTTATTAGCTTTGTCCTGTTTGGTGCTAAAATCCTCCAACGCTTGTTGTTACACCAGAAAGTATGCATCTGAATGCTCCAGGGACTTCCGCAGTCCTTCCACATCTTGTCGCAGCACAGCTGATCGATGTCTTTCAGCTTGCAGTTGAGACTCAAGAAACCGAATTGATTCAGATAGTGAGTTTGAATAGCTTGTGCAAGTGGTAGTGGCCAGTAACTCAAACACTAAACCAAGACAAGACTTTGGGGTTGTCTCACTGTCTTCAAGATAGTCTTCCTTGGCTGTTTTATCAGCTTTGTTGGAGACCAACAAGGATGTGTCACTATCCTAAACCATATCTGCATTACTTCCTTTACCATTGCTTAATAAGGCACTCTTCCCCAATATTCTGTCAGCATTCTAAAAGAAGAAACAAGCAGACACATAACAGGTTTAGCATGTACTAGTATATGAAACTCATTTCGGTGAACCAGTTCATTAGCAAGGTGGACATGATTAAACTACCAATTCTTCTATTGCCAAGTACTTGTACATAATAAAAGCATCAAACAAACACATATCTATGTCCTATGGTCATTGCATTGTCTTGCCAAATCAAAATAGAGACACAGTTCAAATCATATCAGTTCAAGATAAAGCAGCAGTGAAAGAATACAAAGCGTGGGAAACTACACGGCACAACAAGATTTCAGATGGGTACCACGGGTCTACATGTACAACAACACTATTGGCTCTATTGTGATGCTAGTAATATGCACGATATGAGAAGTCAACTGTATACACAATTGAAATTGAAATCAACAGAGCTATTTATAAGAGCAAACCTATTAAAGAAACATGCGTGAACATACCTGTTGTGCCATTGGAATTTCGATTGGATCCTTCAATTTAAAAATAAGTTTGTATGAGTAAATACAGTGATACAAGAGCAAAGTAGCATGCACAATAGCAATAATAGTTAAAAAAGGCGCGCCTAGGCTCTAGGCATTGGCAAAATGCATTGCGCATAACTACACTTAATCTGTGCATAACTGCGGATAAGCATGCGCTTTGGTCAATAAAGCGCAAGGCTGTGTCAAAATGCACAATTAACGCCTAGCGCTTTTTTGAACTATGATAGCAATGGAATCTTAAATTAGAACAGTTGTTCTTCAGGTTTAGGCCCTTGTTCTACATGAACAGAGTATAGTAAGACGCAAGAATATAGTACTTAATAATAGAAAATGAGCTCATAGACCTTACCACATTCTTGGTTCAGGACTAGTACAGAACAAGGTGTTCCCAGTCATCATCCAGTAAATGTGGCTCAGGAGAATGTAAGGGAATTTGATGAGTTTCTTTGCCGGTGAAGTATGTTTTCTTTAGGTAACTCTGATACTGCCACCAAGCATTCTTGAAGATAGCAGAGGTATTAGCACAGGTTACCTCATCCTGAGTTTCCAAATCGGTCCTTCTCTATTGAGAAAAATGGGAAAATTTGCTGTATTATAACCATCATGGAGGTAGGATGAATGGGACTAAGCAAAGTAATTGCCATGAATAACAGTACTTACACATACCTCCTAGACAAACACCTGCAACAAGCATTTTCCTTCATCTTCTGTATAATATTTCCAAGATGGGAAGATACGCACATACGATTTAACAACATCAAATGCGATAGCTGCTAAACTACGACTAGATGGTTGTGCTTCCTCCACAGGAATAGGCGTACTAACTAGTGGAGTTGTGGTTCGCCGTGGTAGTACTAGCCCTTTGGGCACTGGAGCTTCCTTACTAACTGCTCTTGTTTGGGAGCTCTGTGGTAGAGATGGTGTTGTGTCAACATGAAGTGGGTTACTATCTGTTGGGGTTGAGGTTAGATTGGGTGAATCTGGTTCTCTGTCCATCGCAGTAGGGGTATAATCTGCGAGAGTTTGGGTTATGTGTGGTAGGGTTGGTTCTTGTGCATGTACAACCGGGGTGCTATCTCCACCAAGAGGTAGCACTGTTTTATTTGAAGACCGTGTTTTTAGTCCACTGGATACTGGCATCACCCGCTCCAATTCAAATGGCTGATAAACAGGAAACATAGTTGAATGTACAGACATTGTATGAGAGAAAGATGCAATAGATAGTGTGGAAAAAAGGCATGAAATAGTTGACATGTATATTGTTTAACTAAAACGGATAGCATGACATAATTTCACATATATGATGTATATCTAAACTAGATAGCATAGCATAATATAATTCAAAGATATGATGAATAACTAAACAAGATCGCATGATATAATTCACCTACATGGTATCTAAGTAATCAGGATCGCATCATTTAATTCACATATGTGATTTATATGCTAAACAGAGGGCATTCGATATGATGTCTGAACTAAGAACATGCTGTTGAATATTTTGTATATGATGTCTAAACTATGCAATGCAAGACACCATATGCATGATATGAGCAGTATAACCATGCCAAGTTTGAGCATACACCTCGGTGGGGGAATAGGACTGGTCATCTATCTCTGAATCCATCTCTGAGGAGCTATCGGGACCCAACAAGAGATCTGCTTCCACAGGTAGCACTATCTGCTCTGAAGGCCTTGTTTTCACTCCAGATTTTTCCATCTCCCAACCAAATGGCTGATTCACAGGAAGAGTAGTTTAATGTACAAACATTGTCGACAAATGGAAATGTAATGAAGAAAAGGATGGGCAAGATATCATTCAAATATATGATCCCTGGTTAAACAGGATAGCATTGCACATTTCACATATATTATGGTTGGTTAAAAGGCATGAGACGGCATAATTCCCATATATGATATAGAAACTAAACAGGTGGCATTATAGAACATGTCTAAACTAAGCAGATGACATATATGATGTCAAAAGTAGGCACTACAAGGCAACATATGCATGGTATGACTAACATCATCATGCCAAGGTAGAGCAAACACCTTGGGGGGTAAATAGGAGTGGTCAGCGGCGTCTAAATCCGCCTCACAACAGATATCTTCCTTTGGATTACAATCTGGAGAGGGGTGGGGAGGGTTTGCCATTGAACCCCCCATGGAGCGATGTCTGCATGACATTGTATTGCCGCACAAAACTCTACTCTTTTTTTCTACATGTTCAGCATGACTGTGTACAATATCTGACATGCATACGAAAAAAATATGGTGAGATTATGTAAGGAGAGCATGCAGAAATTTAGAGTGATGGTAACAACTAGTGGATGCATGCAAAAATAATGATAGCAGGCTGATGATTGCTTTAATTTAATAAAAAGACAAATGATGATTTCTTTACTATTTGTTTCTCATCCAAGATGAACAACATAGGCATACCATAGGCGAACCAGATATTAGACAGACATACTATTCATTGCTGCCTCGATATGTGCCCCACAACTAATTTAGAACTCAAGTTTGAACATTAATTTGGACCTGACTTGGGAGTCCAAGAGTTGAACAGGACGATAAAGTAGAAGGTAAGTTTAAGCAATGCATAACATAAGCAGAAACAAAAGAGTGCGACCTCTCTTGTGGACCCGTGTACTCCTCAGGTTCATCTTCTTAATCGATGATGGTGATGCCGTTGCGGTGGGTGCCGGCGGCAGGGAAGGAGATCTGAGGCGGCAAAAGACGGTCAGGAGTCGTGATGTCTAGTTTGGTGGATCCTTCTGTTGATGGAGCAGCTCAGGTGAGGTGGACGACATCGCGGCAGGAGCAGGACAAACCACACAAAGTTCCATTCGACACCTACCTGTAACTGAAGTAATTCTGTAAGGGCTCATTTGTCTTGCATGATTCTAAAAACGCAGGGATAGGAAAAACACCAGAATAGGATAGGAATGCACATGGTAAACAGAGCATTTGTAAACATAGGATTTTTGTCAACTTGGGTGTTTGGTTTATAGGAATTGGAAGAGCAAAGGAATGGAAATAAATATGGCCAAAATAAAGTGAAACCATATGAAAGCGTGTACAGTAAGAATGTTATTCTACCACTAATGCACTTGGTCTTGTTTTCATGCATAGGATTTTGAAAACTAGGTCCAGGTGGATGTTTTGCTTCGTTCCTTTCAACAAAATGCATGAATAATTGAATAGTAGAGTGCCATTGGAAAATTCACTATTGATATGTTTTTCAGTTGAACCAAAATAGCCCTAATGGATCGACATGAATGTATAGTAATAAGCGATGCAACAAGTGTACAACCTCCTTGTCGTAGCCATGTCGACCTCAGCATCATTGGGTTCGTCGCTGAAGCAGTTGAGGCAGAGGTGGCTGTCGGAGGTGTGGAGGAAGATCTGAGGAATCTGTAGACGGCGTCCAGGGCACTGCTCTATTGTGATGGATCGTTCTATCGTTAGAGCAGCTCCGGTGAGCCGTAAGACGACAAGGCTGAAGCAGCACAAGACAAACATCGTCAATCTCAAGTTGGATTCTAATAGCATATCCAATAGATGATGTAAAATTTACATCACCAAAAACCACCTGACTACAACAGATGAGGTTAAAACTATTGACTCTGAACTTAACTATTGAAACTGAAATTTACTGTGGAATCTGAATGCTACTGTCGAAACTGAACGCAATGGCAGTAGAGAGGCACTTGACATGTAGTTTAGGGAGGGCCTGCAGTTCATCTTCAACCTGCACCCCCTGAGCTGCCAGCCACTACCGGCCGAACCGCCGGCCCCAGTGTCGCCTCGTCGCCCCGAGACAACTCCCCACCGCCACCTCGGCGAGCCCTCTAGGCCGCCCGCCCCCCACCATGAACCCTAAGATAGATGGTGGGGTACCTCTCCAGCGAGCCCCCGTCCCCGCTGCGGGTGGTTCTTCCTTAACTCTGGCGAGCCCCCCAACCCCTGAAAATTGACTGACCCAAAAGTCGATTCAGTCGACTGAAGTGTGGCTTAATTGGAGCAGAGCAGCAGCACGAGCGAGGTGGAGAGCATCAGCAGCAGCTGGGCGAGCGAGTGATCGAGCGAGAGCCGGAGCAGCAGCAGCAGAGCGAGCGAGTGAGCGAGAGCCGGAGCAGCAGCAGCAGATCCGGCTGGTATGGAAGCCGCCGCCGAAGGGGCCTCGCACTGGGGGAGAGCCGCCATGGAGATGTCACCCGAGGCGCCGGCTTCAAGGTAGCTGCTCCATGGGGGTGCGGGATGGAGCACCGTTTGTGCCGGGAGGTCGAGTTAAGGAGAGGGTGCGATGCGATGAGTGTACAACCTCTTTGGTGGCGGCGAGTAGGCCTCAGCTTCGTCCGAGGAGTCGGTGATGATGCTATGGTTACGGTGGAGCAGGTTAAGGCGACGTTGTGGGGATGGAGCAGCCGCGATAGATGAGGCGATCGTCGGAGCAGCTCCTTGGAGGTGGAGGATGGGGCGGCTGAACCGGCGGGACGACGACATGGACGACGGATCCTCATCCAAGGAGGTGGACGAGGGACGTCGAGCTATTGCGGTGGACGACGTCGTCGGGGAAGAGGCTCCGGCTGGGCAGCGGTGAGGTGGCGGACGGAGGAGGGTGGCGTTTCGCGGCTGGAGCAGAGAGGTTATGGCGGCCTGGGATTTCGAATGGCGAAAAGGGGGTGATGGGAGGGGGTGAAGCATGACTTAGGGACGCGCTTGTCCAAAATGTAGGGTGTGTTACAGAAGTAACCCCAACCGATTTGAACTAGCGGCCCTTTTGGCTCAGGGTTAGAAGGGGGATTCCGCGTGTTGGGATTTGGCAGCTGAAGGGAGTTTTCGTGCGTGTTGTAATTTCGGGATAGCAAGTCGCGGGTTGTGAAGGCGCCAGTTTTGGGAGCACGATATCTGATTTTTTGGGATATAACAAGACGCTGTTGAATTTTAGGGACAATCCTAACGTGTAGTAATATTGTACTTATACGTACCAAATCAATTCACACTTTCCTCAACCAAAAACAAAACCAAAAAAATAAAACTATTCACACCACACAAAGAAAGAGTCTTGCCCCGTTTTACTATACAAATGCTATTGAAAGCTACTCCCTCCTTCCATCTATATAGGGCCTAATGCATTTTTCGATGCTAACTTTGACCAAATATTAGAGCAATTATATATGACATGCAACTTACGCAAAGCACACCGTGATATAATTTTCACATTGTGCATGTCATGTACTATTAATCTTGTTAATAGTCAAAGGCGGTCTTAAAAATCTCATTACGCCCTATATAGATGGAAGGAGGGAGTATGAATCCATGTTATGTCCGAATAAATTTTTTCGCTTGCTGTATAATGCATGTAACCTACTCATACCAACATTTTAGTCCATTCCAAATGTCTATACTACCGCTGCAATTCGAACTAAATTTGAATTCATTTCTCTATTTCAATAAGAATCTACAATCATGATTGTTGCCAACTTCAACCATCATTCGTGTATTACCTTAATAACACACCACATGATTACTATATAGATAGATATGAACTATGTGTACTACATGAACTCAAATTCTATTTTTTGAATACATTTGATGTTGATTCCAAATAATAGTACATTTGATGTACTAACTATATATTCATAATCTAAACCATGTTCCACGTACACCGTGTTTATCACACAAAGTATAGTGCCCAGCCCCCTACATTATGACAAGTATTTAGACCTGAGCTGCAAAAGCCACACATTAGCCCAAATTATAATCAATGTTCTATGTATTATATGTAGTACTAGCAAGATGCACATGCGTTGCATAGAACATCAACATGATCAAGGGTCCTAATTTGCAAATATCGAGAGGGGTGTGGGTATCTTTTTTCAAACTTTCCATAGTTTCCTTGCTATCCGCCAGATATAAATCGGACGACCTATATTGCAAGATGGCAGGCACACCATCATCAACAACTCCGTTTTTTTATAAGAGTAGAGATAAAATATATTATATGTAGTATAACATGTTCATAACCACACCATGTGTATCACCGTTATATATATTCACACATGCGTCGGTTTAAAACACTATGACAAATTCTTCAAATATCCGAATTCGCTTTTTATAATGAAGTATGATCTCTATTCATCTTTTACACCCACACAATCCTTTTTCTTTGTAGCTAGCGCTAACTTTCTATCGTGCATGCACACGCCCGCATCCCTCTCACCCTCCCTCAGCATTCTCTAGCTCCATCGTGCAAATTCGTCTTTTCACTTTAGGTCATTCACCCATGGTGTGTGTAGGCCCCCCAGCTCCTTCTTTACGGCACACATCGATCGATATGCCTCTCTAGGCAGGTGTGCCTAGCACAAACACAAGCTTCCCCTCTTCTCTTGTCACCGTCCTGGCCTCACTCCCACCAATCTTTTCATCGATCTCGTACTCACACACTCCTTCCCCCTCGATATAGTATGCCTCTCGTACCACCTCTTAGATGCATCCCTCTCTCTCTATCCTTCTCCTCGTGCATCATTTTCTTCTAACACACACATGTATGTATACCGTACCGATCGATCTCCCAACATATAATTAGATTGACTTTAACTACCCCCCCCCATCGATCGACGTACCTCACAAGTTATGTCTCTCCTTTCTCTAACAAGGGGCGATTGATCTTCCTATGTAGTTACGTGTGCTTACCACAGCCATATCGTCCCCCCTCATCATTCGTGCATGCCTCCTGACCCGTCTCCCACACGCACGTGCATAGAGAACAACAAGCAGCCATCTCCTCTCTTATTGATATTGCGGTCGTGCCCTCCATTTCTCTAGCAAGCCTATCCCACCATTTGTTAGAAGCAACTCCACTACCACCCCCTCCAACACTCTAGCTCTGTCTCTCTCCCAACATTATTCCTCTCTTGCACATATGCATGGATGCCGATCGATCTCCCTTAATACATGAGGTAGATCGATCTCCTTAATACATGAGGTAGGCCTCTCTCCTCCTCCACAAATATACCAGCCATTGTACCTCTATAGTTAACCAGGCCTCCTTCTTCCCCCACCACACACCCATAGTCGAGCGCTGCAGGTAGGCATCCATGCCACAGAGACAAACTGCACATGTCCCCTCTCATGTTCCAGTAGGCCAGCCACTCTATATCTTTGACGTGGGCACACACAAATTCGATGGCACACTTTATAGATCGCGCGCGCACACACACACACACATCATCCCTCTCTTCGATTCTATGGACACCTCAAGCCGATGATACCTCCACTCTCTTCTCGTGGATCGCCCCCTCTATATAAGTGATATATCCAGGAATCTATTTCACACACATTACATATGTTACATTTTTTGATTGACCCCCCCCCCCAAAAAAACTCTCACGAACCCACACACTATATCTCTCTAGGTTTGTATCTCTGTCACACAACCCCACGTAGGTGGTGTACATATACAAGAAGAGAATAGGTGCACCATGCATGTACTCACTCTTCGTGCCCAGCCACACCCGCGCGGGTACATGATGGAGCTCATTTCTTTACGAAATGGCAGCCCACATGCTAATTTGAACGCCTGTAGCGGTTGTTTACCTAGGGAGGTCGTGTACCATGCGTGCACGAAACAAAGTTCGACTTGACGCATTGCCGCGTTATTTTTAAATAAAGTTATAGCGCTCAATGGCACGTACACAGAATATAAAACGATTTTTATGGAGAAAAAGGTAGTCTGCTCAACTATATACAATGGAGCCTGCCTGCATGGTTTGTCGCTCTTCATAGTATCTCACACAAGGCTGCGGTGGCCTCTCTCTCTCTCACCGTTGGTCACTAATTCGGCCGCATCCCGTCCATCGGGGGAAAGGGAGTGCGGTGGCCTCTCTCTCACCGTTGGTCACTGATCCGGCCGCATCCCATCCACCGAGGGAAAGGGAGGAAGTACATTGTTTCTCTGTTCGACGGCGCTGAGGCAGCACGTCCCGATCTGCAGTACACGTCGTTCTCTCTGACAAAGCTCCGGCGCGGCAGGGCCTACGCCACCTGCTCGCAGATTCCGCCTGCTGCCGCTCACCTAGTTACATCCCGACGACCTCCAGGTATCCCCTCCGGCCTTGCTCCACTGCCCGTCTTCCCACGTCGCTGCATGTGGATCTTCCATAGTTCTTTGCCCAAAACGTAGCTCGTCCGGCGTACTTTCCATATTGCAATCTTGTCCTCACACCGTTTTAGACAAACACAACCATGTTGTTATCTTCCATTAGGACAAGGAATATCCTTCTTTTTTGTCGTCGCATGTGTCATCAACTGTTATTGGCCAGTAATTGTTTCCTTTCTACCTCTTTTTTGCAAACAGGGCTATCCATTTCACCACGTTGCTATTGTGACCTTTTGGTGAACTGCCCAAATCACTTTTTTCTTAAGAGTGTTTTGTGCAGTTTTACTAAAATGTCACACGGGCAACGTCTCTACATTTCAGTGCGACTTCACAAAGGGAGATCGGTTTTGCTCTATCCTCCTCATCCAACTCCGAGCCTAATCTTCTCCAACTAGTTAGTCTTAAGAGAGACTGCAAAGGTGACCGGCTTCTATTTATGTGTTTATTATTTCATCAACAGTCCTCTATTATCGTAATCACACTTAATATCTTTGAACAGGGACGCTCATCTCTATTTTAGTGGAACTGCACAAAATGATCGGAATGTTACATGCTCCAGACATCTACTTTTTTCCCAACATGCCTTGTTGATTTGGACAAAGCTGGGGGGACGTTGCTGCCAATGAAAGCATGGATCAATTTTAGTTTAACACCTTATCACAACTCTGTCTTCAGTTGTGATGTAATTATTAGCTCTAATATGCTAATAATTGACATTCATTAGCAAGAAAGTTAGTTTTTTATTGTTTCCGAAAGAGCATCGATGGCAAGACACACGAAACAAAAGCTGAAAGCTCACAGCATTGTACAATTTCATGTCACTGGAAAATTATTTGTATAGTACGTCAATTATGTAAACAAATGATGGAAGCTTGATAGCATTGCCAGAAGCCTCTTCAGCATCCGGGTCCATGTGCCATGCACAAAATTATACTCCTTCGTTCCTAAATATTTGTCTTTTTACAAATTTCAAATGGGCATATTTTAGAGTGTAGGTTCACTCATTGTGCTTCGTATGTGTACTCCCTCTGTTCCTAAATACTCTATTCGTCTTTCTAGAGATTTCAACAAGTGACTACATACGGAGCAAAATGATTGAATCTACACTCTAAAATATGTGTATATACATCTGTATGTAGTAGTCCATTTGAATCTCTAAAAAGACAAATATTTGAGTAGTCACTCGTTGAAATCTCTAGAAAGACAAATACTCCGTAGTATATTTAAGAACCGAGGGGGTAGTGCACAACCACATGGGAGACTCATCCCAGTCGTTGTGCCGCATTAATAGTGAGTAATGAGCAGTCAAATCATAAGCCCCACCTTTCCCACTGTAAGTTGCTCAAAAGAAGCAACCATCAATATGCTCTTCTTTGAATCCGCTCATACTACTCCATCTGTCACTGTTTATAGAGCGCGCTTCAGAAAAAAAAAATCTGTGGGACCAAGGCGACTAGAGATCGGCCTGAAAAATAGCATTGGTAGTTATAGCATGGCGTCTATTACTAGAGGGAATAATGCATACAGACATGCATGCAGTGCTTCCACCCCGGGTACACACATGCATGCACTTACTCCACTCTGTAGTAGTACTCCCTCCTTTTCGGTTTATAGTGCTCAGTTCAAAAATCTCACAAATCAAGGTAGATGGCGAGTGGTGGAATACTTTTTGTAGTTTTGCAAAAGCACCTAATTAATGGTCTTGTTTTCCTCAAAAAAATTATGTTTATCAATGCATTAATTGCAATGCATGCATGCATAAAGTACATGCATTGGTCAATTTTCTCTTAATACTTGCATGCAATGATTTAATGCACCTTGGAATCTGAACATGTGATGGAAATCAACCAAATTGAGCCATATAAAATGGAAAAACTAAAATTTGGAGATAAGCCCTATAAACCGGAAAGGAGGGAGTACATCGAGAGAAAATTGTGGACTTTATTGCGGTTACCACACCCTAATTAATTGAGCATTAAACCAAACGCGTCTAAAGTCTCTCTGGTGGTGGAAAAGCATTGAGATAAGTGCATCATAATGAAGCGTGCCCTGTAAACTCTCATGGAGGGAGGAGTAGTATGAAGGTACAAAACCAGGTACGCGTATGGCCAGTCGGTCAATGCACCTCCTCTTGGCATATCACTGACATGTGGGACAGGAGTGTGAGCAAACCAATCTCAATTGACGGCAAAGAGCCAACCCGCCGTTCCTTGAGAGAGACGAGGAGCGACAACACACAGATGGGCTCGCACAGAGGCCAAGATATATTCGAGCATGGTTGGTTGATCGATATCATCATTACATGTTGGGCTGCTGTTTTCCGCCCTTCTCCGGAATAAACTTGTACTTTATCAGAGATAAAAAAAGTAAGAGTACAGACGCACCACCATGCGGTTCTAGTAGTAGTACTACTCGTACTACTGCGCTTGGCTCTTCGCCTCTTCGTGAAGTCGAACAATGATGGTACTCCGCATGTTGGGTACTACAGTGTATGCCTCTGACAATCTAACACCGAACGGACTGATGGATGTCCACCAAGGGTAGATTGCATTAGTCAAAAGGCGTAAGCGAGCTTCTCCTCGTTCTGCGAGTTGACGGGACACACCAAAAACTAGTGCTAGTCCATACTCCCTCCTTTCCGGTTAATATGGCTTAATCTTTTTTGCGGGTAAATGGGAGATCTTTATTCATATATCTTAGGACGATCAGCCAAGACACAGGTCACTAGGAAGCGAGGTACCCCGCAAAAAAAGAAGTAGGAAGCGAGGTGTTTCATGAAGCCAGCTCTCGGCCACATTCAAAGTGCAGCAAGCACGGTTCACACGAAGATGCGCCGCAAGGTTTGCTGACCTGCTTACATGCTGAATAACAAAAAAAGAGGAAATATTACCGAGCGCTCCTATTTGTAACAGGATGTGAGCTAGAATTAAGCGAGAATTGTGGCGAGTGTTTCATGCAATCAACTTCCATTATCACATGCGAGAACCCTCGAAGATAACCAAATGTGTTGAAGATTGCTTTATCATATTTTAAAATCATAATAAGAGTGCAGACGCTCCTCCATCCGATTCCTAGTACTAGTATAGTACATACCTCTATAGACTATAGTAGTAGTACTAGTAATACTAGTAAACTTTGCACTTGGCTGTTCGCCTATTCGGGAAGTCAAACAATAATAGCACTAGTAGTATAGTGTATGCTTCTGGCAATCTGACACCGAATTAATTGTTGCACGTCCATCGTCTGAGCTAGGGGGAGCTTGCATTAGTCAAAAGTTTCTCCTTGTCCTGCGAGCCACCGCGCGCAAGCTTCTTCCGTCCTACAACCTTCTCCTTGTTCGGCAAGTTGAGGGGACACAGCTAAGTAATGCTAGTCCATATTGCCTCCTCTCCGGTTAATATGGCTTAACTTCAAACGAGATAAATACACTATCTGTCACTGTATATTTGTAAAAATACGATCAGTGGACTTCATATATATATATATATATATATATATATATATATATATATATATATATATATATATATATATATATATATTCTGGTGTTTATACGGTCACTAGCTCACCATGACTGAGTATGTGTGTGCATGCACGTGTAGGTTGAGCACTTGAGCGTGACCATGTGTGTTCCGTCGTGTGCTCGGACATGCATGCATTAGGGCATCGCGCGCGTTTTTGCGTCCATGTGTACGTGTGACTATTGAATACACATAGGGGGAGTACGTGTAGGGGCCACTAAGGAGCAGTCAAATCACATAGTAAGTTAGTCGGAAGTAGCAACCATCATTTCACTCTTCAATGACACGTACGCAATATAAAATGGTTGATATGGAGAGAAAAAGAAAACCACTATATATACACTAGTAGGAGCCTAAGCTACAAGCCTGCTTGCCTAGGTTTCTCTCTTCACAAGCATAGAACGACGGGCCTGATCCTGCAGCTGGGGGAAGGGAACAATGTTCTGCGTAGATGCGGACGACATCGGCGAGGGAGAAAACCCATAGTCGGTGCGCCCCAATCGGGGGTCACCGCGGTATGGGCCGATGCCGCATCCCAACCACCCTTCTAGCTACAGCCCGACGTCCCAGGTAGTCCATCTTCTTTTTGGATCCGGCTTGCTCCACTGTTGTAGCTCCATCTCCATGTTGATCTTTCTCTACTTCTACCGGCTTCTACTTGTGATGAGTTTATGTCTCATGAACTAGTGCTAGTACTATTATTCTAATCACACTTCTTCGATATGTTTGCCATCAGGGATGCTCAGGTCAATTTCAGTGGAACTGCACAAAAGCATCGTATGATCCGAGGGTGCCAACCGTCTTTCCTTCGACAGGTTCTACCTGGCCAGGAAATTAAATCCTGTTTACGGTTTAGGGTTTAAGTCGTAGTGGCCCCATCAGTAGTTTTTCTTTCGTACACGCTCTCACAACTTTTGTCTTTAGTTGTGAAGTAAATATTGGCTATGATATGTGAATCATTGAGATGCATCAGCATGCGTGTTAGTTTTCCTTTGTATTTGATGGAATGTTGTAATGGGGCAACTGTCGGTGTACTAGAGTAGGGGTACCCTAGTATCCCGAACTCGTGCACGGGCAGTTGCAGCACCCCGCGGCAAGGCTTGCCGGTGACCGCCAAGGTCCTCCGTGGTTCCTTTGGAGCCATTCAAGAACAAAGTATTCAAGCCAAGGAGATAAGGCCCCGGCAAGAGGAGCTTGCTGGGAAGGCCAACCAAGGCATCTCAAGGAACTTTCTGCGACGCGCCACGTGTCCCGGCGAGGCCCGGTGAGCGACAAGCTTCCGGACGCGACAAGACAACGACCGCGGCAAGGCGCTTACCGCGGCGAACTACCACTCTGTACCCGCGCTCCAGCAAATCCACCAACGTGTCGCCCTGGGACCTTTCCAGGCGCGCGTGGCAAGAGGCTGTGCTGCCAGCAGTGCACGGTGGCAAGCGACACTGACAAGATTGCCATCGTGGCAAGCGGTGGCGTCCCTGACGGTCCCTTTTTGCACTATTTGGGCGACGTAGACGGGCATTTAATGCCTTTGTCCCCTGCCGTCAGGGTTAGGTATGATACACTGTACAGGTAGTTGTACCAACCGCAATTCCTTTTCCATTTTTACCCTTGTCTACGTTGCCACCTGTCGGAGACCCCTTTAGCATATAAAAGGAGGCCCATGCGCAACGTAGAGGAGGGTTCGAAGGCAGAAAAACACTCACGCTCGGTCTCGTTAGTAGCTAGTGTGTACTGTAGCACTCAGCGCTCCCGAGCAAGAACTCAATACACTCAGACATGCAGCAGTAGGAGTGTTATCTCTTCGGAGAGCTCCGAAGTTGGGTAAACTGCTCGTGTGCTTCGCCTCGATCCGCTCTTCGTGCGATCTCCGCCCCCCGCCGAACCGAAAGGGGCTCGGTCCGCCGGTCCCATAGGTGTTCGTGGATCAGTTTCCCCGACATATTTGGCGCGCCAGGTAGGGGGCGTCGAGGTTGTGTGAACCTAATCTGGCGTTCACACGAGCTAGATCTTCATCTTCTTCATCGACATGCCACCGAAGAAGAAGGCTTCGGCGGCAGCTGTTCCGTCCACGTCGATCCCACCACCACCAGAGCAAACGGGTGGTGGGGTAGATGCCGGCGGAAAAACGGGCATCGACGAGGGAGCTCACGGTGCTGCCAGGTCCAAGGACAAGGCTGCGCAGACCTCGGCATCCGTACATGCACCGCGCCCATCTCAGGAGGCGCAGGACCGACAGCGTCATGGTATTCGCAGGGCCATATGTTCGTTGGACCAAGAACGAGCTGGTGGATCTCGGGGTGCTCAAGACCAGCATGCACGCCAACATGCTGGCACGAGCGAGACACGGTCGCCTGGACGGGATACTGCTCCTTCTAACATCGTTAGAAGTCCGAGCATATCCCGCTCCTCGCACCGTTCGCCACTGTCGCCCACCACTCTAGCAGAAGCTTTGGCGCGAGCTCAACTGCTCCTGGATTACCCTCCAACGGCAGACAAGATCGATGAATGGAGGGCCACCATTCAGAGTCTCATCGGCTTCGCTAACGGCGACACTCCGCGGCAGCCGAGTACATCGCTGCCGCGGTAGGACTGCCAGGCACGAGCCGATGGCGACGAAACCGGTGGGGGTGCAACCACCATGCACTCTCCACCCCGAAGGCCAAGATCGCCGACTCGCCGGATCCACCTTGACAGTGACTCCACCGCATCATCAGATCCACGAGCTCATCGCGATCAGCGCCAAGTTCTTCACGAACGACAGCAAGAAGGCGCTCGTACTCGCATCGAGCGCCGAAGAGAAGCGTGCGTCAATCGGACCAGCGCGCTGGGCCCTCTGTCGACATGCATGCACCAGGGGAACCAGGCGACTTACCATACGCGGTAGGATGCCCTGCGTTCACTCGTGAGCTGCGGCAAGTCCAGTGGCCCAGCACGAAGAATTTCAAGCCAGACGTACCAGAGAAGTACGACGGCAAGTCACATCCGTCGGAGTTACTCAGCAGCTACACCATCGCGGTGCAAGCTGCCGGGGGGCGGGACGACAAGATCCTGGCCAACTACTTCCCGCTGGTGCTCAAGCCCAATGTCAGATCCTGGCTCATGCACTTGCCGGACAACTCCATATCCTCCTGGGCAGATCTATGCCATCAGTTTGTCGGCGCCTTTACAGGCGGCCACAAGCCTCATGGCCAAGAGAGCGACCATCATCTGCTCGCCCAGAAGGAAGGAGAGCCCCTGCGCAAGTACATTTAGAGATTCAGCCGCGTACAGCACAACATCCCAGATGTCCACCCTGCTGCGGTAATCAGCACGTTCCATCAGAACGTGCGAAACCGCATGATGCGGGAGGAGATGGCGATGTGCAAGATCAGAGACGTCAGTGAGCTATATGCCCTGGCCGACAAGTGTGCACGTGCTGAGGAAGGGAGGAAACTCCCCGGAGAGAATACAGAAGCAGGAGGATCTGATAGTGAGGAGGCTGCCCCGGCAAAGAAAAAACGGCGGCGGAACAACAGGAAGAAGAAAGGCAAAGATGTGCTAGTCGTTGAGCAGTCCGGCAACGGAGGTGGCGCCAAGAAAGCCAAAGCTGGTAGCTCCGGTGAGGAGATTAGCGCAGGCACCAACTACCAGGCTGTGGCGGTCGCCGACAAGCAGGACGACACCAACAAGCAGTACTGCAAGATCCACCGCACCAAGGGCCATGACCTCTAGAGTTGCAAGAAGGTCGAGCAGCTTGTCGAGTAGCAAAAGGCTGAATATGAGCGATGCGACAAGGAGAAAGCCCAGGAAGGTGCTGGAGGAGTCGGCAAGAAACGCCTCAGCCGAGGAGGACGCCGCGGCAAGGCCAAGCAGCGGGAAGGAGACAGACCTCCCCACGGCCGCGACAAGGATGAAGATGACGACGACGATGAAGATATGGATGATGACGAGACCGATGAGCAGGAGTTCCAGAAAGCCACAAAGGTCCTGTGCGTTGACGGCGGTGCTTCTCTGGATACTTCACACCGCCAGCTCAAGCAGTGGGTGCGGGAAGTCAATGCGGCAAAACCACCCGTCGAGTCACGCAAGCCTCTGAAATGGTCCAGCACACCTATCATCTTTGATATTGAGGACCACCCCGATCGCATAACTGCGGTCGGGTGCTTGCCGATGTTGGTTTCACCAACTATCCGCAACCACAAGGTCACTAAGATGCTAGTTGACGGCGGGGCCGGCTTGAACCTGATCTCCTCCGCGGTACTCCAGAAACTCCAGATCCCTGATGGCGAGCTCGAAGAGACCGGCACATTCCAAGGAATCAATCCGGGAAGGAGCAAGCCTAAGGGAAAAGATCACGTTGCTAGTGACATTTGGCAGCGAGTTGAACTTCAGAACTGAGAGGGTCACTTTTGACATTGCTGACTTTCCATTGCCTTACAATGGGATACTCGGCCGTCCAGCACTCGCCAAATTCATGGCAGCCTCTCACTATGCATACAACATGCTGAAGATGCCAGGCCCGATAAGTGTCATCTCTGTCCCTGGCGACAAGAAGGATGCTCTTATCTGCACCGATAAGATCTACCAGGAAGCAGCAGCCGCAACAGATCGCAAGTCACTTGCCGTTGAAGCTCCCGGGGCGAAGAAGAAGACCAAGTTCGGCAAGAGTTCTGATGCCCACTTCGGCAAGCGCACCTCTTCGGAGTGCTGCGCTACCATCGAGGATGCACCATCGAGCTCCACCGGCAAGTGTAAGAAGACAATGGCAGCTCCACCAGAGACCAAGAAGGTGTCCGCCAAGGAGGATGGCACTGGTGGTACCTTTACCATCAGTGCCACTCTCGACCCTAAATAGGAAAGCGCGCTCGTTGCTTTCCCGCGGGCGAATGTTGACGTATTTGCGTGGCAACCGTCTGACATCCCCGGTGTTCCCAGGAAAGTAATTGAGCACCATCTTGCCGTCTGTCCTCATGCGCGGCCCGTCAAGCAGAAAGTCAGGAAGCAGGCAGTGGAGCGCCAAGAATTCATCGCAGGAGAAATCAAGAAATTGGAAGCAGCAGGCCTTGTCAGAGGAGTGCTCCATCCTACGTGGTTGGCCAACCCTGTAGTCGTGCGCAAGGCAAACGGGAAATGGAGGCTTTGTATCGACTTTACCGATGTCAATAAAGCTTGTCCCAAAGACCCATTTCCCTTGCCGTGCATCGACCAGATTGTTGACTCCACGGCCGGATGTGACTTGCTTTCATTTCTTGATGCATACTCAGGATACCATCAGATCTTCATGGCAGAAGAGGATGAGGAGAATACCGCATTCATCACCCTATGTGGCACATACTGTTTCGTACGGATGCCTTTCGGTTTAAAGAATGCTGGTTCAACATTTGCAAAGGTAGTCCATGACGCTTTTGAGCTGCAAATACACAGAGATGTGGAAGCCTACATGGATGACATAGTGGTCAAGAGCAAGGACAAGGCGACTCTGATTCAAGATTTAGACGAAACCTTTGCAAATCTGCGCAAGATCAACCTCAAGCTTAACCCCGAGAAGTGTGTGTTTGGAGTCCCCTCCGGCAAGCTTCTCGGGTTCTTCGTGTCTCAGCGGGGAATTGAAGCCAATCCCGACAAGATCAAGGCCATTGAGCAGATTGAAGCACCAAAGCGCGTCAAGGATGTACGAAGACTTGCCAGTTGTTTAGCTGCTCTCAGCAGGTTTATCTCTAGGTCTGCTGAGCGCGCCCTGCCATTTTTCAAAATATTGAAAAAGGCAGGTCCAATGAAATGGACTCCGGAAGCGGAGGCTGCGCTGCAGGACTTAAAGAGATACCTGTCCTCCACTCCAACACTTGTCGCACCTAAGCCACAAGAGAAGTTGCTGCTATATATAGCGACAACCAATCAAGTGGTTAGTGATGCGTTAGTAGCGGAGAGGGAGGCGGATGATGAGCCAGCAACCACGGCAGATGCATCCAGCGACAAGCAGGAGACTTCACCGGCAAGCTCTGGTCCCGACAAAGATGGATCTGCGCAGGCGCATGAGAAGATGCAGAAAAGAATGGTGCAGCACCCAGTTTACTTTGTCAGTTCCCTTCTGCAGGGGGCTAGGTCAAGGTATTCTAGTGTGCAGAAACTGCTTTTCGGCCTTCTCATGGCCTTGAGAAAGCTGCGCCATTACTTCCAAGCACATGAGATCACAGTCGTCACTCGTTTTCCGCTCAAGAGGATACTGCAAAATCCAGAAGCAACAGGCAGGATTGTCGAGTGGGCACTGGAACTGTCAAGCTTTGGCCTTAAGTTTGAGAGCACTTCAACTATCCAAAGCAGAGCATTGGCGGAGTTCATAGCAGAATGGACGCCAACACAAGATGAAGAAATTCCAGAAACAAGCATCCCCGTCAAGGAAGCAAGCAAAGAGTGGCTGATGTACTTTGATGGTGCCTTCTCGCTGCAAGGCACCGGTGCGGGCGTGCTACTTGTTGCACCCACCGGAGAGCACCTCAAGTACGTAGTCCAGATGCACTTTCAAAAGGAGCAAGCAACGAACAATACCGCAGAGTATGATGGTTTGCTTGCCGGTCTCAGGATCGCAACAGACCTTGGGATCAAGAAGCTCATTGTCAGGGGTGACTCACAGCTTGTCGTCCGCCAAGTGAACAAGAATTATCAGAGTCCGTTGATGGAAGCTTACGTTGATGAAGTGAGAAAGCTAGAAGAGCACTTTGACGGCCTACAGATGGAACATGTTCCAAGAGCTCAGAATGACATTGCCGATGGCCTGTCGAAGTGCGCCACACTTAAGTTACCTGTGGAACCAGGGATCTTTGTGATCAAACTGACTCAACCGTCTGTAATGCCATCAACTGGACAGAGCAAGAAGATAAAGTTGATTTCTGGTCACTATTTTCCGGCAGAGCTCCCCGAAGCCGCCGCCAAGAAGGTCCTCAAGATCAACACCAAGGGTGCTGAGGAGCAGTCTGCTCCGGCAAGCCCTAGGGTTTGCTCCGTTGAAGCAGACGCTCCCGACAAGTTTTGCTCCGGCAAGCTTGCCGGGGAACGTCAAGCTCCGGCTGAGCCGCAGGTTCTCGCCGTAGAAGCGGATGTTCCCGCAGCAGCATATGTGCCTTTAGTCCTTGTTGTCGAGCCGCAAGCTCCAGCATGTGCACAGCAGATTGTCCGTTTCCTTCAGACAGGAGAACTTCCCGAAGAGCAAGAAGAAGCGGAAAGAGTAGCCCGGCAGTCAAGTATGTACCAGTTTGTCGACAACACACTGTATAGAAGAAGACTCAACGGCGTGAAATTGAAGTGTATTCACCGGGAAGACGGACAAAAGCTGTTGGCAGAGATACATGGAGGCATATGTGGTCACCACATTGGCGCAAGAGCACTTGCCGGCAAAGCGTTCCGGCAAGGTTTCTTTTGGCCGACAGCCCTCCAGGATGCAACTGCACAAGTAACCAAGTGTGAAGCGTGCCAGTTCCATTCCAAGCAGATACACCAGCCAGCTCAAGCTCTCCAGACGATCCCTTTATCCTGGCCATTTTCGGTCTGGGGGCTCGACATCCTCGGCCCATTTCCCCGAGCTGTCGGGGGCTTTGAGTACTTGTACATTGCAATCGACAAGTTCACAAAGTGGCCGGAAGTGGAAGCAGTGAGGAAGGTGACAGCATAGTCAGCAGTCAAGTTCTTTAGGTCGATTGTTTGCCGCTTCGGGATCCCTAACAGGATCATCACCGACAATGGCACGCAATTCACGAGCCGCACCTTCATGCAGTACGTCCAAGATCTTGGTGCCAAGGTCTGCTTCGCTTTTGTTGCTCATCCAAGAAGTAACGGTCAAGCGGAGAGGGCGAATGCTGAAGTGCTGCGTGGGCTCAAGACCAGGACTTTCGACAGGCTACGCAAGTGCGGAAAGAACTGGATTGAGAAGCTGCCGGTGGTTCTTTGGTCGATCAGGACGACGCCAAATCGAGCCACTGGCCAGACACCTTTCGCTCTAGTCTATGGAGCAGAGGCAGTTCTCCCCACGGAACTCGTATACGGGTCACCTCGAGTGCTCACTTATGATGAGCTTGAGCAAGAGCAGTTGCGACAAGATGACGCGCTACTCCTTGAGGAGGACCGTCTTCAGGCCGCTGTACGAGCTGCTCGATACCAACAAGCTTTGCGCCGCTACCATTGCCGCAAAGTTAATGCCAGAAGTCTCGAGGAAGGCGACCTTGTTCTTCGGCGCGTTCAGTCCGCCAAGAATTCCAACAAGTTGACGCCGAAGTGGGAAGGCCCTTACCGGGTGAAACGAGTCAATAGGCCTGGCACTGTCCGCCTTGAGACCGAAGATGGCATTCCGGTGAGCAACTCCTGGAACATTGAGCATCTTCGTAAGTTTTACCCGTAGGGCGCGGTTGCCGGAACCTGTTCCGGCAACCACCTTTTGTACAAGTCTTCCTGATGTTGCATGTAATCCTTTGTACGAAGCCGGGCGCAGACCCCGTGCATAAGTAAAGCTCATGTGCTCCGCACATCTTGTCAATTTCATGCTTTCTACTTTGCATGCGTTATCTGACACTTTGTGCAGCGCCTACCCCCGATAAGCAGTAACGAGCCGTAAGGCTCCATATCTTTATTTTCTCTTCTTTCTCTTTCTCGAAGAAAGGAAGGTTCCCTCGCCCACAAGTTTGCCGGGGGGAAAGGAGAAGATAATGGTGTGGACCAAGCGTCGTTCGAGGAAGTTTCGCCTTACCGGTAAGCAAACAACAAAAAAGCTAAGTTGCTAAAGTTTGAGCAATCAGTTTTAAAATTTTTAAGTTATCTTCCTCGAACGACCGTGCTTTGTATGGAAAACCTGTGCGCAGAGGAACCAACTCGTAGCTAGTTGCGCCCTTACTTTGTTTCGAGTCCGCTCAACAACTTAAGTGAGCTGCGACTAGTTGTGACAAGGTTTCTTGTTGGTAGCGGCACCACCAGCAGGCTGCTGACGTCCCGCACTCAGCGCTCGCGGCTAAGGTGCCTGCGCCGACAAGTTCCCTAAAAGCGTAGGGCAAAAACATACAAAGGAAGGAATCAAGTAAAGGAAATAACATAGCAATCGCTACCCAAAATAGAGTCATATTACAAGATAGCTTGTCGCAGCTCTAACAGATTGTTCTCATAACATGACCAGCAGCGACAAGAAGAAGAGAAAATGGGCGGCCTAATCTACGCGATCGCCCTCAACCCTCTTGATCCCGCTCACCTTGTCCACAATGGGTGCGACAAGGGTCTTGAGCGCTTCCAGATCAGCATCCGGCGGCAAGGTCCTGAGGACATTGGTGAGGTTGAGCCTAGGTTGCGGAAGGCCACCTTCACCAGCACCTTTTGAAGAGCTCCCGCACAGATCTTGTGTGACTCGTCGGCCAGCTGCTTTGGGATCTTCACCCAGAGTCGCTGGAGGGTCGTCGCCACGCCTTTGAAGAACAAGCTGAGCTTGGCGCTGGGTTGGAGGTGCTCATCGGAGGAATACCCGAGATCCTCCATCCCCAGCTGCGCCAGCTCCCTGTCGATGGCTGCGGCAACATCCACGAGACCCTCGGTCCAGTGCTCCACATTCTCCCCAAAAGTGTTCTGGGCGGCAGCAGCACTCGCCAGCAGCGCCTCGTCGGCCTTGATCTTCTCCTTCAAGGCCACCTCCTGCTCCCTGGCGCCGTCCAGCGTCTTGGTCAAAGTAGTCAGCTTCAACTCAAGATCTGCGTTGGAGTCCTTGGCGGTGCTAAGCTCCTTGCTCCTCTCGGCGAGACGACCCTGTAGCTTGCCAAGGGTGTAGGCGTCCTTCTCGCGCTCACGCTTGAGCGCAGCAAGCTCCTCGCCGCTCACCTTGAGATCGGCCTCCAGCTGCGCCACCTTCGTCTCCAGCTCCTTCTTGGCGGCCTCGGCAGCTGCGGCAGCATCCTCTGCTTCCTTGAGAGCCCCGCCGAATGTTTGCTCGCGCGCGGCAAGCTCCTCCTCGTGGCTGTCAAGGTTAACCTTCCGCTGCGCCAACTCGCCTTCCTGCGCAGACAACTTCTCGGCAGCAAGCCGCTGTTGCTCTTCAACTTCAGCCTTCTCGAGGAGGAAGGCTTTCCGCTCCTCGGCGAGTTGCTCCCGCTCCTCTGCCAGGAACTGGAGAGCTTCCTAGTTGAGGCCCCGGAGCTCCTCCACGTGCTTCTCGATGTCCACTCCCGCCTTCGCGACAAGCGCTTCTCGGGATACTAGCTTGGCCTGTCGGGCGCGATAGAGCGACAACAGCTTCCGCAGTAGCTGCTCCTCCTCGGGCTCGCCGCTGCTGCTGCTCGGCGCGTCGACCAGCGTCAGCCCAGCGGAGGCGAGCAACTCTTCATCAAAGATTTCTCCTTCGATCGGCGCCCTGGAGCTCGACGCCCAGGGGAGCTTGATGAAGACGCCATCGCCGGCCTTCAAATAGGCGCCAGGCTGGGGCTCTTCGGAGCCTGACGCTGCAACATCGGTGGAGGGATCGGCGGTCGGCGTAGCGCCTGACGCTCCTGCGGCCTCGGGGCCGTCAGTGCGATCGCCGGACCCCTCGCCAGCTTCTGCGGCGGCAGCTTTGGCGGCCTCTCCGCTGGCGGGATCATCAGCGCCGACTTCTTCTTCGGTGATAGCGGCGTCGTCGGTATTGCCGCGCGCGTTCTCCTCGCCGGCGACCTCGGTTTCCATCGGCTCCGTGGCAGATGGACCTGACGACCGGAAAAGGGAGAAAATTCAAGCAAATATTCAAAAAGAAAATTAGAAGAAGAAGAACCCAAGGGAAGTTTTCAAGCAAGAGGATTACCTGTACTAGGATCTACAGTCATGGTCTCCGCCACCGGGGGGTCGCTGGTGCTGTCCCTTGCCGGAGACTTCTCCCTTACCGGAAAATTCTCCCTTGCCGAAGAACGCTCCCTTGCCGGGGAATCCTCCCTTGGCGGTGTAGTCGAAGCAGAGGGCATGTCGGTAGCGGCAGGGCGGAGCGCTGCTCTCTTTCAGCTTTGGGAAGAAGGGGGGAGCGACAGAGGTTTTTGAGATTGGAATAGCAACCGACGAGATGGGCGAACTGCCCCTGTTTCCCCTGCTTATAAAGAGGGAGGGGGCAGATGTTCCGTCTTTCCGAATAAAGAAACCACCCACGATCTCTCCCATGACGCCGCATTCGACGCGTGCCGTTCGAGGAGGGCGCGGTGGATACAGAGTGAGATACGGCGTAACCCAGGCCGCGCGTGCCCGTGCCCTGTTTTGGTCCTGGCCCAACAGCGCTCGGCACCGTGTGTGGCCCAGGCCCGGGGGCTCCTGTCGGTGTACTAGAGTAGGGGTACCCTAGTATCCCGAACTCGTGCACGGGCAGTTGCAGCACCCCGCGGCAAGGCTTGCCGGGTGACCGCCAAGGTCATCCATGGTTCCTTTGGAGCCATTCAAGAACAAAGTATTCAAGCCAAGGAGACAAGGCCCCGGCAAGAGGAGCTTGCCGGGAAGGCCAACCAAGGCATCTCAAGGAACTTGCCGCAACGCGCCATGCGTCCCGGCGAGGCCCAGTGAGCGACAAGCTTCCGGACGCGACAAGACAACGACCGCGGCAAGGCGCTTACCGCGGCGAACTACCACTCTGTACCCGCGCTCCAGCACATCCACCAACGTGTCGCCCTGGGACCTTTCCAGGCGCGCGTGGCAAGAGGCTGTGCGGCCAGCGGTGCGCGGTGGCAAGCTACGCTGACAAGATTGCCATCGTGGCAAGCGGTGGCGTCCCTAACGGTCCCTTTTTGCACTATTTGGGAGACGTAGACGGGCATTTAATGCCTTTGTCCCCTGCCGTCAGGGTTAGGTATGATACACTGTATAGGTAGTTGTACCAACCGCAATTCCTTTTCCATTTTTACCCTTGTCTACGTTGCCACCTGTCGGAGACCCCTTTAGCATATAAAAGGAGGCCCATGCGCAACGTAGAGGAGGGTTCGAAGGCAGAAAAACACTCACGCTCGGTCTCGTTAGCAGCTAGTGTGTACTGTAGCACTCAGCGCTCCCGAGCAAGAACTCAATACACTCAGACATGCAGCAGTAGGAGTGTTATCTCTCCGGAGAGCTCCGAAGCTGGGTAAACTGCTCGTGTGCTTCGCCTCGATCCGCTCTTCGTGCGATCTCCGCCCCCCGCCGAACCGAAAGGGGCTCGGCCCGCCGGTCCCATAGGTGTTCGTGGATCAGTTTCCCCGACAGCAACCTTGGAATAGGAATGAAAATGGAGTGGAAAGTTTCTGTTTTTCCGGAGAAAAAATGGAAATGGAGAGAAACCTATGTTTCGTTTCATTATATCGTGCCATCGAGAAAAACCAACGTTTATATGACGTCTGTCGTGTTCGTATCTCACCCTCCTCCACGGCTCGACCCCACACGGTCGCTCGGCATGCCACACACCGCAAACTGAGTATACGATAAGTTTCCCGCCTGCTTGTTGATGGATCGCGCCATGGAGTACTAGCACCACTGGAAGAGATTGACGAGTTGGGGAAGGATAGCTAGCTATAGCATGGACTCCCAAGAACTTTTTACATGCATGTTGTAGCCGACTATTGCGGCCTTTGAACACGGAGCAGTCGCGTGCACCCGGAAGAGGTGCGGGCAACGCTCTCTCGGCCTGCGCGCTGCTTCAATGCCAGCGCCAGTGAGAGGTTGCGTCCGCTCTAGCCGGGCATGAATGCGGCACTGACCGTTTCGGGCGTGAAGCACGCGCGGGTGATGAAGAGGGTTTGGGTTGGTCCAGACAGGCCGTGGCAGCGGTCCGGACGTCCGCAAACAAGAGATGTTGTATGTTAATGTTGCTGCCTATATAATTACAACGTAAATAATGTGCCAGTTGGACAAATATGATTGGAGATGGAGATGGAAATGGAATCTTACGTAAACATGGATATGCATGTCTATGTCTATGTGTGTGTGCGCCGCAACTCCCGCCACCTGGAAGCGGGGGCGTGTTTTTGATGAAGTTTTCTTTCGTGGTACGTTAAAAATTGTCCGCTAGTTTTCGTTTCTTTCTTCCGGGAACGCGCGTATTCTGTTTAAAACCACTGCTATGGAGAGATTTTTTACTCCATTATAGCCTCTTGTTTGATAGAGTTTCTCATGTCTCGCTCTCTCACCCTGTCCATATCAAAACAAGATGACAGTGTCCACTCTATCTCTCTCCTCACCGGCGGTTACAGATCCGGCTGCATCCCGTCTGCTGCGGGAGGTGAGGAGGTGCAGCGTTGACGTTGTCGCCGTCGGTGACGGAGGAAGCCAATGTGCACCGTCCTCTCAGAGCCGACGCTGGCACGGACGAAGATCCTCCGTGCCCTTGTTCGCTACCGTCGTGTGGGCAGATCCCGCCCGCCCGCCTAAACGACATCTGTCCCACTTGAGGTATAACTTCTTGTAATGGTCCAGCTCCCCAGGTTGCTGCGTGCGGGTTTTCTTCTATGCGACTACTCCCCAGCTCCCCATGTATAGTAGCTAGGGTTTGTCGGCTGGTCCAACATCACCTACTAGTACTATTATAGAGGAAATGCCACTCGAAAAGTTGTCCTGATTTATGCCTCGGTGGAGGTATACATGTTGTTTCGACAAAAAGTACAAGGTGGTTGTGCGGTCATTATCCATATGGTGGTAGTACTATCACTGATTAAATGAACAAATGTTTTTTCTCGGGTATCCTGGTTTAGTTCCCATCAAGATAATTATGATGCTTCTGTTTGTTGGTGTACTTTTCATTAATTCTTATTGACAATTGAGATATTGTTGCTAATCTTGTAAAACAAAGTAACAACACTATATCCCTTTTTTATATTTTTGGAAACAGCGATGCGTATCTCCATACCCGGGCATGTCTTCCTCAATTTTAGTGGAACAGCACAAAATTGGATTGCCATTGTTGTTCCGCCTCACTGTCCTCTGCCACGTGGTTCTTCCTTCCTCGAGCTTGATTACTGAGAAGAAACAGACCACAATGAGGATTTGTCGAACTTCATAGCTGCCTCACCCAAACTTGATGCCAAATGGATGATGCATCACCACGATGACCTATCCTTGCTCATGGTTGCACCTCAGTGCTCTTTGCTTGTTACGGACAAAGATGATATCCTTTGTTAATTCACCTTGGTTGCGTTGGAGACGCAGTCGTCTTTCACGTTGGTGCAATTTTATCACACAATTGGCTATGAACCAAATGTTTCCTTGAAGAAGGATCGATGTTGGTACTAAGAGCATATGTTTTGTATTGATTTCTAAGCCTTCTCACAAATTTGTCTCCAGATCCCCTGTAATTTTATTTGTCCTGCTATTAACTTTGATTTAAAAAATGGTGTGGACTAAAAACCCGAATGGACGTAGTAGCCCTCCATTTTTTTATTTATTCCGCATATTAGATTTGACTGAAGTCCAACTTTGTAATACTCTCAAACCTTTCCGATAATTGAAATTAAAATTCTTTATTTGTACACACTCTCACACGTTTTTGATGAATTTGCGCATGTGTGGTTATTCACTTAAGGGAGGGTAGTGTACCCCACGTGAAGGACAGGAAGTGCGACCAGGACGCGTGGGCGTGGATCGTTAGTTCATAGGAAGTAGTAGTAGTTTTCTTCATTGTATGTTAAATAAAGAGTTTCGTTTCGTACTTACACAATTTAAAATGATTTTTATGGAGAGAATAAGAAAACCACTCCACGAGAGTACTATATGGACGCAGCTTCATTGACTGAGTGCACCTGCCTTTGGGTTTATGACAGGTGGGCCCAAAATGTGTCTACCTCACCTGTCATACAGCCAAAAGCAGGTGCAGTGAAGGCACCGGAGCTCAGTCCGTACTATAGTAGTATGTATATAAGCTGGAGCCTCAGCGCTTGTTCGCTAGGGTTGGCACTCTCCACACTCTTGCCGCACTACATATATGTATACACGCTGGAGGATCGGTGTTCATTTGCTAGGGTTTGCTATAAACAAGACTTCGCTGGACTCTTGTCTCTCTTTCCCCCCTCATAGCTGGGGAAGGAGGCGTATGTATCCCGTTGCACTGGGAAGGGGAGGAGGTGGAGCGTTCACTCTATCGCCTTCGGCGAGGGAGGCAATCTACAGCCGGTTGTGCTGTTCTCTTTCACCCAGCGCCTATGCGGGAGGGCCACCGACCCCTTCTTCCTCGCTGTCGTACGTAGTGTGGGCAGATCCGGCCTCCCACTGCACACCTTGCCACATCCCAATGACCCTAAGGTATAAGTTTCTTTGAAACCGTTGTTGCTCTAGCTGCATGTGGATCTTTTTCGATCTGTAGTCGAATCTAGGTCTTGGTTCAAAGAGGAAATAAGGATGCGGTGGGCTAGAGCAAAAATCTAGGATGTGGTTCAATGACGAAAGGAGGGACGGAAAGTAGTATAGACTGGCCATCCAACCGCTTTGTTGGTCGAAAAGGGAAAACGGGGGTAACTCAGTACACACATCTATATGGAACCTATCTCGTTGTTGGAAAGGGAAAGAAACTGGGGGGTTGGGTAGTTTGTGTAGGACTAGATTTACTGCCCTCACATAGGAAAAAGGTTCAAAAAGACAAATATGGGACCAACGGATATATGCTACTTGGCTACATACTCTGCATCACCCATTTATACGTGTGGACACACATGGTGTTGGCATGTCCCATACAACTATTTTGCGGTTGTTAATCTAAGAATGCCACCGAAAAAGTGAAGCAATGCCATTGTTAAAAGTAAATTACATTTTTTTAACGAATGTTGTTTTAAGAGAATGTATCTGTTAATATGAATCAATGCAACCATTTTAGAAATGCTACTATCCTACTTTGTTTTCCATCCAAGATAAGTTAGATGCTTCTTTCTGTCACCGTTTGTTTCATCCTCCTTTATCAGCAAGTAATTGTTTCCTTTTTTGCCTCTGTTAAAACAGGGGTATCGATTCATCTTGTTCCTATTGCGACATTTTTCTTCGCTACTCGAAACACTTTGCTTGATTTCAGTGCAACTGCACAAAACGAGATTGGATTTCCTATTCGTGTTGGCAGATTTGTAGTTGATCTTGTGAGCGTCATGACAGGTTGGTACTTGCCTTCATCCACATGATCGTGCAGTGTGTTTTGAGACGCAATGCTACTTGTATTGGTACTGTTTTAAATAAATGTTGAATTGAAACTATTGTATTGCTCTCTTTTCCCATTAAGTAGTGAACAAAAATGGTACCAACCCAGACATGATGCTTGTTGCTTTGTTACAACAAACTCTGCATAAACCCCTTTATAAGTAGATGGAAGCACATGGTGTTGTTGCGCCCACTCTCCCCTGGAATTGTTTATGCTTTTTGTTAATCTATTGCCGCTGGTAAAATTAAGCATTGCCACTCTCAAAATTAACTACTAAATCTTATTTCAAAACTGCAACACTTGTTAGGGATTGGCGGGATTACCATTTTTGTGGCCGCATGTTTCATCCTCCTTTATTAGCCAGTAATTGATTCCTTTTTTTTGCCTCTGTTTAACCAGGGATATCTATTCAACTTGTTGCTATTGCGACATTTTTGTTTGCTACGCGAAACACTTTGCTTGATTTCAGTGCAACTGCACAAAACGAGATTGGATTTCCTATTCGTGTTGGAAGATTCGTATTTTATCCTGGTGTTTTCATGAAAGGTCAGTACAGTCCTTCATCCACATGATTGTGCAGTGTGCTTTGAGATGTTGTGCTACTTGTATTGGTACTGTTTTAAATAAATGTTGAATGGAAGCTATTGTATTGTTGTCTTTTCCCATTAAGTAGTGAACAAAAATGGGACCAACCCAGACATGATGCTTGCTACTTTGTTACAACAAACTCTGCATCACCCCCTTTTATAAGTAGATGGAAGCACATATTGTTGTTGCGCCCACTCTCCCCTAGAACTGTTTATGCTTTTCGTTAATCTAATGCTGCTGGTAAAATTAAGCAATGCCACTCTTAGAATTAATTAACTACTAAATCTTAGTTCAAAACTGCAACATTTGTTAGGAATGGTACTATCCTGCTTTGTAGTTCTTTCTACATGTTTAACCAAGGTATTGTTAAGATAATGTCTCTGTTAAAATGAATCAGTTGCATTGTTTTAGGAATGGTACTTTTCTGCTTTGTCGTTCTTTATACATGTTGAAACAAGGCATTGTTAAGATAATGTCTAAGTCAATATGAATGAATCCCACTAATGGAGAATTGCTACTCTCCTGCTTTGTTTCCCATTAAGATAAGGTAGATCAGTAGATGCTTTTCTTCTGGGAGTACAAGTCATAAACCATTATTTCTTAGTAATTGTTTCCCTTATACCTATTGTTGCTTACAGGGATATCAAAATTAAAGCTTGGTTTTATTCCGACTTCGATTTTATTTGAACTGCACAAAAGGAGCCAATGTGTCCAAGGCAAACTGTTGCATTACTTGGTCCAGTTGGTCGTTCCACTTTGCAGAAAGAAGCAGTCACTGTTTGTGCTACATTACAGAAGGAATGACCGAGAAGCTTTACAAAGTATTATTAGACGCTGGTGACATGACTAGTCTGCAGAGAGCATTGGCAATTCTACAACACGTGGAGTGCACTGGGCAAAAAGTGCCCAAACAAGTAAGAAGCTACGAGAGGACTCCATGATCATAGGCATTACATATTGTGAATGGGAAAAGCTTGTCAAAGTTTAATCATTGATGTTAGCAAGAAGATGTTAGTTTAATATATTGGAATTGGAAAACCTTGTCAAAATTTGCTCATTGATGTTAGCCAGAAGACATGCATTTGATATTTTTGAGTGGGACGCCCTTGCTGTGAGCAGCGTCGAATGTTTTTTCCTATTCCTGTGTTCAGTTTAGAAGTAAATAGTTACTCTGGTGAGATATTCCTGTGTTAAGAGTTTGTTCTGAATATTGTCTATGTAATGCCAGGCCTTGTGTTTGATTGCAAAGTTGAGCTTGGAATGTTGTGGCATGCGGCATCACGAGCTGTTCACCGTGCCTCCTGAGAATAATGCTTCGTATTGTTTTGCATGTCGATCTAATGCCAGCGATTTGCTTGTTAAGAAGATCATCCTCTTCTTTTGTTTCCATGCTTAAGAAGTTCACCGTCTTATGTTTCATTCATAGCCTATACGACAAGTCGGGTAGGTTAGACGTGAAACCATATGATCTTCTGACCAACTCATGATATTAGTCCGTGATTGGATCGTCGTTTTCCAACCAAAACCGCTTGTAAAACTGACGCTTGTAAATAAAAGCAGATGGTCTCGGGCGAAGCGCTTGGTTGGTCAATTTTGACTAGTAAAATATCGGAAGTACTTCACACACGATAAAAATATTGAATGACACTCGGACGATTGCTAATCCAACCGTTAGATGTTGTTTCAGCCTTGCCCATGGATGGCATGATACGCACGTCGTGCATGTATCGTCTGGTAATGTCGTCCATATAGCAGTGCTCGTAAAATATACACTGGTATCTCAAATTACACGCGTAATCCGCCAGTTTTACTTACAGACCTCGGGCCCTCGGTTTCATTACGCCTATATTTTACGCGTTGTTTTTGATGACGAGTAAATTACACTTGTATGTTAATACAGGTTTGAAATAAACCAGAGCTCCCAAGCGCGGCCTTACGTTTTCATGTCGTCTCAGTTTCTAGAAGGTCCTCATAGTGTCCGATGATCCTGGCTTCCTGAATGAGCAGCGGGCGCTGTATCAGACCATTCGTAGGGCTCTATCGTCCTTCGAGTTGTTGCGCTCGCCGTGGCGCCAAGCATTGTTAACATCGTTAACGAACATGAGGATTCAGGAGATGACTTTATTTTGACTGGATGACACTAGGGACCCACTAGGGCCATAGTCGTACGTACGCAAGTGCCTCCTTATTATGTACAACTATATTTTTTTGCTTCCTCCTGGTTTCTTGATATCACGGTCCCACACCATTGTCAACCTATGTAGTCAATATAAACGAGAGAATTGCACAAGGTGCGGCCGACAGCTGGGACCAAGCAGCTCAAGCAGTATTTGTGTTTTTGAGGCGTGAGCACTGCAGAGTTTTTCTTGGCGATGATTTCGTTGTTGTTCAAAGGAGAGCAGGGTATTAACTGGGCGGGTTGTGGCCCGTCTAGACCAGGCCAGATATCCAGCCCAGATATTAATTTTTTCCAAGATCAAAATGGCTAGCCCAGCTATACGTTTTTTGAGGAATACCCAGGCAAGGTCAACTTGTTATTCTCCGCCCCGCTGGGCTGCAAATCTTTCCTAGGAGGGATGCATTAGGCTTAACAGGAAAATGGGCTTTAAAAAATAATAAATGGGATCTAATTATAAAAACTGGGCAGTAACTATAAAAAAATGCACCAAACACGAAATTAGTTTATATAATATTATTTATGGATTTTGAAAATCTTAGATTTTTATTGTTGCACGTGCAATGTTTCGTTGGATTTTTACGTAATACAAATTTATATTTAACCTGACTACAAATTTTGGGATAAAAATATTTCGGATCCCATCAAAATGTGGGAAATTTTATTGAATTCTTTCTTCAACGGTTGGTTGAAATTATTAATCATTGTCCTAGCTAGAAAATGGGTTGTGCTTTTAACAAACTGTAAATGGGTTGTAGTAAATTCCATTAGAATTCGAAAATGGGTTGTAAATTCTTACAAATCACAAATGGGCTATAAGTTCTCTGCCACACACTTGTGGGCCTACTAAGTTGACGTGTCCCCTAAAAAAAGAAGTTGATGCGTATGCAAGGCTTTGTCAACTTATTATAGTCAACACACGGTTCTAGCAGTAGTGGCCGTTGGATGTCTATCCAACAGATGTCGTGCTTCTTCTTCAATCTCGGATATTCTTAGCTTCGGCCGCCCAAAAAATGAATTCTCCCCCTGACATCTGGGGTGCACCATTTCAGAGGCTGACCTGTGGTCCTACTAAGTTGGCGCGTACCAAGGGCTTTGTCAACTTAGTCAATATAAATGATTCTAGCTTCGGTGACCATACGATGTCCATCCAACGGCCGTAGTGCTTCTTCAACCTCTGGTCTTCTTGCTCCAGCCGCCCAAAGGAGCGCCGGTCGTGCCGCATGCTCCTGCCTCCCGTGGCCGACTGTGCTGCCGTGGAGGCCTCACTGCCCTCTACTATTCCCACTACTGGCCAGACCCTGCAGCAACGGCAGCCTAACACCGCAGCCGAACCAGTGAAACCTCGTACTCCTTTCTCGCACGCAAGGAAGTGTGTCCGGGCAAAAAATAAAAAATCGATCCGCCCCCCTGACTGTTGGGACCCACCATCTACATCTTCGCACACAAGGAAGTTCCTGACAGTCGGGACCCACCTGGTCGAAGCATATGTAGTGTTGTCATTCTGGTCGCGAACGTGTACATACATATATACTAGTCGATGTAGAGGCGCGCACGTGTCGTAGTAGAGGCGCGCATGTAGCATGTACACGTACGTACAACGGCTAGTGTGCAAGAAAGAAAATACGTCCACGTATGTGTACATACGGGCGGGGTCTTAAATTCCTACTCGCACATACGTACGGCCAGGGCTCGTGTACATGGCTGGGTCGAAACAGAGAAACATGGGGAGCCAACCGGCTAGGTCGGAACGGAATGCATCGTCGTGTTCATCAGGAGGGCTTGGAAAGAACAAGCGATGGAAACAAGGCCTCGCATACCTCAGACTGGAGGAGCCTTGTGTTCGACCAGCCACGTTCGAAACGGGATCCTGTTCATCGGGAGGGGTCTGCCGTACCGCAAAATGGAGGAAACGGACCTCCTGCGGTCGAAACGGGGGTCATGTTGATCGGGAGGGGTGTGGCATACCGCAAACGGACGAAACGGACTTGTGTTGGAGCGCTATGGTCGAAACGGGGGTCCTGCTCATCGAGAGGGGTGTGGCGTACCGCAAAACGGGACTCCACGGGATACTGTTCATCTCCACCGTCGACCTCCTCCAGCCTCCACGGGCTACCGTCGACCTCCTCCATCCACCACGGGCTCCTATTCATCCAGCCTCCACCGCGCTCTACTCCACTGGCTACTGTTCAACCACCCCTCCACGGGCACCCCTCCACCGTATACTGTTCATCCAACCCTCCAGGGGGTCGTCCTGTTGATCCAGCCCTCCATGGGGTCCTGCTCATCCAGCCCCAACCGGCTCGATCGATTGGGGTCTTATTCATCCAGAGGCAACGCCACGGGGTCCTGTTCATCCACCCCCACTGCTCACTATTCATCCAAACCCCCCCGCTACACTCACTGTTCATCCAATCGATCGGCTTCAGTTAGCAGCAGTAGCAAAGGAATCGCTCGATCGGGTTCAGTTAACAGCCATGGATCGATCAATCTGGTCCAGTAACATGTAGCCTACAGTGCAATCGCTCGGGTTCAGTTAGAGCCCAATGCCTCGCTCGGGTTGAGTTAGAGCCAACGCCTCGCACACATGCGCGTACGTGCACGAGAGAAACGCGCATCACTCGGCCCCCGACCTCCCACCGTAACCGGAACTCGCCGAAATTTTCCTCACCCTCGCTTCTACCATGGTTTTTTCCATCGTGGACGGCCCAAAGATTGTCATGCAGCTGCGTCTCCGGCCCGCCCAGGACGAAAAGCCCATTTTCTATCATGGTTTTTTGTCATAGAAGTAGGAGCCCACCACATCTATGATGATACCGGGTTTTGTCACAATTATCGTCATAGAAGTGTCATAAGTATGACAGAAAAAATAATTGTTCGTCCCAAAATTTCACGGATGTGTCTTTTTTTGTAGTGTATCTTAGGTGTTTCAACTCTAGTAGGAGAGATAGGAATAATAGGTGAATCACAATTTTCATCAATTTCAATATTCTCAAGTTCTCTAGCTTTAGCAAGTTGTTCATCACGAAATTCACCTAGTGGCACAGTTTTATCAAGAAGAGTACTAGCATCATCACAGGTTTCATTTAAAGAAGAAGTAGCGTCATTATTGTGACATATCAGATTGTATATCAGGTGGTGGTGTCGCAAGCCTACTCAAAACAGAAGGTGAACAAGTGCGGAGCTAGATGGCAGATCCTTACCTCCCCTTGTCTTTGAGGGTACGATCTTGGTCTTAGCGTCTTTCAGATTCTTCATGTGATCAAAAATATAGTTCCCAAGTTACTCAACAAATAGAGCTATGCTCCTGGGCAACAGTGCCAGAAAATGGTCTTGAAAACCCCCAAGTATAGGGGATCGCGACAGTCTTCGAGGGTAGTGTTTCACCCAAATTTATTGATTCGATACAAGGGAAGCCAAAGAATATTTGTAAGTATTAGAAGTTGAATTATCAATTCAACCACACCTAGAGAACTAAATATCTATAGCAAAGTATTTAGTAGCACAGTAGTATGCTAGTTTGACAGCAATCATAATAGTAGCAATAAAATAGAAGTTTTGTAGTGATTGTATAGCAGCAACAACGAAATTAACTTAGCAACGATCAATATGTGAAAAGCGTAGGCTTTGGATCAACGATGGATTTGTGTTGGATGACATTCATCATATAATAGTCACAACCTAGAGCAATACACAACAGCTCCAATTCATCAATATAATGTAGGCATGTATTTCGTATATAGTCATACATGCTTATAATAAGAACTTGCATGACATATTCTGATTCCTCCCATGGAGGCGGGATTGAAAGTGCATTATATCGACTAGAGGGTGGTGAATAGGCTATTTTTGCAACTTCATCATGGAGGAAATTCTAAGTGAGGAATTACCTAAAGAACGAAACACTAGCAGCAGAATAAGTACTCAGGTACAAGCATAACAGAGCAGCAACATAGTCATCATGATGAAACAAAACAAGCACAGAGTACAGGTAGATTGTAAAAAGGATAAGCAGGCTGAAGACAAAGTGACTGAAGAAAAAGGATTGCCGAAATTGAGAAAGTCTTCAGTCAAAGTCTACAAACAGTAACGATCAAGTTCATCAACACATGAATGAAAAAATGAAAGGGTTGACGAAATAGAACCGGTAGCTTGGTGAAGAGGATGATTTGGTAGAACAGTTCCAACTGTTGTGACAGTTGTACGTCTGGTTGGAGCGGCTAGGTATCTAAACCTGACGACACAAAATTCGAGATAGATAGTCCTCACCGTATTATCCTTGAGCTAAAGTCACACAGACCTCGCCCAAACACTCGTGGTAAGTCTTCAGGTCACTTTCAAACCTTCACATAATCGGTCACTCGACGATCCACTATTCCTCTTGGAGGCTCTAGACCATGACGCCTAACCGTCTGGAGGATGCACAGTCCTCAAAGGTAACAAGCGTTGGTTCCACACAGGAACAATCTCTACAGTGATGATAGATGCGGAGGTGTCTCGATTTTTTGATGAGATGATAACTATCGATATGGTGAAGATGACTTTGACGATCCGACTACAAACGTGCATGACATTGCACCTTAGCAATCGCTAAACCAACTCCAAGAGGTTATTGACCATGCGGGAGCACAATCAACCTGACCACAAAGGTCTATTCGTGCAAGCAATGGATGAACAAGCAAGATTATGATAAAAGCAATCCGAATATTGAGAGTATATATTAAGTACTGATGAAGGGGGGATCCGTAAGAGGTCTTGGTCTGGTCGTTGGACACAAATGAAGTACACGAAATTGTAATGGCTAACTTTTAACTAAACAAATCCCAACTAAAAAGCTACTAGATGGATCTACTTATATACAAGCAAGGGGTGCCGGCCAAAGAGGTGGGAGGACGTCTCAAGGCAGCCTAAAACTAACCCTAGGTCATACAAGGCCAATGGGCCAAAGTTGAGGTGACGTAACTCCTTTGGACTTGTAGTTTGACTCGGATTCTGCTGCAGCATCAGATTTTTCGTCCATAACTCAATGCTCCGGATGAATTTGAAGGTGAATCCAACTGAGTTGGAAAGTGCACAAAACCTATTTTCCAACAAAAAAAGAATCTCCCAATTCGGAGTTCGGATGGAAAAGTTATTGACATTTTGAGTAAGGTATGTCTTTGCAGTCCGAATCTAAGTCCAGAACGTGAGAGCCTTGGAGTCTATCTTCTCTTGGGCCAAAAGTGAAGTGAGCGAACTTTTTGAACAGCAAGTAAACATATCTTTCTCTATTATCTTCATATGTGGATTGTACAACTGTCCCATACACCTGCAATTAGACACGGCACAAAAGTTTGTGAAGTATTTTTGTCCTGGATGACATAAATAAATAATTGCATAGTTTGCATAAGAAATCACCTCACAAATATACATGTATGCAATATGTTTGGTCATATCCAAGGTAGTCATGTCCTCATCGTCCTCCCCTTCTTGGAAACAAAGTCGTCCTTGGCGTTGCTTAATCTGAAATGTGGCTAACAAAATAGACAAGGTGTATATGTTGTATATGTATATGTCATTCATTTTTACTTCCCTTAATTTTTGCACATATGACACATGTATACATGAGTAACTTTCATAGTTCAAAAAATGTAAATCCAAAATATTATCACAAGTATTAGAAGGAATGAAAATATTGCAACTCAATTTGCACATATAAGTGAAGCTCTTATTCATATCAAAGGATTGACAATGTTCATCATTAAACCATCCCATCATTGGTGAATAAACCTTACTTGAATCAAATTTACATGCTACAATGTTCTTAAATAAGCAAACATGAAATAAGTCATTTGACACAGAATCATCACCAAGATTAGAGGTCATATCAAAATGATTAAACATTGGTTCTTTGACGTCAACAGTTAATTTAATGGGTGCACTCAAAATTATTGGTATTCAGTTGTTTGATCACTTGACGCATTCATGACAGTAACATGGTCTCTCAAATAGGTGGTGTTCTTAAATCAATAGGTAACTCAACACATGATGTATTCAAGTTAACTAGGCATGCATCATTCTCATGTGAAAGAGGAAAATCTATACCTTTGTCATTACCTCTTATGATCAACTCAGATGATGCAGGCACTCTCGATGGTGATGTGTCACATGGTGGAGATGACGTAGTCCTCGCAACAACGTATGCGGTTGTCATAGTACGCCTAGTAGTAGAAGAAACATCTGTATCAACAGTTGGAATGTGCACCATGTGCTTGTTCTCCTTGTGTGCAACACGTCATTTTATTTCCTGTCCAGCTTTGCAAGCAAAACGAAACAAATTGTCCATAGGATAATACTCATGAATTAGTATCTCCTGAATATCATGGTTTAATCCTCCCCAAAATCTATCCATAAAATCTTCTTCACTTTCTTCTAAAAATGAGTGCAACAAGGTAGTTTATAAATGATCATAATATTTTGTTATGGTGTCACTAACTTGTTTTAAATGTTCTAGTTTTTTAATCATGCCACGAGTATAATAAGCATCGACGAATCTATCTCTCATGACATGTTTTAAACCATCCCAAGTAGTAGGTATATAATCAGGGTTTAACCAACAATATTCACTCCACCAAACTAAAGCAAAGCTACTGAAAGTACTAACCGCAGCTTGAAATTTTCCAAGCTCATCAAAAGTGTGGGAAGCAAATATAGCATTTATTTCGTACTCCCATTCAATATATAAATTAGGCCTAAAACGACCAGTAAATGGTGGCATGGAAACATTAACCTGATTATGTGCATTCTGATGTTGTTGCTCCTCTTGTGACGGTTGTTGTATTTTCTTAGGTGATGGCAAATCTCGCACGATCGATGAAGCCCAAGAACTAACAACTCTGGAACCTGCCATAGTTAGTAAAAAAGAAGAAACAAAATCCGAGAATAATTTTCCTATGAACTACAAGGATGTGGTTGTAAAATGCTCACAGTGCAGCAAATATCAATATCTTACTAATGCTTACCTTGCAGCAGGTGGTGACAGACAACCAACGGTGTCAAATAACTCCGAAGATTGAGTAAAGCGATTGCCAGCGGAACGTATGTATACACGGTGTAGAAACAGTGGAGCTTGAAAGGCTTAAATATTTTGTAGCAAAAGATTAGCAATAATCAATTCAGAGATGCAGTGTTGAGTAAACGCTCAACGATGGTACTGTGCTGGTCCTAGGCTAGACCGGACTAGAGACGCGAGCCTAGAATACTAATGAGGTCACGGCGTAGCATAACTAGCATCAATAAAGGATATGAAGTAGCTATGGACAACAAGATAAAAGTGAAGATCACAATAGCAGTAAACGTAATGATGTGAAACAAACTACCAAGCAGGATATACCAACAACTTTCTCTCCAACTTTCTTCCAGAAACTTTTGTGCCAATTTTCTGATAATTGTTCTAAAAAATGACACTGACTCAAGCTTTCAAACGCAAAAAGAATCACTCAATTCTGAGTTGATATGAGGAGTCAAAAAATTCTAAAACTGGTCAGAAAAGCTGAAACAAGTTGAGTTCCTGAACTTCGTAGGGCAAAAAGATCTATTTAGAAGCCAATTTTGAGGTGTGAAATATTGAACTTGGTTCTGCAACTATTTCAATGCGTCACGTCGCTAGCTTTAATTTGAGTACTCATGGAGCCAAAGCGGACTTCGTATGAGGAAGATACATCTGTTTTACTGAACAGTGCGCAAAACGGATTCCAATCCGAATTCAGGTACGAGATTGATTCTAGATAGATCCGGATTTTTTTCTTCTCTCTTTTTTCTCACACCTTTTTCTTTTTCTTTCTCTCCTTTTATTTATCTGACTTTTTTTTACTTTTTTCTCTCTTTTTTCTCTGTCTTTTTTTTCTCCCTCTTTCCAAAACAAACTATATAAGATGCAGATTGGATCAAGCAAAGATGTGAACGACCTCAACTATGAATATGACCATGAATGGTGGGTAGGACGTGATGAAAATTGATGGATGGGTGGTGGACAGCGGAAGGGATAGCAATGCAGCAGCAGCGTGACTACTGTGAATAGAACTGAAAATCTAAACGAACAAGACATTAAGACCAGCAACTCAACACGACGATGCAACCCATAATTCAATAATGCAAACAATGAAAAGAAAATTGCAAAGGATCAGACTGGCTTGGACAATGGATGAATAGATCTAAATTTTTTGTGGCTTTTTCTTGGATAGTAGGTAAGAAGATAAATCTACTCTATGGAAAACTGGAAATTATCACCGAGCAACCTGAAAACATATACCACTTGGTAGAGGCGAACGTATCCGGATCTTTCGATGAGGTGATAACTATCGATTTGGTGAACATGACTTTGACGATCTGACTACAAACGTGCATGACGTTGTGCCTTAGCATTCGCTAAACCAACTCCGAGAGGTTATTGACCACGGTGGAGCATAATAAACATGACCATGAAAGTCTATTCCTGCAAGGAATCGAAGAACAAGCAAGAATGATAAAAGCAATCTGAATATTGCGATTATATATGAAGTATTGATGAAGGTGGGGACCCGTAAGTAGTCTTGGTTTGGTCGTTGGACACAAATGAAGTACGCAAAGTTGCAATGGCTAACTTTTAACTAAACTAAGAAAAGGCCAATAGGTGGATCTACTTATATAGGAGCAAGGGGTGCCAACCAAGGAGGTGGGAGGATGTCCCAAGGCAGGCTAAAACTAACCCTAGGTCATACAAAGCGATTGGGCCCAAGTGGAGGTGACGTAACACCTTTGGACTTGTAGTTTGACTCGGATTCTGCTGCAGCATCAGATTGTTTCATACATAACTCAACGCTTAAGACGAATTTGAAAGTGAATCCAATTGGGTTGGAAATTGCACGAAATCTATCTTCCAGCAAAAAAAGAATCACCCAATTCAGAGTCTGTATGAAAGAGTTCTTGGAGCTTTGAGTCAGGTATATCTGTGCAGTCCGAATCTGAATCCAGAACGTGAGAGACTTGGGCTCTATCTTCTCTTGGCCCAAACGTGACGTTAGAGGACTTTTCAAACAGCACCTAAACTTCTATTTTTCCCTTCTCTTCGTATGTAGATTGTACAAATGTCCTTGAAAGTGCGTTATATCGACTAGAGGGGGGGGTGAATAGGCGATTTTTATGAATTCTTCACTGAGGAATTTGCCGGTGAGGAAATTCCTTAGCGAAGAACTACTTGCAGCGGAATAAGTACTCAAAAGTAAGCATGACAGAATACACACGTGGTCATCATGATGAAATGAAGACAAACACAGAGTACAGAAAGCGTAAACACATGATAACACAAGATGAAGACAAACAGACTGAAGAAATTGAACTGAGGAAATTGAGAAAGTGTTCAGTCAAAGTGTTCAAACACAGATATGAACAAACACTTAACACAGTAATGAGGAAATGAAAGAGTTGAGGAAATAGAACCAGTAAGGTTGGTGAAGACAATGATTTGGTAGACCAGTTCCAACTGCTGTCTCAGTTGTACATCTGGTTGGAGCGGCTGAGTATTTAAACTCGAGGACACACAGTCCTGAACACCCAGTCACTGAGCACGCAGCTCAGGACACCAAGTCCTCACCGTATTCTCCTTGAACTAAGGTCACACAGACCTCGTCCAATCACTCGTGGTAAGTCTTCAGGCGACTTCCAAACCTTCACAGACTTCGGTCACTCGGCGATCCACAATTCCTCTTGGATGCTCTAGACCATGACGCCTAACCGTCTGGAAGAAGCAAAGTCTTCAAAGGTAACAAGCATCGGATCCACGCAGGATCAATCTCTTCAGTGATGCTCAATCACTTTGGGTTTGTGGGTGTTTGGGTTTGGATTTTCCTCACTCGATGATTTTTGCTCAAAGTCCTCGGAGGATGGGTTGCTCTCAAATGACAAGTGTCAGTTTCTCTTGGAATAGCCAACCAGCTAGTGGTTGTAGGGGGCGGCTATTTATAGCCTAGGGAATAGCCCGACATGATAAGACATAAATGCCCTTCAATGATATGACCGTTATGTGGATAAGATATTTTGGGAGAGCTGGCGCGTAGCACAGCAACGGTCGGAAATTTGACTCTCAAATTCCTCAGGGCTATCATGTTCCTCACCGTGTAGGCAATCCGCACTGGCGAATTCCTAACTCCTCAGTCAGAACAAATTCCTCAGCGACCAGAAGAACTTCGTCTCTGTCTCTTAAGAAATTGACTGAACTGTATGAGATTTCCAATGGCTTCACTCGAAGGGATTGGTAGGTGTAGGATTTTGAGTTGAGCATCACATGGAAATTTTTCCTTAGTATTTCCTCGACCCCCTTTAACAGTACGGTGTTTCCTATGACTCAAGAAGAAGAAAAACAAAACTATGAAAACAAAAGTCTTCAAGCTTCATATTCCTCGCATGTATATCAAGTCTTCACGGACACACCAATTTCTTCACTTTCAAAGTCTTCATGAAAGTCTTTAGAAATACCAAAATCTTCAGTCGAAGATATTCATTTTTAGGGGTCGACTTTCTCTGTAAATGTCGAACTCCTCATAGACTTATAGACCTGTGTACACTCATAAACACATTAGACCCTTAACTTATAAGTCTTCAATACACCAAAATAACTAAGGGGCACTAGATGCACTTACAATCTCCCCCTTTTTGGTGATAGATGACAATATAGGTTAAGTTTTCAACAGGGATAAACATATGAAGTGTAAGTACTGATATTTAGGAATTTGATTGCAAGATATAGAAGAACTCCCCCTGAAGATGTGCATAGAGAGGAATTTGCTTTTGAAGAAATGCACACTTGAAGAGTTGAATCATCGAGATTTCCCCCTATATCTTGTAATTCATACATGCATTTGACATATAATATGAAGAATTTGAAATGCGAGATGAAATATGGTGCCTGAGGAGATTCAACATGTGTGAAATAATATTAACGAGGAACAAGCATGCAGAATCAGAGCACAGTGCATCAAAAGTATCAGAGCACCATCGGGTTTAAGATTACAACTCGATCCAATAAAAGTTTCAAAAGAACGAGAGTTGTAACTTAGCAAAAAAAACGCCTATATAATAGACCCGCTTGAAGACTAACTCAGATTTCTCCCCCTTTGTCATCGAATGACCAAAAGGATCGAAACTGAGGACTAACGCCCCTGAAGAATATCAAGTTGATAGAGGAGCGCCAGCATTGCCGGGGTCAGTTGTCGTAGTAGGGCCTACCGCGGTGTCGTCCAAGTATTCATTTTCATCAGCGTCGCGCGATGAAGAATAGGAGCTGGCCACCAAGGAAGAATCCTTGACCTTCTTGAATTTCTTCGGTGGAGGTGCAGACCAGTCAAATTCTTCCTTGAGACCCATGTTCTTCAGATCTTCAGTGCTATAGATATGAGATAGAATGGCCCAGGTATGGTTGAAGGTTTCATGGAGGTAGTATTGGTTTTTGTTCACAGCATTGTGGTTGAGGTCATGTTGTAAAGAATGGAACCAAACTGATGCTTGACCCATTTATGATTGCGATCAACTTTCTGATGAAGATTGAAGAGTAACTCACGATCAGTCATCACCCTGGGTGCTGTGGCTTGAGGAATTTGCTTGGCAGAGGTGTTGGCGGTAGAGTCATGTGTGGCAGAGTCATCATTGGTGGAGTAGGATGCAGCCTTGCGAAATCGACCATCCAATGGACGAATGCCTTCATCTATCACAGCAGTTGCCTTGCCTTTGTCATTAGCTGAGGAAAATGTCCGTTTGAGGACTTCAATTGGAGGCAAGAAACTGCCATGGTTTAGAGTATCAGCCTTGTAGTTGAGTGAAGACCTTGTCCTGATGAATTTCATAATCCATGGCGCATAATGCTTCAGCACAAACGGTGACATAGCAATATTTGCCAAAGTCCTCATGAAGAAATCATGGAAGTTGACGGGAACGCCATGAACGATATTGAAAAGCATATTCTTCATGATGCCAATGACTTCTTCATCACTTGAGTCGTGGCCTTTGATCGGACTCATTGTCTTCGTCAGAATGCGATAGACAGTCCGTGGCACATACAGTAATCCCTTGACGAGGAATTTGGTTCGAGGAGCTTGCCCTAGCTTCAAAGGCTTCATCAGCACTTGCATGTAATGATTTGTAAGCTCAGGTTCATTGTAGATGCAACGTGCACCATCAAGGGGAGGACTGAGTGGGAGGACACGAAGCAATTCAGTTGCTGGTGCCCTATAGTGAGTATATTCTAACATCCAGTCCAGCACCCATGAGTTCACATCTTCAGAATTTCCTGTGATGTGCAGCGTCGCATAGAATTGAAGAATGAGTTCTTCATTCCAATCACAGATGTCAGTGCATAAATTCAGTAATCCAGCTTCGTGAAGAACACTGAGGACTGGCTCGAAGCACGGCAGAGATTTCATGTCCACGTGAGGAATGTGTGCATGATCGAAGACTTTGTCTCTGTCGAATAGTACAGAGGAATAGAAATTTGCTTGACTAGCAGTCCAGAAACGCCTCTTCCTTATGCAAGCAGAATCATAGGGATTATAGGCAGTGAAGAACACATGCTCGTTGAAGAAATCAGCAGTCTTGAACTTTTGCTTCTTTGAGAATGGATCCTTTGGCTTGGGAACAGGAGTGTCAGTGAGTTGCATCACAACCTCAGGAATCACAATCTCCGGTTCTTCAGGCTGAGGAATTTCTAGTTCCTCTTCAGTGGCAGTCTGCATGTTCAACGTATCAGCAGCCACGGTTTCTTCAGCACTAGTGGCTGGAATTTCTTCATGCACAGATGAGGTAGGATGAGTTTCTTCAGATCCTATTTGAACGGTTGCTGCAGGGGACTGAGGTATTTGTTGTATTGGGGTGAAGAGTGGAGAATTGGGATGTTGACTCTCCCAAAAGTCATCATTCATCACAGGCGTGGTGCATCCAATATCCACGTCTTCATCTTCAATTTCTTCAACGCCAGCCTCTTCAGCTATGAACTGAGGCATTGGCGAGGAAGCAACAGGCGTTGAAGGGATCGCATCCACTTAAATTTCTTCATCAATCTGCTCTAACGAAGCAACATAATGATTATCTTCATCAGATCCGCTAGGGATCACATATTCTTCACAAAAAGGAACAAGGTCCTTTGATGGCAAGGAGGAAATTGGAACAACATCAATTGGATTCTCAAGTGAGCTGGTCATAGTCTTCATTTTCTTTGGAGCTGAAGAATCTGAAGCAGATGATGCTTTCCTTTTCTTTACTGCAGACTTTTCTGCAGCCTTTGTCTTCCTCACATCTGATGCAGATGGTAGGGTAGGAGTTGGGGTAGGCACAGGAGGAGCTGAGGAATCTGTCTGTATTTCCTCAGGCGCAACTGATGCAGTTGCCCTGACTTCTTCATTTTCTTCAGGCGCACCACTAGTGGATGCCCTGGCAATTTCTTCAGCGGCTGGAATGGAGTCATCAGCCCTGGAACTAGCATTTTCTTCAGCAGTCTGAAAATCATCAGCGGTGCTGGCATGTTCTTCAGTTTGCTGAGCAGAGGCTTCAGCTTGAGGAATTTCTTGTTGCGATGGTGCTGCAACATTGGTGAACTTCTCAGTCAGTTTAACGAACCTGAATTTGGCTCCTTGCCAATCAGCATAATAAGCATTGAAATCATCGCCGAGGGCTTTGATTTCAGACTGGATCGTGAGGAGTTCATCAGGTGTCATTTTGACAACATTGTTCTTCAGGAACTTCTCTTTCCTGAACTGAGCCTTCTTGATTTGTCTGGCCTTCTCAAATTTCCATTTCTCTTCAGAGATGAAATGGGTTAGCATGTGACTTTTGCCAGGAGTCAAATGAAAATCAGGCATAGGAGTGTTTGGGTCCTTGTGCCAGAGATCAATGTAGTCGAGGATCGCCTTTGGATCCGAAAGCAGTGGCACTGTTGTCCCTTTGGCTCTAGCGGCCCTTTCTTGCCTACCTCTGATGATTTCTGCAAGTTCATCATCATCAGCTTCATCGTCAGATGGCACTTGGAAGGCAACTTGTTTCTTCTTCGGACTAGGCCGAGGACCTCGTCCAGCAGTGGCCTTGGTCTTCAGCGGAGTGGGGCCTGATGAAGAATTTGGTGCAGCTGAGGAACTCGCTAAAACACTAGAGGCAATGGAGATGCCTGCAGTCCTTTGGCATGTGGCCAGATGTACAGGTGTTGAGGACTTTGCCGGAGCAACTGAGGACTTTGGAGGAGCAGGAGCAGCATGAGGCATTGGCCGTGAGGGCTTTGAAGATTCTGGATGAGAGGGCATTGCTGAGGAACTTGGCCATGAGGGCATAGTTGATGAAGCACTTGGCTTGTGAGCAGGCTTCTTTGCCATTGATTTTCTAGGCTTGTCAAAGGCCTTTGTGGCAGCAGCAGCAGCAGAGTCTTCATTAAATTTCCTTACTACTTCTTTGGCTTGTCTTGCCAACTTGGCTTGGCGTTTGGCCCATTCTTCAAGAAAATCCTCACCGCGCTTGAGGCTGGTGGGATCAGCTTTTTGACCAGGTGCCAATGGAGCTCTTGGGCATGGAGGATTTAGAGAGAATTTCTTCATATACTTTGGAGTTACATATTTGTACTTCCTCCATTCTCTTGCCCATCTCCTTTCAATCCTCTGTATGCGCACCTTGCGCTGATTTTTGTTCTCTTTTCCAAACTTGGCTTCATCAGGTGTGCAATAGTCAGCATAGATGTCCTCAGGAATTTCAAATGCATTCATGACCTCAGGCTTCTTTCCTCCTTTCTGTGGTTTCTTACCGTCTGCCATATTCTTCAGATGAGGAATTTCAACAATTGAATTCTCCGAAGAACTATGCAACTTTTCTTTGAGGAACGCTGCAAATGAGTTAAGTTGATGAGATAGTGATTCAGCAGCGGGCATGAGTACCTGTGAAAAGAGTATAGTTGCGAGGAATTTGAAGAGGTCATATGCGTTCTCAGAAGATTTTCAAAATGAACAAGTTTGAGGAATTTGACCAGATGAGTCTTGAAGAATTTCACTAAGCGTTCTTTGTCTTAGGTTCCAGAGTTGTATAGATTTGAGGATCCACACAATTGAGGAATCTTGAAGATAAATGATGCTTAGAGAAACGAATCAAGAACAGATGACTAGTGAGGTGTTTTGTGTGTGAGGATTTGGAGAATAAAACACCTTTGAAGATTTTTAGAGAAAATTTGAATCAAAGAGGGCAGTAAAAGTAACTTTAAATTACCCTTGATGACGAACACGATGAACTGAGAAGTGTAGATTTGAAGTTCGTTAGTTCAGATCTTCCACGCCCTAACTTGGCGGAGGAAGACAGCTACGGCGGCGGCGGGGTGAAGACTTTCGTAGCTGGCGCGAGTACGACGACGAAGAGGTCGAGGCAGTGAAGCTCTTCCTCACCGGCGATGATGGAGTAGTGGTGGCGCTAGGGTTTGAGAAGCTCGAGCGAGAGAGAGAGCGGTCGAGCAGAGTAAAGGAAGTGAGGAAGGGTGAGGAGGTATTTATAGTCACAGTGAAAAACTGTTCGCCCGAAGATTTAGGAAGAACGTGCCCCTGGCCCTTCTCATTCGCTTGACATGTGTCACCCACGTACTGAAGGTGGAGATCGTGTTAGATCGTGGGTGAATAGATAAGTCTGTCGTGGGATACGGGACGGTTTGAGCGGCAAAACTGAATATTTGGATAAGATTAGTTTTAAAGTTCCGTTCACAATTTCTTCAGCTGACATGACATAGTGAAGATTTTGAACGAGTTTCAAATAGAACGCACATGAAGAATTTGTGAATAGATTGGGTTGAGTATAGCATAGAGGGGGAAGGGTCCGATCACACTCACTTAGCAATAAATGCAACTTGAAGAAATAGCCATAAGTGAATGTTGTAGAGGACATAAACCCATATATATATATATATATATATATATATATATATATATATATATATATATATATATATATATATATATATAGCCAATGAAGAAAACCGACGGAAACAATGAAGATTTTGCAAAGTTGAAGAATTTGAAAAACTGAGGAATTTCAAAACTGAGGAAAAACTCAAATTGAAGATTTTGAACTTTTGTGGAGGCGTGACCCACCGTATAAGAATGATGATTTCAGACACCGTGTACAATTGTCGTAGGGTTCTGAGAATCTAATTCTTCATTAATTTCTTCACACTTAGAGTTTTATTCTTCATTGATTGAAGAAAAACGTTTTTTCATGTGTTGCACATCTAAGTCATCAATTTTGCATAAGTGTTAGGATGTGTGTCCTTTTCAAAGAACATTCAAAGACTCTAAGATATTTAGCTCACACCGCAACTTGCTAAATCTCTTCTCACCCAAGGGCTTTGTGAAGATATTGGCTAACTGTTCTTCAGTCTTCACATGCTCAATAGAAATGTCGCCCTTCAACACATGATCATGAAGAAAATGATGACGAATCTGAATGTGCTTGGCTTTGAGTGCTGAACTGGGTTGTGAGCAATCTTGATGGCACTCTCATTGTCACAGTGGATAGGCACATTCTTCATGTTGATGCCGTAGTCCTTGAGAGTTTGCTTCATCCATAGTAATTGAGCACAGCAAGAACCAGCAGCAATGTACTCAGCTTCAGCAGTAGAAAGTGATACGCAGTTCTGTTTCTTCGAGGACCAACAGACCAAAGATCGTCCGAGGAAATGACAAGTGCCAGATGTTGACTTGCGGTCCACACGATCACCAGCATAGTCAGAGTCAGAATATCCAATGAGATCAAAAGTAGAGCCCTTGGGGTACCATAATCCTAGTGTTGGTGTGTGAGCTAGATATCGAAGAATATGTTTCACAGCCTTATGGTGTGATTCCTTTGGTGTTGCTTGAAATCGGGCACACATGCAAACACTAAGCATTATATCTGGCCTAGATGCACATAAGTACAATAAAGAACCAATCATAGCGCGGTATACCTTGTGATCAAAGTCAATACCATTTTCATCAGTGCATAGATGGCCATTTGTGGGCATAGGAATTTTGACTCCTTTGCAATCTTGCATGCCGAATTTCCTCAGAACTTCCTTGAGGTATTTCTCCTGAGATATGAATATGTCATTGTGCTGTTGACGAATTTGAAGAACTAAAAAGAATTTCAACTCTCCCATCATAGAAATTTGATATTCTTCACTCATCATATACGCAAATTCATCACTATAACGTTGGTCAGTACAGCCAAAGATAATATCATCAACGTATATTCACACAAACAGTTCACCATCATAAGATTTAGTAAAGAGAGTAGGGTCGAGTGAACCGGGTGTGAAGCCATTCTTCACGAAGAATTCCTTCAAAGTATCATACCACGCTCGAGGGGCCTGCTTGAGGCCATAGAGGGCCTTGTTGAGTCTGAAGACTTTGTCAGGATTCTTTGGATCTTCAAAACCTGGGGGTTGAGCAACATATACTTCTTCCTCAAGCTTACCATTGAGGAATGCACTTTTCACATCCATTTGTTGTAAGATAATATTATGATGGTTAGCATAAGAAAGTAATATGCGAATAGCCTCAAGTCTAGCAACAGGTGCAAAAGTTTCATCAAAATCAATTCCTTCAACTTGTGTGTAGCCTTGAGCTACAAGTCATGCCTTATTCCTCACCACAAGGCCATTTTCATCTTGCTTGTTGCGGTAGATCCACTTTGTGCCAATGATATTATGCTTGCGAGGATTTGGACATTTGACCAGTTCCCAGACATTATTAAGCTCGAACTGATGTAATTCTTCTTGCATGGCCTGAATCCACTGAGGCTCCAGAAATGCTTCATCTACCTTAGTGGGCTCTATGATAGAGACAAAAGCATAGTGCCCACAAAAGTTAGATAAATGTGAAGCTTTTGAGCGTGTGAGAGGACCTGGTGCTTCAATGTCATCGATGATCTTTTCAACTTGCACTTCTTTTGCAACGCGAGGATGAGCTGGTTGTCGTTGAGGAATTTGTTCAGCATTTTCCTCAGGTACATCAGCTCGACGATCTTCGCGTTCTGGAATGAATTCTTCAGTAGATTCTTCGGTAGGAATGACATCCTCAGTAGCCTTAAACTTGATAGAATCCTCAGGTGCTGGTTCATCTATCACAGAAGGTAGGTGCTCTCTTTGCGAGCCATTAGTTTCATCAAACCGCACATCTACAGTTTCAACAATCTTATGAAGAGTGATGTCGAAGACTCTGTAGGTGTGCGAGTCTTTTCTGTAACCAAGCATAAAACCTTCATGTGCTTTCGGTGCAAATTTAGCATTGTGATGAGGATCTCTAGTCCAACATTTAGCACCGAAGACTTTGAAATAACACACATTGGGTTTCTTGTCAGTGAGGAGTTCATAGGTAGTCTTCTTGAAGAATTTGTGAAGATATACTCTGTTGATGATGTGGCATGCAGTATCAATTGCATCAATCCAAAAACGATGAGGCGTTTTGTATTCATCAAGCATAGTGCGAGCCATCTCAACAAGAGTTCTGTTCTTGCGCTCCATGATGCCATTTTGCTGAGGAGTATAAGGAGCAGATAACTCATGAGTAATACCAAGTTCATCAAGATATTCATTAAGACCAGAATTCTTGAACTCAGTTCCATTGTCACTTCTGATGTGCTTGATCTTCACACCGAAGTTGGTTGAATCCCTCGAGAAAAATCATTTGAAGACTTCCTGCACTTCATGTTTGTAAGTAACAATGTGTACCCATGTGTAACGAGAATAATCATCAACAATAACAAAGCCATATAGAGATGCATCATTAGTCACAGCAGAAGAATGATTAGGACCAAAGAGATCCATGTGAAGCAATTTGAATGGTCGAGTGGTGGTCATGATAGTCTTCGCTGGATGCTTGGCCTTAGTCATCTTCCCAGCTTCACAGGCACCACACAAGTGATCCTTGAGGAATTTGACATTCTCAATGCCAATGACATGCTTCTTCTTCGCAAGTGTGTGCAAATTCCTCATGCCTGCGTGACCAAGTCGTCGATGCCATAGCCAGCCTTCTAAAGCTTTTGCAAGTAAGCACACGGCAGGTTGTGGTCCTGTAGAGAAATCAACAATGTACAAGTCTCCTCTCCTAAAGCCTTCGAAGACTTTGGAATTGTCAGCTTCCATGATCACAACACAATGATACTTGCCAAAGACAACAACCATATCAAGATCACAAAGCATTAAGACAGACATGAGGTTGTATCCTAAGGACTCGACAAGCATGACTTTGTCCATGTGTCGATCCTTAGAGATCGCAACCTTACCTAGACCGAATACCTGACTTTTGCCTTTGTCAGCGAAGATGATATGCTTCAGATGTGACGGAGTTAAGGGAGCATCCATCAATAGATTCTTGTCACCAGTCATGTGATTTGTACATCCACTATCGAGGACCCACTCATTTGCTTTGGGTTGATCATCCTACAGATGAATTAGTGCAGCTTACAAACTCATATACTTCATCAGTGAAGAATATGACATCAGTATCATCAGTTCAATTTCATCAAGTAATTTGATCAGATAATCAGTATGAGGACGGGTGAAATGAAAGTTCAGTTCATCATGATTCGCCTGTGTCCTTTCAGGAAATGTTCAGGTCTCCAGCAAATTCTTCAGTCGTTTTGAGCACGACTGGAGACCTGACCCTGCATAAGAGATTAGTTCTTTTTTCTTCACCACCCACATCTGGAGGGGTGGCAAAGAATTCATCACTCTGCGAGCACCATATGAGAAAGGTGGCATGGACGCTAGTCCACTTCGTTTCACATAAGAGGGGTTAGGGTAAGCATATGAATAAGCAGAGAAATTCTTCGAGCACTTATGAACATAATGATTTGAAGAATAATGCACATATTCATAGCCCTTAGGTCTACCCTGCGAAACAGAGTTGTTAGCACGATGATGTTCATATGAGGATTTTGATCCTTTTGAGGAATTTGATCCATGTGAGGAATTTGGTCCGTATGAGGACTTGGATCCATATGAAGAATTTGGTCCACATGAAGAGTTTGATCTGGGGTTCCTATTCTTCACTGGTGGTGTCATGAGGACATTCAGCTAAAGACTTTCAACATAACCTTTGGGAACCCAGATTTTCTTCATAGAGGAACCGTTCCTGCAGTTAGTGCCAACATATATAGCAAATACTTCACCATTCTGATTTTTGAACAGTTTACAGTTGGAGTCAAATGACTCATCAGAAGAATGAGGAGATTCACATGTAAAGCCAGATAAGTTAGATGGATCAACTGGAGGTCCCTTTGTAACAACCCATGAGGTTTTGGGGTACTGCTCAGGCTTCCAATATGTTCCATTAGCATTGAGTTTCCTAGCAAAGGCAATACCCTTTTTCCTACGGTTTCTGTTGAGGATCTGCTTTTTAAGCACATCACAAAGAGTCTGATGCCCTTTGAGACTTTTGTACATGCCTGTCATATACAATTCCTTCAGCCCTGCATCGTCAGTGATACTAGCAATGTCCTCAGATGAGGAATTAGTGATAGCAGAGGCAGGTGAAGAATTTGTAACATTTGAAGCATTTGAACATTTAGGTGAAGAATTAGCAGATTCACATTCAATGCACTTTAAGCATGGAGGATCAAATTCTTCCTGAGTAGCGCTGATTTGTTGAGCAAGTAATGAATCGCGCTCCTTCTGAAGATCTTCATAACTCACTCTTAGCTTCTCAAGATCTTGCTTTCTTTGAAGAAGTTCAAATGAAAGTTTCTCGTGATTAGATAAAAGAGCGTTATGATGACCTTGAAGGTCGTCAAACTTGGAATGGAGTCCCTGAAGACTTTCAGCCAAGGCTTTTGACTGATCCATTTCTTCACCCAACATATCAGCGCTCTTATTTAGCATGTAGTGAACTTTTTCCAAGGCTCTTTGTTGCTTATGGGCAAGGGAAGCAAGTTTGACATAGCTAGGTCCAAATTCATCGCCAGATTCATCATCACTAGATTCAGATAGGTAGGATTCGGTTACCTTAGCACCGTTTGCCATAAGGCAGGGGGTAGACGATGATGATTCTGGTTCGAATGTCATCGCATTGAGAGATTCCTTGTAATCCTCAAACCAAGGATCATGACGAGCCCGATGACCTTCATAGACCTCAGAGAGACGGTCCCAAATTAGCTTCACGTGATTGAGATGCATGATGTTCCTGAACTAATTTCGGCACAGAGTAGAGCAGATGACATCCTTCGCTGTGAGGTTAAGCAGTGTGTACTTGTGGATGTCATCAGCCTCAGCCATCTTGCATAGATCGGTAAGACCGATCTCGGTGACGGTCCAAAGTTCGCTGTCCATAGCCATGAGTCGCTTTTTCATCATGGCCTTCCACCGAGGATACTCATGACCATCAAAGATGGGGCAGGAAACGTTCCTCGATCCTGCAGTCGACATAACTAGAACTCCAGGTGGTTAAACCAAAATCACACAGAACAAGGGAGTACCTTGCTCTGATACCAATTGAAAGTGCATTATATCGACTAGAGGGGGGTGAATAGGTGATTTTTATGAATTCTTCACCGAGGAATTTGCCGGTGAGGAAATTTCTTAGCGAAGAACTACTTGTAGCAGAATAAGTACTCAGAATTAAGCATGACAGAATACACACATGGTCATCATGATGAAATGAGGACAAACACAGAGTACAGAAAGCGTAAACACAGGATAACACAAGATGAAGACAAAACAGACTGAAGAAATTGAACTGAGGAAATTGAGAAAGTCTTCAGTCAAAGTCTTCAAACACAGATATGAACAAACACTCAACACAGTAATGAGGAAATGAAAGAGTTGAGGAAATAGAACCAGTAAGGTTGGTGAAGACAATGATTTGGTAGACCAGTTCCAACTGCTATCTCAGTTATACATCTGGTTGGAGCGGCTCAGTATTTAAACTCGAGGACACACAGTCCCGGACACCCAGTCACTAAGCATACAACTCAGGACACCAAGTCCTCACCGTATTCTCTTTGAACTAAGGTCACACAGACCTCGTCCAATCACTCGTGGTAATTCTTCAGGCGACTTCCAAACCTTCACAGACTTCGGTCACTCGGCGATCCACAATTCCTCTTGGATGCTCTAGACCATGACGCCTAACCGTCTGGAAGAAGCACAGTCTTGAAAGGTAACAAGCGTCGGATCCATGCAGGATCAATCTCTTCAGTGATGCTCAATCACTTTGGGTTTGTGGGTGTTTGGGTTTGGATTTTCCTCACTCGATGATTTTCTCTCAAAGTCCTCGGAGGATGGGTTGCTCTCAAATGACAAGTGTTAGTTTCTCTCGGAGCAGCCAACCAGCTAGTGGTTGTAGGGGGCGGCTATTTATAGCCTAGGGAGCAGCCCGACATGATAAGACATAAATGCCCTTCAATGATATGACCGTTATGTGGATAAGATATTTTGGGAGAGCTGGCGCATAGCATAGCAACGGTCGGAAATTTGACTCTCAAATTCCTTAGGGCTATTAGGTTCCTCACTATGTAGGCAATCCGCACTGGCGAATTCCTAACTCCTTAGTCAGAACAAATTCCTCAGCAACCAGAAGAACTTCGTCTCTGTCTCTGAAGAAATTGACTGAACTGTATGAGATTTCCAATGGCTTCACTCGAAGGGATTGGTAGGTGTAGGATTTTGAGTTGAGCATCACATGGAAATTTTTCCTTAGTATTTCCTTGACCCCCTTTAACAGTACGGTGTTTCCTATGACCCAAGAAGGAGAAAAACAAAACTATGAAAACGAAAGTCTTCAAGCTTCATATTCCTCGCATGTATATCAAGTCTTCACGGACACACCAATTTCTTCACTTTCAAAGTCTTCATGAAAGTCTTCAGAAATACCAAAATGTTCAGTCGAAGATATTCATTTTTAGGGGTCAACTTTCTGTGTAAATATCAAACTCTTCATAGACTTATAGACCTGTGTACACTCATAAAAACATTAGACCCTTAACCTATAAATCTTCAGTACACCAAAATCACTAAGGGGCACTAGATGCACTTACAGTCCCATACACCTGCAATTAGACATGGCACAAAAGTCTGTGAAGTATTTTTGTCCTGGATGACATAAATAAATTATTATGTAGTTTGCATTAGAGATCACCTCACAAATATACATGTATGCAATATACAAGGTAGTCATGTCCTCATCAAGTGATGCTCAATCACATTGGGTTGTTGGTGTTTGAGTTTGCTTTTCCTCACTTGATGATTTTTGCTCAATGTCCTCGGAGGATGGGATGCTCTCAATGACAAGTGACAGTTTCTTTCGAAGGAGCCAACCATCTAGTGGTTGTAGGGGGGCTATTTATAGCCTAGGGAGCAGCCCAACATGATAAGACATAAATGCCCTTCAGTGATATGACCGTTAGGTGTGTAGCATATTTTGGACAGCTGCCACACAGCACAGCAATGTTCGGAATTTTGGGTTCTCTAATTCCTCAGGGCTATCAGGATCCTCACTTTGTTGGAAATCCGCACTGGTGAATACCTAACTCCTCAATCAGAACAAATTCCTCAGGGACTAGAAGATCTTCGTCTCTCTCACTAAAAAAATTGACTGAACTATATGAGATTTCCAATGGCTTCACTCGAAAGGACTGGGTAGGTGTAGGCTTTGAGATGAGCATCACTTGTAATGTGTTTCCCTAGTTTTACCCCAACCCCCTTTAACATTATGGCGTTTCCTATGAATCAAGAAAAAGAAAAAGAAACTACAAAAATAGAAGTCTTCATGCTTCATAGTCCTCGCATTAATACCAAAGTCTTCAAGGTCACACCAATTTTCTCATTTTCAAAGTCTTCGAGAAAACCAAAGTCTTCAACTAAAGACATTCATTTTTAGGGGTCGACTTTCATCTCAAATATCAAAATCCTCATAGACTTATAGAACCTGTCTACACTCACAAACACATTAGTCCCTTAACCTATATGTCTTCAATACACCAAAATCACTAAGGGACACTAGATGCACTTACAGTCTCCCCCTTTTTGGTGTTTGATGACAAATAGGTTAAGTTTTCAATGGGGATAAACATATGAAGTGTAAATACTGGTATTGAGGAATTTGATTCCAAGATATATAAGAACTCCCCCTAAAGATGTGCATATTTTAGGAATTTGCTTTGGATAGCAAATGCACATATAATATGAAGAATTTGAAATGCATGACGAAATTGAGCATGCGTGCATTAAGGTACTTGAGGAAATAAGCACGCAGAAAGAAGCCAAAAGTATCAAACCACCATAGGAACTAAGTTTACAACTCATCAAAGCAAACACCTCAGAAGAGCAAGAGTTTTAACTTAACAGAAAAATGCCCATATAAGAGACTCACTTGAAGACTAACTCAAATCTCTCCCCCTTTGTCATCAAATGACCAAAAGGGACGAAAAATGAGGACTAACGCCCTAGAAGAATATCATCATGATGTCGATGGAGGAGTGCCAGCGTTGTTGGGATCGTCTGTTGATGTAGGGCATACCATAGTGTCATTCAAATCTTCAGCTTCATCCTTCTCGCGCGATGAAGAATATGAACTGGTAACTAGCTGAGGAACTTTGACTTTCTTGAATTTCTATGAAGGAGGCTGGGACCAGTCAAAGTCCTATTAGAAGCCCATCTTCTGGAGATCTTCTTCACTATATAGAAGAGACAGAATAGCCCAAGAGTAGTCGAAGACTTCATGCAAGTAGTAGTGATTCTTCTTCACAGTGTTTTGCGTGACAGTCATATTCCTAAGAATAGCACCAAATTGACGCTTGACCCACTTGTGATTGCGATCGACCTTCTAATGAAGACTTAGAATAAGCTCACGATCAGTCATCACTCATGGAGCAGTGTCTTGAGAAAATGGCTTTGAAGCTTTTGTGGCAGAGTCTTGAGTTGCAGAGTCATCATTGGTTGAATAAGATGCAGCTTTGCAAAACTGACCATCCAATGGACGAGTACCTTCATCAATGATAGCAGCCTCGCCTTTCTAATCAGCTGAGGAAATAGTCCTTTTGATGACTTCAATAGGAGGCAAGAAGCTGAGGTGGTTCTGAAATTCTTCCTCGTAATGCATTGAAGACCTTGATCTGATGAATTTCATGATCCAGGGAGCATAAGGGTTCAACTCAAAAGGTGACATAGCTGCATTTGCCAAAGTCGTAATGAAGAAATAATGGTAGTTTATGGGAATGCCATGCATGGTATTGAACAACGGATTCTTCAGGATGCCAACAACCTCTTCTTCATCAGAGTTGTGGCTGTTGATTGGACTGAAGGTTCTAGTGAGGACGCGGTAGATTGTCCTTGGCACATAGAGCAATTCCTTCACAAGGAATGTAGTTCTTGGATCTTGGCAAGGTTTCAGAGGCTTCAGCAGTGCTTGCATCAGATGATGTGAAAGTTTAGGTTCCTCATATATGGGTCGTGCGTGTTCAACAGGAGGATGGACTATGACGATGTGAAGCAATTTAGAGGCGGGTGCTTTGTAATGCGTATTCTCAGTCATCCAATCAAGCACCCATGAATTCACATCTTCCACATTTCGAGTGAGGTGTAGTGTGGCATAAAATTTAAGAATTAGCTCTTCATTCCAGTCACAGATGTTAGCACAGATGTTCAAGAGCCCAGCATCATGAAGAGCACTCAGGAAAGGCTGGAAGCACGGGAGTGACTCCATATCCACATGAGGAATTTGAGAGTGCTCAAATACCTTGTCCTTATGAAATAAGATTGATGAATAGAAGTGCATCTAACTAGTAGTCTAGAACTGCTTGCGTGGAAGTCTTGCCGAGTCATAGTTATTGAGTTTAGTGCAGAAATGGTGCTCAGCGAAGAAATTGTCATCCTTGAACTTTTGCTACTTTGTATGAGGATTTTGTTGCTTGGGACGAAGATTCACAGTTGAAGACTTGACAGCCTCTTGGTGCACAACCCGTGGAGCCGCAGACTGAGGAATTTCTGCGGCTGTTTCAATAGAAGTTGTCTGGGTCTCCATTTCTTCAGCTGCAAAAGCTGGAACTTCTTCAGGAATGGAAATAAGTGAAGTTTGATATCCTTCAGATCCCATATGAATTTCTTCAGTATGTACTGGGGACTGAGGAATCTGACGCAGAGGTTTGGTCAATGGTGAATTGGGATGATGACTTTCCCAATAGTCATCATTTAGAACTGGTGTTGTAGATCTAATGTCTACATCCTCATCTTCCATTTCTTCAATGCCTACCTCTTCAGCTGTGTACTAAGGCATGGGCGAGGATACCAGTGGGGTTGAAGGGATATCTTCCACTACAATTTCTTCATCCAACTGCTCTGAAGAAGCAGCAGAAGGATTTTCCTCATCACTTTCATCTGGAATGACATATTCTTCTCCAAAAGGAATGGTTTCCTGGGATGGCACAATAAAGATTGGAACAACATCAATGGGATTGGTGAAGGAACTTGCCAAAGTCTTCACTTTCTTGGGAGCTGAAGACTCTGCAGTCGTTGATGCTTTCCTTTTCTTCACAGCTGCCTTCTCCGCAGCCTTGGTTTTCTTCACTTCTAATGCAGAAGGAAGGATGACATTCTTCATCTGTGATGACTTTACAGGAGGAGCAGATGAAGTTCATGCAGTTTCTTCAGGCAAAACTGATGCAGTTGCCCTGGCTTGTTCAGTTTCTTCAGGCGCAACATTGGAGGTTGCCCTGGCAATTTCTTCAGAAGCTAGAATTTCTTCAGCAGCCCTGGTATTTTCAGTTCCATTAGCAGCCTAATTTTCATTAGCTTCTTTTTCAGTTTCTTCATCAGACTAAATAGAAGCATCAGCCTGAGGAGTTTGTTGTCGTGATGATGCTACAACATTCACCTTGACGGTCATGGAGAGTTTGATGAATCTGACCATGGCACCTAGCCAATCTGCACGATAGGTGTCAAATTTAGCGCTGAGGTTTTTGATCCCCTTTTGCAAGTTTACACATTCTTCAGGAGTCATATTCAGAACATTTTTCTTCATAAATCACTCCTTTCTATATTGAGTCATCTTGAGTTGTCTGGCCTTCTCAATTTTCCATTTTTATTCATTGATGAAGTTCGTCAACATATGACTTTGGACAAGAGTGAGGTTTAGCTTAGGCATAGGAGTGTTTGGATCCTTGTGCTAGAGGTCAATGAAGTCCAGGATCTTCTTCGGATCCAGCATGAGAGGCACAATACTTCCTTTGGGTCTAGTGGCCCTTTTCTTGCCTGTTCCTGATGATTTCTGCAAGTTCTTCATAGTCATCAGACGGAACTTGAAGAGCAACTTTCTTCTTGTGAGGACTTGGCCTTGAGCCACGTCCAGCAGTGGCCTTTTTCTTCAACAGAGTTGGACCAGTTGAGGACGGTGGTGGAGCTGAGGAACTAACAGGTGCTCCTGAAGCAATTGAGAAGCCCGTAGTCCTTTGACACATGGCTAGATGCACAGGTGTTGAGGACTTTGCAGCAGTAGTAGAGGATTTCGAGTTAATGGATGGAATTTGATCTGCCCTTGAGGAACTTGCCTAAGGAATTTGCTTTGAGGTTTTTGGTGTTGGCTGTGAGGGCATTGCTGTTGAGGAACTCGGCTTCACAGCTGATTTCTTTCGCAGAGCCTTCTTAGGCTTGCTAGCAGAGGCCTCAGCAGCAGTTGCAGCAGCAGAGTCTGCATCGAATTTCTTCACTGCTTCTTTTGCAACCTTGGCCCATTCTCTGGGAAATTCCTCACCATGCCTAATGCTTGAGGGATCAACTTCTTGGCCTAGAGCCAATGGAGGTCTTGGACACGGAGTGTTAACCGCGACTCTCTTCATGTACTTGGGGTAACATAATGACATTCCCTCCATTCCTTAGCCCATCTTCTCTCAATCCTTTGTATGCGCACTTTGCGCTGATTCTTGTTTTCTTTGCCATGAATTTCCTCATCAGGAATACAGTACCCTACATGTCGGTCATCGTGGATCTCAAAAGCAGTGTTGCACTCTGGTATCTTTCCTCCCTTCTGAGGTCTTTTACCTTCAGCCATTTTCTTCACATAAGGAATTTGAACAATTGATGTTTCTGAGGAAGTATGCAATTTATCTTCAGGAAACAGTGCAAATGAGTTAAGTTGATGAGAACATAGTGATTCAACAACTTACATTTGTACCAATGAATACAATATAGGTGCAAAGAATTTGGAGAGTTCATATGCGTTGTCAGAATTTTTTCGGAAGTATCAAGTTTGAGGAATTTGACCAGGGTGTCTTGAAGAATTTAACTAAGCATTCTTGACATAGGATTAGTAAATCCACAAAATTTGAGGAACCTTGGATAAAAACATTGCTTAGATAAACAAATCAAGGAATTGATGTAATTAGGTGTTTAACGATTGGGAGGTTGAAGAATAAACAACTTTTGAATATTTTGTGGAAAACTTGAGAATCAAAGTAGGGTAGTAAAATCAGATTTTAGTTACCCTGGACGAAGAAACGACAAACTTGGAATAGAGATGAAGAAGTTCGTCCTATTCAGATGACCCATGTCCTAACTTGGCGGTGAGAGACAGCTACGGCGGCGGCAGATTGAAGATTACCGCGGCTGGTGCGAGTATGACATCGACGAGGTCGAGGCGATGAAGCTCTTCCTCACCAGAGAAGATGGAGTGTAGCGGCAGCACTAGGTCCGAGAGCTTGACCGAGTTGAGGTCGAGTGGAGTAAAGGAAGTAAGACGAAGGGAGGGGTATTTAGAGCCATGGTGAAAAACTGCCCGTCAGAAGAATATGAACGAACATGCCCATGACCCTTGCTATCCTAGCGACATGTGTCACCCATGTAGAGAGAGGATTAGATAGTGGTAGATCGTGGGTTAATAGATTAATCCTGTCGTGGGATGCGGAACGGTTTGAGTGGCAAAAGCTAAAAAATATATATATTAAAATTTTAATGTTTCGTTCACCAATTCTTCAGCTGTGAAGGACACAGTGAAGATTTTGAACAAGTTTCAAAATAGAACGCACATGAAGAATTTGTGAATAGACTGGGTTGAGTTTAGCATAGAGGGGGGATGGGTCCAATCACATTCACTTAGATGAAAAGTGAACTTGAAGAATTAGCAATAATTGAATGCTTTTGAGGACATGAAAACTCATACACACACACACACACACACACACACACACATATATATATATATAGGCAATGAAAAATACTAGATCAAAAAATTGAAGATTTTGCAAAGTTGAAGAATTTGAAAATTTGAAGAATTTGCAAAATGAAGAAAAACTCAAATTTGAAGTGTTCAACTTCGGTTGGTGGCGTGACCCACCATATAAGAATGAAGATTTCAGACACTGTGTACAATTGTCATAGGGTTTTGAGAATCAAATTCTTCATTAATTTCTTCACACTTAGAGGGTTAGTCTTCATTGATTGAAAAAAAACGTTACTTCGTGTGTTGCACATCTAAGTCGTTAATTTTGCATAAGTTTTAGGATGTGTGTCTTTTAAAAGAACATTCGAAGATTCTAAGATATTTAGCTCACACCGCAACTTGCTAAATCTCTTCTCATCCAAGGGCTTTGTGAAGATATCTGCCAGCTGATCTTCAATCTTCATGTGGTCGATGGAGATGTCGCCCTTCAACATACGATCTCGAAGAAAATGATGACAAATTTGGAGGTGCTTAGTCTTCGAGTGCTGAACTGGGTTACGAGCAATCTTGATGGCACTCTCATTGTCGCTGTAGAGTGGTACATTCTTCATATTGATGCCATAGTCCTTGAGGGTTTGCTTCATCCATAGCAATTTGAGCACAGCAAGAAGCAGCAGCAATGTACTCAGCTTCAGCAATAAAGAGTGATAAACAGTTTTGCTTCTTCGAGGACGAACATACCAATGATTGTCTGAGGAAATGACATATGCCTGATGTTGACTAGCGATCTACGCGATCACTAGCATAGTCTGAGTCAGAATATCCAATGGGATACCATAATCCAAGTTTTGGATTATGAGCTAGATATCGAAGAATATGTTTCACAACCTTATGGTGTGATTCGTTCGGTGTAGCTTGAAATCAGACACACGTGCAAACACTAAGCATAATATCCAGCCTAGATGCACATAAATACAATAAAGAGCCAATCATGGAGCAGTATACCTTTTGATCGAAGTATTTACCATTTTCATCGGTGCATAGATGGCCATTTGTGGGCATAGGGATTTTGACGCGTTTGCAATCTTGCATGCTGAATTTCTTCAACACATCCTTGAGGTATTTCTCTTGAGATATGAAGATGACATTGCGTTGTTGACAAATTTGAAGACCTAAGAATAATTTCAATTCTCCCATCATAGACATTTGATATTCTTCACTCATCATATAGGCAAATTCGTCACTGTAACGTTGGTTAGTACAACTAAAGATAATATCATCAACACATATTTGGCACATGAATAATTCCTCATCATATGTTTTGGTGAAAAGATTTGGGTCAAGAGAATCGGGTTTGAAGCCTTTCTTCATGAGGAATTCCTTCAGAGTATCATACTGCGCCCGAGGGTCCTGCTTGAGGCCATATAGGGCCTTATTGAGTCTGAAGACTTTGTCAGGATGCTTAGGATCTTCAAAACGTGGTGGTTGAGCAACATATACTTCTTCCTCAAGCTTACCATTGAGGAATGCACTTTTCACATCCATTTGATATAAGATGGTATTATGATGGTTAGCATAAGCAAGCAATATGCGAATAGCCTCAAGTCTAGCAACAGGTGCAAAATTTTCATCGAAATCAATTCCTTCAACCTGTGTGTAACCTTGATCTAAAAGATAAGCCTTATGCCTCACCACAAGGCAATTTTTCATCTTGTGGTAGATCCATTTGGTGCGAACGATATTGTGCTTGCGTGGGTCTGGTCGCTTGACAAGCTCCCACACATTGTTGAGCTCAAATTGATGTAATTCCTCTTGCATACCTTGAATCCACTCAGGCTCCAGAAATGCCTCATCAACTTAGGTGGGCTCTCTGATAGAGAGAAAAGCAAAGTACCCACAAAAGTTAGACAAATGTGAAGCTTTTGAGCGTGTCAGAGGACCTGGTGTGTTGATGTCATCGATGATTCTCTCAATCTGCACTTCATTTGCAATGCGAGGATGAGCAGTTTGACGACCTTGATTGGGCTCAGCATTTTCTTTAGATCCATTTTGTTCAGGTGCACCAACATGATTTTCTTCACGTTCTGGAATGACTTCTTCAGTAGATTCTTTAGCGGGTATAACATCCTTAGTATCCATGAGCTTGATGGATTCCTCACATGACATTTAATCTAGCACATGAGGTAGGTGTTCCCTTTGCGAGCCGTTAGTTTCATCAAACCGCACATCTACACTTTCAACAACCTTGTGGTGATAGGTGTTGAAGACTCTGTAGGTGCGTGAGTCCTTTCCGTAACCAAGCATAAAACCTTCATGTGCTTTCGGTGCAAATTTAGAATTGTGATGAGGATCTGTAATCCAGCACTTAGCATCGAAGACTTTGAAATAACTCACATTGGGTTTCTTGTCAGTGAGGAGTTCATATGAGGGCTTCTCAAAGAATTTGTGAATGTATACCCTGTTGATGATGTGGCATGTAGTATGTATAGCTTCAAGCCAGAAACAAAGAGGTGTCTTGTATTCATCAAGCATAGTGCAATCCATCTCTATAAGAGTCCTGTTCTTGCGCTCCACGACGCCATTCTGCTGAGGAGTGTAAGGGGCAGATAACTCATGAGTAATACCAAGTTCATCAAGATAGTCATCAAGACCAGTATTCTTGAACACGGTCCCATTGTCACTCCGGATATGCTTGATCTTCACACCGAAGTTCGTCGAGGCCCTTGAGGAAAATCGTTTGAAGACTTCATGCACTTCAGTTTTGTTATGATGATACACACCCATGTGTAACGAGAATAATCATCAACAATGACAAAGCCATATAGAGATGCTGCATTTGTTAGAGTTGCATAATGAGTAGTGCCAAAGAGATCCATGTGAAGCAATTCAAAAGGACGAGTGGTAGTCATGATAGTCTTCGAGGGGTGCTTGGCTCTGGTCATCTTTCCAGCCTCACAAGCCCCACAAAGATGATCTTTGAGGAATATGACACCCTGGATGCCAATGACGTGCTTCTTCTTCATGAGTGTATGTATGTTCCTCATGCCATGATGTAGTCATCGATGCCATAACCAGCCTTCTGAAGCTTTTGCAAGTACACACGTGGCATGCTATGGTCCTGCAGAGAAATCAACAATATAAAAGTCTCCTCTCCTAAAGCCATCGAAGACTTTGGAATTGTCAGATTCCATTAGCACAATACAACGATTTTTTCCAAAGACGACAACCATACCAAGATCATAAAGCATTGGGACAGACATGAGGTTGAATCCTAAGGACTCGACAAGCATGACTTTGTCCATGTGTCTATTCTTCGAGATTGCAACCCTACCTAGACCCAATACCTTGATTTTTCATTTGTTTGCGTAGGTGATATGCTTCAGATGCGATGGAGATAAGGCAGTGTCCATCAATATGTTCCTATCACCGGTCATGTGATTTGTACATCCACTATCGAGGACCCACTCAGTAGCTTTGGGTTGATCATCCTGCAGATGAATTAGTGCATCTTACGAACTCATATACTTAATCAGTGAAGAATATGACATCAAATTCATCAGATTGAATTTATTCATGTAGTATAATAGATATAGCAAAATGAGGACGTGAGAAATGAGTAATTGATTTCATCATGATTACCTTGCGTCCTTTCAAGCATATTCAGGTCTCCAGCAAATTCTATAGACATTCAAGTTCATCTGGAGACCTGACCCTACACAAGAGATTAGTTATTTTTCTTCATCACCCACATCTGAAGGGGTGGCAAAGAGTTCATTATTCTGTGAGCTCCGTAAGAGAAAGGTCGCATTGAAGCCAGTGCACTTTGTTTCACAGAAGAAGGGTAAGAGTAAGCATATGAATAAGAAGAGAAGTTCTATGAGGACTTATGAACATAATTATTTGAAGAATAATGCACATATTCATTGCCTTTAGATTTTCCCTGCGAAACAAAAGTGTTAGCACGATGATGTTCATATGAGGATTTTGATCCACGTGAAGAATTCGATCCATATGAGGACTTGGATCCATATGAAGTTGGTCCATATGAAGAATTTGATCTGCGGTTCCTACTCTTCACAGGTGGTGTCATGAGGACATTCACCTGAAGACTTTTAAGGCACCTTTCGGGAACCCAGATTTTCTTCATAGGGGAACCATTCCTGCAGTTAGTTCCAACATATCTACCAAATACTTCACCATTCTGATTTTTGAACAATTTATAGTTGGAGTCAAATGACTCATCAGAGGAATATGATTATTCAAAAGTAAATCCAGATAAAGTGGATGGATCTTCGGAGGTCCTTTCACAGCAACCCATGAGATTTTGGGATACTGCTCATGTTTCTAGTAGGTCCCATCAGCATTGAATTTCCTCTCAAAGACAATGCCCTCTTTTGTAGGGTTCCTATTCAAGATATGCTTTTTGAGCACATTGCAGAGAGTCTGATGCCCTTTGAGGCTTTTGTATATTCCTGTCACATACAATTTCTTCAACCCTGAATTATCGTCAGTGATACTTGTGGTATCCTCAGATGAGGAATTTGTGCCCACAGTGATAGTTGAAGAATTTGCAGGAATAGAAGCATTTGAACATTCAGGTGAAGAATTAGCAGACTCACGCTCAATGCAGTTCAAACATGGTGGAATGAATTCTTACTGAGCAGAACTGATCTGTTGAGCAACCAATGAATCATTTTCCTTCTAAATATCATCATAACTCACCCTTAACTTCTCGAGTTCTTGCTTTCTTTGAAGAAATTCATAAGAAAACTTTTCATTATCAGCTAGGGGAGAGTTATGATGACTCTGAAGATTATCAAACTTAGACTGAAGTCGTTGAACATGATCAGTTTGAGTTCGATCCAATTCCTCACCCAACAGGTCATCGCTTTTGTCTAGCAGATTTTGAACCTTTTCCAAAGCCTTTTGTTGTTTGACAGCAATCTTAGCAAGTTTGGAATAGCTAGGTTTGAGATTTTCATCAGATTCATCCTCAATAGATTTGGAGGAGGGATATTTGAGTACCTTGGCACCTTTTGCCATGAAGCAATAGGTGGCAGTGTAGTCATCGTCGCCGGCATCAGCAGTGTTCGGGAAGTCATTTTCCTCAGGGCTGAAGATGGACTTGCTGTCGTAAGAAGTAGCAAGGGCTAGGATTGCCCCACCAGAGTCTGACTCTTCAGATTCCTCCTCTTCCTCAGATTCAGCTTCAGAGTCCATTTCCTTGCTAATAAATACCCGGGACTTTTTGGAACTGCTCTTCTTGTGCAATGAAGACTTTGAAGATTTTGATGATGAGGACTTCGATGATTTCTTCTTATTCTTCGAGTCATCAGAACTATCATCTTTGTGTTTCTTCTTCTTTGATTCCTTTGTCCATTGAGGATTGTCAGTAATGTAGTGGCCATGTTTCTTGCATTTGTGGAAAGTCCTCTTCTTGTAATAACGGGATGAGGAATCGGATCTCACGTCATCACTCTCAAAGATTTTCCAAAGCAACCACGCCTTGAGAACTTCTGGTATTTCGTCACAAGCATTACTAGGTCCTAGCTTAGTTCTTCAGGATCACCAAGGCTGCTATCAGAATCTTCTCCTTCAGATCCAGAGACTGCCTTGGCCTTCAGCGCATGTGATCTTCCATAGCTTGGCCCATAGAAGTCTCTCTTCTCAGCAAGTTGGAACTCATGAGTATTTAGCCTCTCGAGGATATCAGCAGGATCTAGCGACTTGTAGTCTCCACGTTCTTGAATCATCAGTGCAAGTGTATCGAATCAGGAATCAAGTGATCTCAGCAATTTCTTCACCACCTCATGGTCGGTGATGTCAGTGGTACCAAGTGCTTGAAGCTCATTTGAGATGTTAGTGAAGCGATCGAAGGTTTGCTGAACATTTTCATTGTCGAGTCTTTTGAAGCGGTTGAAGATATTGTGAAGAACGTCAACTCGGGAGTCACGTTGAGTTGAGACTCCTTCGTTGACCTTGGACAACCTATCCCAGATGAGCTTTGCTGTCTCAAAAGCACTAACTATGCCATACTGTCCTTTGCTCAGATGGCCACACATGATATTCTTCGTTTGAGGGTCAAGTTGCTTGAATCTCTTCACATCAGCATCATTCATGGAAAGAGTGATAGAGGGAATGCCATTTTCCACAACATACCATAGATCGTTGTCAATTGCTTGAAGATGCATGTGCATCTTATTCTTCCAACAGGGGTAGTCCGTCCCATCGAAGGTAGGACTCCCGGCTGAGACCTTGATCATGCATGCAGTCGACATAAATGAAACTCCTGGTGGTTAAACCAAAATCACACAGAACAAGGGAGTACCTTGCTTTGATACCAATTGAACATGCGTTATATCGACTAGAGGGTGGTGAATATGCCATTTTTACAAATTCATCACTAAGGAAATTCTAAGTGAGGAATTTCCTAAGCTACGAAACACTAGCAGCAAAATAAGTACTCAGGTACAAGCATAACAGAGCAGCAGCACAGTCATCATGATGAAATGAAACAAGCACAGAGTACAGGTAGTGTGTAAAAAGGATAAGCAAGCGGAAGACAAAGTGACTAATGAAAAAGGATTTAGGAAATTGAGAAAGTCTTCAGTCAAAGTCTTCAAATAGTAACGATCAAGTTCATCAACACATGAATGAAGAAATGAAACGGTTGAGGAAATAGAACCAGTAGCTTGGTGAAGACGATGATTTGGTAGACCAGTTCCAACTATTGTGACAGTTGTATGTTTGGTTGGAGCAGCTAGGTATTTAAACATGAGGACACACAGTCCTGGACACACAGTCCTCACCATATTCTCCTTGAGCTAAAGTCACACAGACCTCGCCCAAACACTCATGGTAAGTCTTCAGGTGACTTCGAAACCTTCACAAACTCAGTTACTCGGTGATCCACAATTCCTTTTGGATGCTCTAGACCATGATGCCTAACCATCCAGAGGGCACAGTCCTCATAGGTAACAAGCGTCGGTTCCACACAGGAACAATCTCTTAAGTGATGCTCAATCACTTTGGGTTGTAGGTGTTTGGGTTTAGGTTTTCCTCACTTGATTAGTTTCTCTCAAAGTCCTTGGAGGATGGGATGCTCTCAATGACAATTGTCAGTTTCTCTCGGATCAGCCAACCAGCTAGTGGTTGTAGGGGGGCTATTTATAGCCTAGGTAGCAACCCGACATGATAAGACATAAATGCCCTTCGATGATATGACCATTAGGTGGATAGGATATTTTGGATAGCTGGCATGCAGCACAACAACGGTCGGAATTTTGGGTTCTCAAATTCCTTAGGGCTAACATGATCCTCCATTTGTAGGCAATCCACACTGGGGAATTCCTAACTCCTTAGTCAGAAAAAAAAATTCCTCAAAGACCAGAAGATCTTCGTCTTTGTCACTAAAGAAATTGACTAAACCATTTAAGATGTCTTCACTTGAAAGGATTGGGTACATGTATCCTTTGAGATGAGCATCACTTGGAAAGTGTTTCCTTAGTTTTACCTCGACCCCATTTAACAGTAGGTGTCTCCTATGACTCAAGAAAGAGAAAATGAAACTACGAAAGCAAAAATCTTCACGCTTCTTAGTCCTCGCATTAATACCAAAGTCTTCAAGGTCACACCAATTTCCTCATTTTCAAAGTCTTCGAGAAAACCAAATTCTTCAACTAAAGACATTCATTTTTAGGGGTCAACTTTCATCATAAATATCAAACTCCTCTAGATTTATAGAACCTGTGTACACTCACAAACACATTAGTCCCTTAACCTATAAGTCTTCAGTACACCAAAATCACTAAGGGGCACTAGATGGATGTATAGGGATCCATAAGGTAACTAAGGGATGCTAAGGCATCCTTTTAATTAATAGAGAACCTGAACAAAGCATTAACATATGGTGAATACGTGAACTCCTGGAATTACAATCATCCTCGGAGTGTATCCAAGTATTGTGACTTTGGGTTCTATGGATCAGAACAATAACTAGTGCATATAACTAGCAAATAGGATCATGAACTCAAATATATTCATGAAAACATAAAGGGTTCAAATCTAAAATCATGGCACTAGGGCCCTAGTGACAAGCATTAAGCATAAAAAAGTCATAGCAACATCATTCTTAGAACATAGTGGATACTAGGGAATAGCCCTAACAAATTGACTCGATTGCATGACAAATCTCATTCAACTCCATCACTGTCTAGCAAGCCTACGAAGGAATTACCACTCCTGGTGGTGAGCATAATGAAGTTATTGATGAAGAAGGGTTGGAGATGATGATGGCGACGAATCCCCCTCCCCGGAGCCCCACACATACTCTAGATCATCCCTCCTGGTGCAGAACACAAGTTGGTGGCGGCTCCTTATTTTTTTCTCGGGGAGATGGTATTTATGGTGTTGAGATTAGGGTCATCATCCGCAAACTGGTACATGCTGGACCGACGGGCTACTTTCTGTGCCTCTTCCTGTTCCTCAGGGAGTTCTCGTGTTTGGAGGAACCAAATAGTGTGTTGTGCCCATGCCGGAGCCTGAGGATCGACGACAAGCACTAAAGGCACGTCTTCTGCCGCGGGGGCAACTGTCTCTATGGCAAGGGCTTGAGGCCCTGCTGGGGCCCGCTGCTCCTCGACAAGCTCGGGGTCCCCGGCAACTTCCTTGTCGGTGGCCCCTGGGAGCACCGCAGGAAAGTATTTGTCGGGGCCCGCCTTCCTTTGCTTATTCTGTCCTGCTGATGGTTCAACGGATGGCTGAGCCAATTGGAGCACAAAGGTACCTGGTTCCACATGCAACTTCAGGGCAGCATGTTTTGACAAGTTGTCGGCAATGCTGTTTTCTGCTCGAGGAACATGCTCTCCTTGCAGACCGTCAAAACGCTCCACAACTTCCTCACTTCATCTACATAGGCCTCCATCAAAGGGCTTTGATAATCTTTGTTAACATGCTTAATGACAAGCTGCGAATCACCTATGATGATGAGCTTCCTAATTTTGAGGTCTGCCGCGATCCTGAGACCTGTAATTAAGTAGTCCCTCATACTCTACAGTGTTGTTTTTTGTTTTTTCTCGGGGAAAGTGCATCTGGACTACGCACTCGAGGTGCTCTCCAGTTGGCGCGACGAGTACCATGCCTGCAGCAGCACCTTGCAGCGGGAAAACCCCATCAAAGTACATAATCCAATCATGGCTTGTCTCCTTGTCAGGAAGTGTGGTATGTTGATTCATCAGGGGTTGAGGTCCATTATGTTATGAACTCTGCCAAGGCTCTGCTCTTAATTGTCAAAGTTCTTTCAAACTTTAGACCCAAGCTTGACAGTTCCAACGCCCACTCCACAATCCTCTCGGTTGCATCTGCGTTGTGCAGGATCCGTTGCAACAGGAGGCGAGTACCGACGGTGATCTCATACGCTTGGAAATAGTGAAGCAACCTTCTTTAGGCCATAAGAAGGCCGAAAAGCACCTTCTGCATACCAGAATACCTTGATTTAGCCCCCTGCAAGAGGGAGATGACAAACTAGACTGGGTGCTGCATCATCTTCTTCTTCTTCTGTTTTACTTTGCTTGCTTGCATAGATCCTGTCTCGCCAGGACTAGGTTCCGCCGAGAGTCGCGCTTTGCCAGCATCTGGCCCTATTGGGGAAGGCCCCGGCTCATCATCTGACGGCCTCGCCGTGGCCGCTGCTTCTTCCTCAACTTCTCTTTGTGCCACTAGTGCAGCACTGACCACTTGATTCGTCGCTACTACATATAGCAGCAACGGCTCTTGCGGTAGAGGAGAGGTACTTTTTCGAGTCTTGCAGTGCTGCCTCCGCTTCTAGAGTCTTTCGGATTTAGGGATCCGCAAACCCTTGAAAGGTTCGAACTCTAGGGTGCTTGCTGACATCTCAACCTACCCAGCCTGCCTACTCGCGATCCTCCTAAGCCTAGTGCGTCGAGCTCAAAGAGACACAAAGACACATCGATTTATACTGGTTTGGGCCACCGTTGTGGTGTAATACCCAAATCCAGTATGGTGTGGTGGATTGCCTAAGAGGTCTGAGGATGAACTAGTACAGAGGATGAACAAGCCTCAGGAGGTGACGTGTTCTTGGGATGGCATGGTGTATGCTAGCTCTACTTGTTCTGATCTCGTCCCTCCGTCCCCTCTCTATGGTGGTGGCTAGTCCTATTTATAGTGGACTTGGTCCTCTTCCCAAATATGAGCGGGAAGGGATCCCGCAACGGCCGGATTCGAAAGGGGACAAGTGGTACAGTCTATCCTGACAAAAGTGGTCTTCGCCTGCGAAAAGCCTCTGGTCGTGATGCCACGGTGGGCTCTTCGATGACCTCCGTCCTGCCGTCCTGGCGGTCTTGGTCTTGTTGCACTGAAATGGGAACCTTTGGCTGATTTCTTGGGACTCCGCACCTGTGGCTTGCCTCCCTTACACCAAAGAGGAAACCTGCGCTCTGCACCCGCCTGGCGCCCCGCTTGGCCTTGGTCGTCATGGCTCACGTCAGCTGAGCCTCGTGAGGTAGCTTGCATAGAACTGTCTGCTCCTTAGAGCCCTCCTGAGGAGGCCAATTCCTTCGGGGGTCTTGGCGTTGCCCGCCTCGTGAGGCTTGGCCCCTCGCCAGGGTCTTGCGTTATTGGTGTTGAAGCCGGGCCATACCAGGCCGCCGATGGAGCCACGTGATGGGCCGCAGACAGGCAGGGCTAGATACCCCCGAATCCAGGATGCCGACAGTAGCCCCCGGGCTCAAGGCGTGCTCGGACTTGGCTTCCAGGTGAAGCCAAAGGGCAAGGGCGGAGCACAGCGGGCCCTAATCAGCTTGCGGCCTTGAAGACACGTGGCGGTTGATGGGAAGTGGGCGTCTGCACTTCCCCATGCTACCTTGATATCCGGTAGACCCAGCAGCCGCCGGTTGTTAGTGCAGCTCGCCCTTTGCAAATTACCATGCTTGGCTCTTGTTTCCTCCTTCCCAATCTTTCCGCCCCGTCCATAGATCCGGCACCGGCGCCTTGCCCTCTTTTAGTTCTCCCCATGCCCCCAAGCCGGGGAAGAAGAAGGGGAAGCCGCTCGCCCCGGCCGGTCCCCCGCCAGCCTTGGAACCAGCCCTTGGGCAGTAGATGGTGATCAATGAGGAGGGGCTGGACAAGGTTCGCCATGTGCTCGCCGCTGATTCCAACGAGGGGGAGGGCGACAGCTATTCGGCCGACGTCTTGGTGAGCCAGAGAGATGAGCGCCACCGAGATCCCCATATATCTTCATGCTCTTCTTGCTGGGTTGATTCCTCCTTTCTCCCCCTTCTTCAACGCTGTGATGTCACATTACTAGATCCATCTGCTGCATCTAGATCCCCGCTCTGTCATCCTTCTTTCCGTCTTTTCCTTCCTCTGCAAGGCCATGGTAGGCATCACTCCCTCCATGGCCTTGTTTTGCCATTTGTTCTTGCTTTGGTTGGTTGATGCCCGCCAATGCTCTGGGTGCGTGACCTTCTAAGCCGTGGTCGCGACTGCTAGTTTGGGGATTGACTTCAAGCTCTCGCCTGCCACAAAGGGATTCCAGAAGCAGTGGCTCCTTATGGACACCCACGCATTCAGCCCCCTGCTCTTGATTCCTGGGTCGCCGGCATCGCCTAGCTCCGTCTGGTGCCATGAGAAGCTCTCCGACCAGCGTCTTGCTTTCGTCTAGAAGAGATTGGCGAGGCTCCAGGAACTGGAGGTGACGGTGACAATGGTGGTGAAGGAATTCATGAAGCAGCGCATTGCTCCCCTTCAGCGCCATTCTCGCCCGATGTGGGACTTCACAGGCGCCGGAGATCCGATGAGGCTGTAGAAGCCATCGCTTGCTGGTGATACCTTGGGCGTGGTGCTCAAGCTTCTGACCGGCGAGTCCGAGCCTGCTGACCTTCCGGGGGTGTCTGCCTTCTCTATCTGTGCTCGAACAAGGCGGCCTTCGCGGGGCAAATGCCTTTGTTCGACGAGTGGGGGTTGCTTCCCGAGGGCATTGAAGGGCCTCGCGAGAACCCTATCTTCATGGCTCCTCTCCTGATCGACCCTGCCGCGTGCACCCCGAGTGTGGAGGCAGGGGGCGCGCGCCTCCATCAGCTGTCGAGAGCTCCTTCGGAGGCCGGGCCACGCTAGAGGCTCGGGAGGCCGAGGCTTCTGGGGACCTGGAGGGAGCTGCCGCGGAACTGGTGCAACCCCAAGCTCCGGAGGCTGGGCTTTTGACGCCCGGGATGGTGGATCTAGAGTGGCTGCTGACGGCGAGGAGCCCACCAATGTCCCCAGAGTCGTGAGCCAGGAGGTCTCGCCGAGTGCCCCTACCCTTGGGACCCCCGCTCCAGATACCACACCGAGCGCTCCCCCTCCTGAGGATCGCCCCTCGGGGTCTGGTCGGCGCCGCCTGTGCCTCGAGTCGCTCTTGAAGAGGAAGAGATCCCCGTGCCGCAATGGTGGCACCCGTCGGCCGCTGAAGCCGAGGAGATACGTGGCTGCCGATGAGTAAGTACCTTTCCTATTGTCCTCCTGGCAAGCTGCTCTTTCTCATGGTTGGGGTGTTGCAGGGCCCCCATGAAGGCGAAACCTCGGTAGGCAGGCATCTCCAAGGACTCCAGCTCGACGCATGCGTGCAACCCCCAGCGCCCCAATGTTGCACAGGTCATGGGATCAACTTCGGTTAGCACGACGCCGCAAGGGTGCCCTGGAACCAGGCCCCATGATCCCTCTCCCCGCGACTCTGCCCACGAGACAGAGGGTGTACTGGTGATCCTTCCTCTTGTCATTGCCGGCAGGGGGGTGCGCCCTGGGCAGCCTTCATCTTCAAGTTGTGGAGCTACACCTGCTACCCCCAGCCAGCGACTGGCGGAGCACCCAGCACCTCCTGAGCGGCCTCCGGGGCCGGCGAAGGTCTTGGCGACGAGTTCACACTTGCTCGTGGGTGTAGCGCGGTGCGCTTCGGGCTCTTCGGTGAAGTGATGCGTGCGATGGATCATCTTGGTGGGGAGCTTGCCAACATCGACACCAGGCTTGAGGCAGAGAACCGCCGCCTGGTGGATGAGTGGCAGCGGCTGAAGGTCGCCATCATCCTTGGAAGGCTTTAGCGTGACGAAGCTGAAGCGCGTGCGGCAACCCCACTCGCGGCTTCCCGCGAAGCTTGCGCCCGTGCCATGGAAGAGGCCGAGGCAGCCAACCGCCGCCGCAAGATGGCTGAGGAGCGGGAGCGAGATCTTCTGTCTTCAAATGCGGCTCCGCAGCGTGAAGTCGAGGAGTGTCGCGCCCTACTTGCCTTGTCACGAGGCAAGGTGGACCTTGCCGAGGCGGAGCTCTTGAGGCGCCACGAAGTTTTGATGCTGGAGATCATGGAACATAGCTTGGATTTGGAGAGGCTGGAGGTGAGGGAGCAACAGGTCGCCGTGGCTGAGGACGTTGTCGCCGCCCGAGAGGCTCAGGTCCAGCTGGAGGTGGAGGCGAGGGTGGCTAAGGCGCGTGCTGACTTGACTGGGAGACACCACCTAGACCTAGAGCTGCTCAAGGCTGAGCTTGAGGGCCGGACCTCCGCCCTGAAGACTGAGCTGCAGGCTGTGGAGCAGCATGAGAGCACTGCCCGAAGAGCCCTGACTTCCTCCGAATCTGCCCTGAATTCCGCCCGTGCCGAGATATCCTCTCTCCGAATCTCCGGAAGCAAGTCGAGGACACCACCTCCCTCTTGAAGAAGGCTTCGAGTGAAAAGTGTCGCCGCTTGACATTGGAATGCGAGCACGGCTCCATGCTCCAAGGTCTGCGCGTCAGAGCCAACAACGCCTTGGGTGCCATTTGTGACAAGAGCGCTCCTCACCCACACGAGAACTACTATGCCAGTCATCTTCGCTTATTTACTGATATCGTGACCCACCTGGAAGATCAGGCTGCAAAGGCTCGCCAACTTGTTGAGGAGAGGAGCCGGGGCCTCCTCGGGCGTTGTGGCACCCCGATCCGCATGGAACAGGGGGCCTTCGCATGTCAGCCCAGGATAACACCTGACGCACGGCAGGTCCATGATACAGCATTCCAGGTACAAGAATATTCATCAAATACATGTGTATATGATTACATCAGTGATGAATATTGTCACAGCCCCAGATCAGCCTTGCTTGACTTTGCCTGCTCATCATGTCATCATGTTTAAATTACTAAGAAACTTGAAATGGGGATGTTGAAACCCTAGCACTAAATGAATTCAACTAGGGCTTACTAAAATCTTTTCAATGAAACCAAAATGCCCTTCATAAATGTTCACCATCTTTGGTCCTGGCTAAACCCTCTACCAAAAATGGTTTCATATTTTTGGAGGCTATTCTGGATTTTTGAATTAATTCATAAGTATTTGAATTTGGACATTTAAATCTTATAATATTTCTAAATGTCCAAATAATCCTGAAAGTACTTTGGGGCTATTGGAAATAATTCAAATAGTGCCCACAATTTTTGTCAGGATTTTATAAAATGAGTTAGTATTTTTACTAATTCAAAACATATCAAAAAAATAGAAAACAGAACAAAAGTAGAAATTAGAGAGAGAGAGAGAGTACCTGGGCCACTTACCTGGCCTTACCTGTAGCCGGCCCATTAGGTAGCCGTGCCATCTTCAATCTCTGCCAGTAGGCAGAGGCGATGACGCACGCGCTCGCTGGGAGGCCTCCACCTCCTGCTTCCACCGAGGCATTCCCGAGCCTCCCCCTCACGCCACCGCGATGCCACGAACCCCCCCTGGTGGCCCCTCTCTCCTCTCCCTCACTCGCTGCTCTCCCTCCCCCTCCTCTGTTTCTCCTATACGCAGCCACCGAGTGTCGGGGAAAACTGATGCACGAACACCTATGGGGCCGGCGGACCGGGCCCCTTTCGGTTCGGCGGGGGGGCGGAGGTTGCACGAAGAGCAGATTGAGGCGAGGCACACGAGCAGTTTACCCAGCTTCGGAGCTCTCCGGAGAGATAACACTCCTACTGCTGCTTGTCTGGTTGTATTATCTGGTGTTCTTGCTCTCGAGCGAGAGAATGTGATGTTTTCTGGGCTACGAATGAATCGAAGCAAACTGTCCGAACCTCCGAACCCCCTCTACGTTGCGCATGGGCCTCCTTTTATATGCTAAAGGGGTCACCGACAGGTGGCAACGCAGAGGAGGGTAAAAACGTAAAAAGCGAGGTAGTTGATACAGTTGCTTGTACAGTGCACCCTACCTAACCCTGACGGCAGGGGACAAGGGCATTAAATGCCCGTCTGAGTCGCCCGAACAGTGCAGAAAAGGACCGTTAGGGGCGCCACCATTCGCCACGATGGCGATCTTGTCAGCTTCGCATGCCACTGCGCACCGCTGGCTGCACAACCTCCCGCCACGCGCGCTCGGAGAGGCCCCCAGAGCGACACGTTGGTGGATGCGCTGGAGCGTGGGCGCAGAGTGGCCGCCTGCCACGGCAAGCGCCTTGCCGTTGTTGTTATCTCGCCGGGTCCAGAAGCTCATCGCTCACCGGGCCTCAGGGTACCTTATTTAGTCTTCCCGGCAAGCTCCTCTTGCTGGGGCCTTGTTGCCTTGCCGGAGCGTGTGGCACGTCGCAGCAAGTTCCTTGGAGCGCCTTGGTTGGCCTTCCCGGCAAGCTCCTCTTGCCGGGGCCTTGTCTCCTTAGCTTAAATACTTTGTTCTTGGATGGCTCCAAGGGAACCTTGGGGGATCTTGGCGTTCGCCCGGCAAGCCTTTGCCGCGGGGTGCTGCAACTGCCCGTGCACAAGTTCGGGGTACTAGGGTACCCCTATTCTAGTACACCGACAGGAGCCCCCGGGCCTGGGCCAGACACGGTGCCGAGCGCTGTTGGGCTAGGCCCAAGATAGGGCACGGGCACACGCGGGCTGGGCCACGCCAAATCTTGTTCCATATCCACCGCGCTCTCCCATAACAGCATGCGTTGAATGCGGCATCGTGGGAGAGATCGTGGGTGGTTGTTTAAGAGGAAGGCCGAAACGTCCACCCCGTCCCTCTTTATAAGCAGAGGAAACAGAGGCAGTTCGCTCCCCCTCGCTAGTTGCTGCTATTCCTTCTTCACAAACTCCGCCGCTCCCCCCATCTTCTTGAAGCCGAGAGAGCAGCGCTCCGCCCCCCCCATTGCCACCAGCATCACCACGCCGTCGACCTTCCCCACCACCTCCGCCATGGCCTCGAAAGCCGACAAGGGAAAGGGTGTGAAGTCGGCCGAGGCGCAGCGGCTCACGGCGCTGCGGAAGGAGCGGGCGATCTTCACCCCCCAGCTCGGCGTGTAGGAGCTGAGGGAGTACTTCTACCTCTTTTGGGCAACGGAGACGCGTGCGCATCCGCGCACGAGGGTACTCCCGGCCGCTGCCTCGGAGTTGGCTTCAAATGGGTACCCGTTCTTCTCGCTATTCTTCTATTGCGGGCTCTGCCCGCCCTTCTCGGAGTTCTTCTGTGATATTATGAACACATATGGCTTCCGCCTCCTTGACTTCACCCCCAATGCTGTCCTGACCATGGCAGTTTTCGCACACTTGTGCGAAAACTTTGTCGGAGTCCACCCTAGTGTTGCTATTTTCCGCCACTTCTTCATACCTCGGGTAGAGAGAGGAGAGACGCTTGTCGGAGGGATTGCCTGGGTCTCGAGAGTCGGCAAGAAAGAGGCGTACTTGGAGGGTGAGCTCCGCAGCAAGTGGGAGGAGTGGAGAGCGGAGTGGTGCTGGATCGTTGAGGAGAATCCGCAGCCCTTCACCGCCGTGCGCCAAACTCCAATAGTGCGCGGCAATGACTAGAGCAACGTGGCCCCGGAAGACGAGAGGCTGAAGATCGCCATCACTAGGATTCTTCGCCTCAGGCTTGCCGGGCTCACCGTAGGTGCTGTCGGGGCAGATTTCCTCCGCCTTCGCATTGCCCCCCTGCAGGAGAGGGGGAGGCCCGCCTGGGAATTCAAGAATTCAGCGGACATCATGAGGCTGCGGCCGGGCCTCAACTACAACTTCACCGTCTTGGAGTTGGACGCAATGCTCTTGGAGTTATTCAAACGCGACCCCCAGCACCCAATCACACCGCCGAGGGGCGTAGTTCCTTTGTGCAATAACTCTTCGCTTGACCGGATCCGCGCCATGATGCCGTTGTGCGATTCACACGGCATCGTCCCAACTTGGCAAGAGCCTGCGGATGACGTTGTGCGAGCGTTCTTCGACACCTTGGAGGAAGTGCCGGTCCACGCTGACGAGCAGAAGAGCCTCACCTGTGACACGACCGACGAGGAGCTGCAGCTCATCGCTACTAGGGCGGAAGAGGCTGTGGCCGCAGCTGCTGCGGGTGTGTTTGGGTTTACTGTGGAGGAGGCGGACGCTGCAGAGGCGGCAAACCTTGCCGAACGCGCGGAGTTCATGGGAGAGGTGGAGGCTGAGCCTCCCGAGAACTTGCCGCAGGCGGAGCCCCCGGCCCCGCCAAGGAGGCGCCTTCGCAGGGCCGGGGACGCAGCGGGGCGGCAGCCGGCTCCACAGCCACCGAGCCGCACGACGCGTTCTACCGCGGCAAGCAATGTTGCCGCGGGAGCGCCTCACGCAACAGCGGCAACTGGAGTGGGATCTTCCCGGGCCACTGCCACTGCCCCCGCCAAGCGGGCAAGGGATCCTACTCCTCCACCTCGCCGCACCGGAGGAGGGCCGGACTTCGATCTTTCCGCGCTCAGCTCCGACGAGGAGGAAGAAGAGTGAGTTTCTTTGGTGCTCTTATAATCCTTCAATCTTGCTGTTTATATCTTGTATCTGACTTGCTCCAATCTGGACTCCTTTCTTTTCAGGACGCTGGCCCAGAGAGCGGCGAAGAGGGCCAAGGCCGCGGTGATCGTCATCGAGGATGACCCCATCGTGTCAGCAGGAGGTGGGCCCGAGACCACCTTGATGGACCCGGCAGTCACCCCTCAGAGCAGCCCCCAGCGCAGCCCCCAGCGTAAGTTCATAGTTTAGCCTTCTGCTGTCGGGCGCGCTTGAGTGCTTTTCCTTTGCTGATATCTTGCTTGTTGACTTGTGCAGGAGCAGAGCAGCCTCATCAGGAGCGCCCGGAGGCTGGTCCCGAAGTGCCACCTGCTTCGACTACGCCGCCAAGGGAGGAGTCCCCGGCAAGGGAGCGCTCTCCGGCAAGGGGGGACTCTCCGGCAAGGGACAGCACTGCTGATCCTGCGACGATCGAGGCCGCAACTGAAGATCTTGGCGCAGGTAATCCACTTGCCCAGAAACTTTCCCTTGGGTTCTGCTTCTTCTGTTTTTCCTTTCTTGGATTTTTGATTGATTTTCTTCCCTTGTTCGTTCTTCAGACCCATCTTCGGCTGAGCCAATGGAGACAGAGGGCGCCGACGAAGAAGGTGCCGGTGTTGATGAGACCGCCGGCGAGGAGGCCGCCGAGGCTGCTGCTGCGGAAGCCGGTGAGGGGTCGGGCGATCGCACTGACGACCCTGAGGCCGCAGGAGCGCCGGGCGCTGCGCCGACCGCCGAACCCTCTGCCGCTTCTGCGGAGCCGGGCTCCGAGGAGCCCCAGCCCGACGCCTACTTGAAGGCCGGTGACAATATCTTCATCAAGCTACCCTGGGCGTCGAGCTCCAGGGCGCCGGTCGAGGGGGAGACTTTTGACGGGGAGGTGCTCGCCTCTGCTGGACTGTCATTGGTTGACGCACCCGGCAGCAGCAGTGGCGAGCCTGAGGAGGAGCAGCTGCTGTGGAAGCTGCTGTCACTCTACCACACCCGGCAAGCCAAGCTGGCTTCCTGGGAAGCGCTTGTCGCGAAGGCGGGAGTTGACATGGAAAAGCGTGCGGAGGAGCTCCGGGGCCAAAATCAAGAAGCTCTCCGGTCCCTGGCGCAGGAGCGGGAGCGAGTCGACGAGGAGCGCACGGCCTTTCTTCTCGAGAAGGCCGAGGCTGAGGAGGAACAAAGGCTGGCTGCCGAGAAGCAGTCCGCGCGGGAAGGTGAACTAGTGCAGCGGAAGGACCACCTCGACAGCTACGAGGAAGAGCTCGCCGAGCGCGAGCGAGCACTTGGCGCGGCGCTCAAGGAGGCAAAGGACGCCGCGGCAACTGCAGAGGCCGCCAAGAAAGAGCTAGAGGAGAAGGTGGCGCAGCTGGAGGCCGATATTGGGAAGAGCGGCGAGGAGCTTGCCGCGCTCAAGCGTGAGCGCGAGAAGGATGCTGCTGCCCACGGTGAGCTGCAAGGCCTTCTTGCTGAGAGGGGCAAGGAGCTCAGCGCCGCCAAGGATTCCAAAGCAGACCTGGAGCTGAAGCTAGCCACGCTGACGCAGACGCTGGAGGCTGTCAAGGAGCGGGAGAAGACCTTGTCGGAGAAGGTCAAGGCTGACGCGGTGCTGCTGGAGAGCATTGCAGTTACCCAGAACTCGTTCAGAGACACAGTGGAGCACTGGACCGAGGATCTGGTGAACACTGCCGCAGTCATCAACGAGGAGTTGGCGCAGCTGGGGATGGAGGACTTTGGGTATCCTTCCGACGAGAGTCTTCAACGCAGCGCCAAGCTCAGCCTATTCTTCAAGGGCGTGGCGACGGCGCTCCAGCGGCTCCGGGAGAGGATCCCGAAGCAGCTGGCCGATGAATCACGCAAAATATGCGCCGGGGTTCTCCAGAAGGTGCTGATGAAGGTAGCCTTCCGCAATCCAGGCCTCAGCTTCACCAACGTCCTCAGGTCCTTGCCGCCTGACGCCGATCTGGATGCACTCAAGGCCCTTGTCGCACCCATTGTGGACAAGGTGAGCGAGATCAAGAGAGTCGAGGGCGGACGCGTAGATTAGGCCACCCATTCCTTCTTTTCCCTTGTCGCTGCTGATCATGTTATGAAAACAGTCTGTTAGAGCTGCGACAAGTCATCTTTGTAATATAACTTTATTTCTTTCTATCAATTGCTATGTTATTTCCTTTACTAGATTCCTTCCTTTGTATGTTATTACCCTACGCTTTTAGGGAACTTGTCGGCGCAGGCGCCCGAGCCGCGAGCGCTGAGTGCGGAACTTCAGCAGCCTGCTGGCGGCGCTGCTTCTGACAAGAAACCTTGTCGCGACTAGATGCAGCAGGCTTAAGCCGTTGAGCGGACTCGAAACAAAGTAAGGGCGCAACTAGCCACGAGTTGGTTCCTCCACGCACAGGTTTTCCATACAAAGCAGGGTCGTTCGAGGAAGATAACTCAAAAATTTAAAAAGTGATTGCTCAAACTTTGGCAACTTAGCTTTTCTGTCATTTGCTTCCCGATAAGGCAAGTCTTTGCTTGAACGACGCCTGGCCCATACCACCATCTTCTCCTTCCCCCCCGGCAAACTTGTGTGCGAGAGAACCTTCTTTTCCTTTTAAAAGAAAAAGAAAGAAGAGAAAATAGTAATATGGAGCTCTTCGGCTCGTTACTGCTTACCGGATGTAGGTGCTGCACAAAGTGTCAGATAATCGCATGCAAGAAAGGAACTAACGCATGAAATGGACAAGCTGTGCGGAGCACATGGGGTTTTACTTATGCACGGGATCTGCGCCCGGCTTTGTACAAAGGATTACATGCAACAGCGGCAAGACTTGTACAATGTTCCACGAACACTGATGTCGGGGAAAACTGATCCACGAACACCTATGGGGCCGGCGGACCGGGCCCCTTTCGGTTCGGCGGGGGGGCGGAGGTCGCACGAAGAGCAGATCGAGGCGAGGCACACGAGCAGTTTACCCAGCTTCGGAGCTCTCCGGAGAGATAACACTCCTACTGCTGCTTGTCTGGTTGTATTATCTGGTGTTCTTGCTCTCGAGCGAGAGAGTGTGATGTTTTCTGGGCTACGAATGAATCGAAGCAAACTGTCCGAACCTCCGAACCCCCTCTACGTTGCGCATGGGCCTCCTTTTATACGCTAAAGGGGTCACCGACAGGTGGCAACGCAGAGGAGGGTAAAAACGTAAAAAGCGAGGTAGTTGATACAGTTGCTTGTACAGTGCACCCTACCTAACCCTGAAGGCAGGGGACAAGGGCATTAAATGCCCGTCTGAGTCACCCGAACAGTGCAGAAAAGGACCGTTAGGGGCGCCACCGTTCGCCACGATGGCGATCTTGTCAGCTTCGCATGCCACTGCGCACCGCTGGCTGCACAACCTCCCGCCACGCGCGCCCGGAGAGGCCCCCAGAGCGACACATTGGTGGATGCGCTGGAGCGTGGGCGCAGAGTGGCCTCCTGCCGCGGCAAGCCCCTTACCGCTGTTGTTATCTCGCCGGGTCCAGAAGCTCGTCGCTCACCGGGCCTCGGCGTACCTTATTTAGTCTTCCCGGCAAGCTCCTCTTGCCGGGGCCTTGTTACCTTGCCGGAGCGCGTGGCGCGTCGCGGCAAGTTCCTTGGAGCGCCTTGGTTGGCCTTCCCGGCAAGCTCCTCTTTACGGGGCCTTGTCTCCTTAGCTTAAATACTTTGTTCTTGGATGGCTCCAAGGGAACCTTGGGGGATCTTGGCGTTCGCCCGGCAAGCCTTTGCCGCGGGGTGCTGCAACTGCCCGTGCACAAGTTCGGGGTACTAGGGTACCCCTATTCTAGTATACCGACACCGAGCGCAGCCGTTGCCGCTGACGAGCACCACCGCGGCCACCGGCCACCCCTCGCCCTGCCGCTGCACCCAGAAGATCTGCCCCGTCGCCCTAGCCCTCTCTGCCGAGCGATGCGGCACCGGAAGCCCCCGAACAACCTCACCAAGCTCGTCTTCGACCTCCAGACGCCGGAGATCTGCCTCGCCGCCCCGCTTAGCTCCGGCCTCCCCCGAGCACGCTGGCACCTCCGTCGAATCCGCTGTGAGCTCCGCCACACTTCCCCCCTAACCCTGCCGTCTTTTCCGCTCTGTAGCTAGCCCCGCCGTCGAAGCCGAACATCGGCCGCCGCCCTGAGCTTTGCTCCGGCGAGCTCCGGTGCCCCCGCAGCCTCCCACCTGCTTCCCTGGATGTGGACGACGACGGGCTACGCCCCGGTGGTCTCCGCGCATCCAGGCGCCGCTCGTAGCGCAAGTCCGGCGAGTCGCCGCCGCGTTGTTGGTCGCCGCCGGCCAAAACTCCGGCGTGCTGACGTGGCAGCGTCATTAGCAGCTAATGGCGCCACTAATTGAACCCACACACTGACATATGGGCCCCACTTCCTAATTAACCCTGATTTAGTTTTGTTTAGATCAAACTAAACCCGTAGGCCGCACAGGTCAGTTTGACCCGGCCACGTCACCTGTTGACCTGACCCCACATGTCAGTGACCCTAGCCATCACTCTGAGACTGACTAGCGGGTCCTGCTGGCTAGATTTGACCTGGACAACGCCTGTTGACTTGCTGACGTCACCGTGAGGTCATGCTGATGCATTAAAGCCTTTCTGGAATTAAAGTAAATCAGAAAGGTTTAGAAATTCCAAAAAATGCTTTAAACTTCAATAAATCATAGAAATTCAACCGTAGCTCAGATTGAAATAATTTATATATGAAAAATGATCCGAAAAATCCAATATATCCATCTGTACCATTTTCATGCATGTTAGAACAACTTATTACTACTGTTTAGGACAAATGGTATGAATGGCATTTAAATAACCACATGTGGAGTTTGAATTTGAATCTTGGATTCAAACCAACTCCATTTAACCTACTGCTAGATGCATTAGCTCAAATCACAGCATATTGCCATGTCATGATCATGCATCATATTGTGCATTGCATTGATTGTGTTTCTTCCTTGTTTGTCGGTGTTTGTCCCCTCTCGATAGACGTGGTTCCGACGATGTGATCAATGACACCAATGAAGAGCTATACTATCTTCAGAAGTGCCAGGCAAGCAAAACGTCCTTGTTCATTCCGATACAATCCCACTTTCTCGCTCCTGCTCTCTTTTACTGCATTAGGACAACAAGGATTCAACTGTTACATGCTGCGGTAGTTGAACCCCTTTCCTCTGCATTACATGTCATTGCCATAGTAAATAGATGAAACCCACTAGCATGAGTAGGAGTTGTTTGAGCCCTAATGTGCCTACTCATTCATGCTTGTTTGTCATGCCTGCTACTGCTTAGAGTTGAATCAGGTCTGATTCACCGGGGATGAATCAGAGGCGTGTGAACATGTCCTATTGTGTGTGAACTAAGTGTGTGAACACGATTTGGTAAAGGTAGCGGTGAGAGGCCAAGTAGGAGTACATGGTGGGTTGTCTCATTGCAGCCGTCCTTAGGAACTGAGTTCTGTGTTTGTGATCCATGATCAGCTACTACCACGCATTGGAATGCTTAAGTGCCCCACTCGGTTTATTAATCAACTTGATCTCTGTCCAGGAGTTGCAACTAGTTTCTGGTGTTTGTAGGTAGTGTTAGTAGTCTACCAAGTGGCACCCTGTACAGGTGGGCTTGGGACAGACTAGGCATAGTGGCACGGTGTACCAAGCGTAGATCCACCCGTCGAGGTGGGCTTGGGAACCCTGCACACATCGTTTGGGGCCGTGAGCGACACCCCGGCCGGATCTCCTTGAGGATGGAACCCGAATAGGCGATAAACCTGGACGAGAGACTTGTGTGGTTAGTCAGGTCATGGCCTACACCCTCGCTGGGCTTCCGCTTGAAGGTTGCCGAGTACATGTCGTGTAAACGACGGTAAGTGGTGAGAGCCTGTGTGAAGAAGTACACTCCTGCATGGTTAATATGATCTATTCGAATAGCCGTGTCCGCGGTAAAGGACTTCTGGGTTGCCTGTACAGTTCATAGATAACTTGAAGTGGATACTGTAAAATACACAAGATAAGCGTGAGTGCTATGGATGGCGTTCTCGTAGGGAGATGGGAGCGGATCCATAGTGGTGTATTGATATGGTGAATATGTGGACTCGTGTGCGCCACCTCAAAAGAGTTACTTGCAGTCGTAGTTCAGGTTAGCCACCGAGTCAAAGCTGGCTTGCTGCAGTTAAACCCCACCACTCCCTTTGTTGATACTAATGCATATGTAGTTAGTTCTGATGTAAGTCTTGCTAGGTACATTTGTACTCATGTTGCTTAATTTATGTTTTTGCAGAGAAACTTCAGTCTCGCTAGTAGTTCCGCGTGGACTTCGACGTTTAGCTTGTTACCTCAGCTACGATCTTGTGCCCTCGGCAGGATCTGGTAGATAGTCAGGCTTCTCAGCCTTTTTCATTTGTAGATGTCTGTACCCAGACATGTTTAGCATCCGCATGTGCTTTGACTTGTATGCTCTGATTGTTGGGTCATGAGACCCATGATTGTAATATCTTGCTCCTCGGAGCCTATTGAATAAAATGCTTGAGTTGTAGAGTCATGTTGTGATGCCATGTTGTATTTGCACATATCGAGCATATTGTGTGTATGTTATTGAAATGCTTGGTATGTGAGGGATCTGACTATCTAGTTGTTTATCCTTAGTAGCCTCTCTTACCGGGAAATGTCTCCTAGTGTTTCCACTGAGCCATGGTAGCTTGCTACTGCTCCGGAACACTTAGGCTGGCCGGCATGTGTCCTTCTTCGTTCCTGTTTCTGTCCCCTCGGGGAAATGTCACGCGATGAATTCCGGAGTCCTGTTAGCCCGCTACAGCCCGGTTCACCGGAGTCCTGCTAGCCTAGTGCTATAGCCTGGATTCACTCGCTGATGACCGACATGTTTGTTGTTGGGTCATGTATGCCTGTCCCTGTAAGTTAGTGCCACTTTGGGTTCACGACTAGCCATGTCAGCCCGGGTTCTTTGTCATATGGATGCTGGCGGCACTATCATATACGTGAGCCAAAAGGCGCAAACGGTCCCGGGCCAGGTAAGGTGGCACCCGTGGGAATACCGTGCGTGAGGCCGCAAAGTGATATGATGTGTTACATGCTAGATCGGTGTGACTTAGGATCGGGGTCCTGACAGCTTTGGTATCAGAGCTTGACTACCTGTAGGATTACTAAGCCAAACTGGTCAAAGTTGAGTCTAGAAATTCTTTAGTTATATAAGGGAATTGATTGTGGGATGGAACGTAAGGCTCTTTTTACTCCTTATACCTTATGCCCTCTAATTTGAGTCATCTTACTTTTCCTACGGGGTTAAGGATCTAGGCTATCTCCTCTTTCTATCAGGATCACGTGTTACTACTATGTAGACTTGTAAGATTGTTGGATTTAAGCCTCTGCTCAGTTTCTACTACCTCCGTGTGTTCATAGTTGATCTCGGAACCTTGATATTATGATGATCGAGTGGTTATGCCACCATTTTTGTAGCATGTCTTAAATCTTTTTGAGCATTTACAGCCGTTATGCTGTCCGAGTCATCCCAGGTTTCTAAATAATCTGATGCAATTGCAAAATCCTTTCCCTCTGTTTTCGATGACCTTTCTGGCCAGGTTAACCACACTAAACGGTGAGTTGAGGTACTCTATTGCCTCGACGTATATGTTGGAGATATTATTATGACCCTAGATGTCTAGAGTATCACCTAGTAATCTAGCCATGTTTTGTGTTCCAGTGTGATGATCCTGGCCATCATTCTTGAAAGCATCCCGTGATGCCATTTAGTTGGTAGTTTTTCTATTCCTGGGCTTCTGACCCGAGATTCACTCTACCTACTTCATGTTGTTAGTGTTTGCTTGTACCTTTAGGAAATTAGTAACCTTTTCAATAGTCCTCGAAGCTCGTGGTATTTCCTTCTTCCAAATACTATGAACCACTTTATGGCGGAAGTTTGTTGGATCAAAAGATCACAACAGGAGTGCCCTCGATGAGTTCTCCATCCTATATTGCGACTCTGCCAGTTCTACTTTTCTGCATGGGTTATCCGGAAGAAACTTGTTGAACTTGTTTTGAGATACTAACCTATGCATCCACTACTCAGAAAACTGTATGTTCCTTTGAGTTGTCCTGCTTTAGTTGTCTTCCGACCCTCGTCTACCAATTGTTAGTCAAGAGTATGCGTGCAATCATTCATCGACGCATATTATTCTTGTGTTCCATCAAGCCATTCTATCCCAGAATGACTAGGAGAAATGAACTCCAGTACCTCATCCATATCTAGGATTGGGTCAAAGTAGTCATACTCCGCAGATCAAATACTAATCCAGTTTTTGTTCTGTTCTACCCTGAAGTATTACCCTCTTTATGTCAAGAAAGTCATAGGAATTACACATCATCTTATGAATTCTTGGTGCAGTGATACTTCTCGCCATCATTATTCATTCCTCGGTCCCCGTGTTGTTGAACCGGAATGCCGACAAGTGAATCGTGATGTGTGAACTCAATACTCCTAGCAACTCCGTTGCTTGGTAGTTAAAGGACAATAATTTCATTCTTAGCATGTTGGTTATTGAATCATCATTCTAAGATTGATCGTGCTACCTAGCCCATTCTCCTGGTTCACTCCTCGATCGATGAGTTAGGATTATTTCAAATCCTCGCTCTATTGATCATATCGTCTTGCCCTGAAAAGCAAGATTGTCCTCGAGCTTAGTAACATATCGGTGGTTCGTGATTTTCCGAATATCTTCTCGGAAGTATTACCAGGTTGTCACCTGACCGCTATGTTGAGTTCGTGATCAAGTTGGTTTATTCCTGTAAACCACCCCTTCTCCAAGAGTCTGTGTTGGATACCCCTGAGCTAGATGGTTAAGCTGAACAACAACTTGGAGAGTTGGAAGATAAAAGCTTGCCTAACTTAGTTCATTTCCCAAAAGGGATATCTTGTGTTTGTGTGTGTTGAAGAAAGATGATATTTTCATTGATTGATCCTCGTGGTCAATTGTTGGATCTATTGTCTTACCCCAAACCTTTGATTTGATTATGGGCTATCGTCAAATCAAATCAGAACCAACGATATTCGTAATGTTGTCTTACTCGTGGTTTTTCCTCGAGCTTACACCATTATATTCTTTGGTCTGACCAATGCTATCACCTTGTTCACATAATTGTGGTATTCCACTTATATGGAAACCTAGATGAATTGTTGTTGAGCCCATTAGCAACATTTTATCTCCTCCATAATTCATGATGAACATCAGGCTAGTGTTGGAAACTTGTGTAAGCATTATCTTCGTGTTCCGTTCATGAAGGATATGCTTAGATGAAAGAAATGACTTCCTCTAATTCATGTGCAATTGGTGCAAGTTGCCGCCGTGAATTCAAGAAAGTTAGTTTTGCTTCCTCCGGAATCATCCCAAGTCAGTCATGCACGTGCGAAAAATTCTGTGGTCTGTTAGACTGATCATCTTCGTTCCATATGAATTTCGTAGCACACCTAGCCACTGACTGATTTGTTCAAGGAAAAGGAGTTGCTGTGCAAATACTAGTTCATGCACAATACTTCGATATCCTCAATGATGGTTCCCCACCTGAACTCGGTAGTGTTTTATTATAAGACTACTACGTGGCCATGCTTGTCTGGGACAATGTGTTCACATGTTTGTAGCAGAACTAACTCATGTTTGGAGCTTGCTATCGTAGTTCATTTCCCGAGAATCTCGCAACGTCATTTCATCGATTTGTGTTGCAAACTTTCATTTTTCTTCCTAGACTCGATGAGTCCGGAATATCCTGACACCAACCAGATCTGAATCTCAGGCAGATATGATGGTTGGAACATTTCCCAAGAACTATAATATTGGTCCCTCGATAACCAGTAAAGTGGATGTCGTGGCCAACACACCCAGCCGGAAGACCTATTATTGTAGTATCTTGTTTGAGGAAGTTGGCCACCTCCCCATAAGGATTTTGTAGGATCTACTCCCTAGTTGTTCCTTCTGGATTTTTGTGCTCCCGAAGTCCGACCTTTTACTTGATGTTCTAGTTATCAAACCATATCTATAAATGGGTTGTGCTAGCACATCAAGGAGAACATTAGAAGCGGAGTGCTAAATGTCTCTCGGTCGATCATCCGGATTTCGATCCTTTGGCCTCGCTAAGGTGACATTTGAGCAGGTGTTATCTTCCTTTGCATCTGCATTGTCCATCACTATCCATCATGGTGGTATGTTGTGTTGCCAGGATCCTTGACATGGATATTGGTAAACCTTGATGAATATGGAAGTGCTCAAGTTCTTGAGAGCACGCACAAGCGCTAGGTGTTATCATCGGCACTAACTGGGATTGCTCTCAGTTTCTTCGGTTATGCTATAACTTTTCAAATAGTGGACTCACTCTCTTCTGTTGAGCTTATCCCCAGTAACTAAAATCATCCCTTGTGTTGTTTTCAACAAGGTAATCCACATCATCCATTTTAATTCGGGTATGCCATTCTACCGAACCCCTCCAAATGGTCGCTCGAGAATTGCCTTAGGTTGGTATAAAAGATTTTCGATGATCTCTGAATCAAAGGTAATTCTTTTTGCCACTTAAGTAATAATCTACGAATCACCCTCCTCCAGGATGTCCCGCTGTGGAATCATGGCAACTCAACTCCTCGCTACGTTGACAACCGTTCACCACCCTTTTAAGCTTGGAATTGTTGTCTACCTAGTGAACCCTCGTCATTTGTTCCACTCCATCCCTCTAGATGTGTGTTTTGTGTCTCAGCTCGAGTGGTGTTGCTATGCCTCATTCCGCGAGTTGATCCTAAGTTGTTCGATCTTCGAGAAGATCGATCCTTCTAGAGTCTCCTTCTCCTCTCGTTGTCATGTTGGCTGGAGTTCTTAGAGCAAGACGACAAGACAAAGATGGTGATTGAATCAACGTTCCTGTGAAGTGCAACCTGGATCGTGAAGATTTCGTTAGTTGCGTTTCCCCCTTCATCTTACCCTACGCCTGAATCTCAGGACGAGATTCTTGTTTAGTAGGGGTGAGTTGTCACATCCCTAGTTTTGGTATGCACTAGGCTAGCCTTCATGTGAGCATCATGTTTAAATTCTAATGAAATTTGAATTGAGGAATTTTCAAAAGCCTCAGAAGACCTCTAAAAATAACCAACATTTAAATCTCATCAAATGAGTCCAAGAAAATGTTCCTGTCATTCTATGAAAATATTGGCATGAGTTAAAATGCAAACCAATATTTTTGGAGTGACTGAAATATTTATTTTGGGCCTTTTGAATTAAATCAATGACATATTTGAGTTGGATTTATTTTGATTATATAAGAAATAAAGCTCAAACATTTTTGTAAGTTGCATGTGACTTGGGCTAGACCTGAGCTCACATAACAATTTACAGAAAGTTTATAAAAATGATTTGATGTTCTAAATCAAATGAAAAGAAATAACAGAAATAGAAAAACTTAAATAAAAGAGAGAGAGACTAACCTAGGCCACTTACCTGGCCGGCCCAGCTGGCAGCCCACCTGCTGGCCCAGCCCAGCAGCCCAACCCCTGTCGTCTTCCTCCTTGCCAGGAGGACGAGCGTGTGGCCATAGCGCGCCGGCACGCGCCCCGGCCACCTCCACCCTGCCTGCCTGCGTCCCCGACACCTAGACACCTCCAACGACGCCACGCACCCCCTGGACCGCTCTCACTCTCTCCCGTGGCGATTTTCCTCTCTGCATCTCTCCCCCCTCCTCTGTTCTCTCCACCGAGAGCCGTCGTCGCTGCCGCTCACCATTGCCGCGCCCAGAGCCACCTCCTCGCCCCTCTGATGTGCCTAGGAGCTCCGCCTTGTATCCGAGAAGCTCTACCACGACGCACGCGACGCCGGGTGCCCTGAAGTCACACCATCTCCGCCGTCTTCATTGCCACGGCCGGCGATCGCCGCCGCTCGATTCGCAGCAACGAAGACGCCCCCGAGCTCGCTGACCACCTCATCGTCCTCCCTGTGAGCTCCTGCTGATTTCTCTTTGCTCGCCCCCTCCGTTCCTGTCCCCTAGCTCCGTTTTCCGACCGTGGCCAAGGTCGCCGCCACCGAGCTCACCGAGCTCCCAGGAGCCGAACGCGTTCCCCAGCTCCTCCTGTCATGCTCCGCAGCCCTGTTCCGCTCGATGCCGTAGCTCCGGCCGCCGGCTAAGTGGTCGCCGCCGTCGACCCCGGCCTCCCTGTGCCCAGCTGCGTGCGCCCCTAGATGCACGGGAGCACGGGCTCCCTCCTGGTGCCCTTAGCGCGACCAGCCGCGGGCTGTAGCACCGTCCCGAGCAACTTCGTCGAGGTCTCGCCGTCGCCATGGTCGCCGGCGTCACTTGCTGACGTGGCTGGCTTAATTAGCCACTAATCACCGCACCGTGTCACTGACACTGGGCCCCACACACTTATCTAACCACTGCTTAATTCCTGTTTAGTTTAAATTAATCACGAGAGCACGGGAGCACGGGCTCCCTCCTGGTGCCCTCAGCGCGACCAGCCGCGGGCTGTAGCGCCGTCCCGAGCAACTCCGGCGAGGTCTTGCCGTTGCCATGGTCGCCGGCGTCACTTGCTGATGTGGCTAGCTTAATTAGCCACTAATCACCGCACCGTGTCACTGACACTGGGCCCCACACACTTAACTAACCACTGCTTAATTCCTGTTTAGTTTAAATTAATCACAGTGGCCCCACGCGTCGGCATTGACCTCGCTGACGTGGCTGTTGACCGGGCCCGCCTGTCAGTGTCACAAACAGACACTGGGTCACTGACCAGTGGGTTCCACCGGTCAGGTTTGACCTGGTCAGCACCGGTTAACCTGCTGACGTCATGCTGCTATCATGCTGATGCAATAAAGCTTTTCTGGCGTTTTTATTAATTAAGGAAATTCCAGAAAATACACTAAACTTCTAAAATTCATAGAAAATCAACCGTAACTCCAAATGAAATAATTTATATATGAAAAATGATCAGAAAAATCCAATCTATCCATCTGTACCATTTTCATGCATGTTAGAATAACTTATAGCCGCTGTTTAGCACAAATCATATAAATGACATTTGAATTTCACATATGGAGTTTGGTTTTGAACTTAGGGTTCAAACCAACTTCATTTAACTTTGTTTCTAGCTGCATTAGCTCAAAAAACCAGCATGTTGCCATGTCATGATCATGCATCATCATGTTGCATTGCATAGATTGTGTTTCCTCTCTGTTGCCGGTAATTGTCCCCTCTCGGTAGACGATGTTCCGACGTTGTGATCGTTGACACTGATGAAGACTCAATGCTATCTTCAGAAGTGCCAGGCAAGCAAAACCCTCTTGTTCATTCCGATACAATCCCACTCTCTCGCTCCTGCTCTCTTTTACTGCATTAGGACAACAACGATTCAACTGTTACATGCTGCGGTAGTTGAACCCCTTTCCTCTGCATGACCTGTCATTGCCACAGTAAATAGATGAAACCCACTAGCATGAGTAGGAGTTGTTTGAGCCCTGATGTGCCTACTCATTCATGCTTGTTTGTCATGCCTGCTACTTCTTAGAGTTGAGTCAGGTCTGATTCACCGGGGATGAATCAGAGGCGTGTGAACATGTCCTACTGTGTGAACTAAGTGTGTGAACACGATTTGGTAAAGGTAGCGGTGAGAGGCCATGTAGGAGTACATGGTGGGTTGTCTCATTGCAGCCGTCCTCAGGAACTGAGTTCTGTGTTTGTGATCCATGATCAGCTACTACCACGCATTGGAATGCTTAAGTGCCCCTCTCGGCTTATTAATCAACTTGATCTCTGTCCAGGAGTTGCAACTAGTTTCTGGTGTTTGTAGGTAGTGTTAGTAGTCTACCAAGTGGCACCCTGTACAGGTGGTCTTGGGACAGAGGCGTAGACCCACCCGTCGAGGTGGGCTTGGGAACCCTGCACACATCGTTTGGGGCCGTGAGCGACACCCCGGCCGGATCTCCTTGAGGATGGAACCAGAATAGGCGATAAACCTGGATGAGAGACTTGTGTGGTTAGTCAGGTCATGGCCGACACCCTCGCTGGGCTTCCACTTGAAGGTTTCCGAGTACATGTCATGTAAACGGCGGTAAGTGGTGAGAGCGTGTGTGAAGAAGTACACCCCTGCAGGGTTAATATGATCTATTCGGATAGCTGTGTCCGCGGTAAAGGACTTCTGGGTTGCCTGTACAGTTCATAGATAACTTGAAGTGGATACTCTAAAATATGCAAGATAAGCGTGAGTGCTATGGATGGCGTTCTCGTAGGGAGACGGGAGCGGATCCATAGTGGTCTATTGATATGGTGAATATGTGGACTCGTGTGCGCCACCTCAAAAGAGTTACTTGCAGTCGTAGTTCAGGTTAGCCACCGAGTCAAAGCTGGCTTGCTGCAGTTAAACCCCACCACTCCCTTTGTTGATACTGATGCATATGTAGTTAGTTCTGATGTAAGTCTTGCTAGGTACATTTGTACTCACGTTGCTTAATTTATGTTTTTGCAGAGAGACTTAAGTCTCGCTAGTAGTTCCGCATGGACTTCGACGTTTAGCTTGTTACCTCAGCTACGATCTTGTGCCCTCGGCAAGATCTGGTAGATAGTCAGGCTTCTCAGCCTTTTTCATTTGTAGATGTCTGTACCCAGACATGTTAAGCTTCCGCATGTGCTTTGACTTGTATGCTCTGATTGTTGGGTCATGAGACCCATGATTGTAATATCTCGCTCCTTGGAGCCTATTGAATAAAATGCTTGAGTTGTAGAGTCATGTTGTGATGCCATGTTGTATTTGCACATATCGAGCATATTGTGTGTATGTTATTGAAATGCTTGGTATGTGTGGGATCTGACTATCTAGTTGTTTATCCTTAGTAGCCTCTCTTACCGGGAAATGTCTCCTAGTGTTTCCACTGAGCCATGGTAGCTTGCTACTGCTCCGGAACACTTAGGCTGGCCGGCATGTGTCCTTCTTTGTTCCTATGTCTGTCCCCTCGGGGAAATGTCACGCGATGAATTACAGAGTCCTGTTAGCCCACTACAGCCCGGTTCACCGGAGTCCTGCTAGCCCAGTGCTACAGCCTGGATTCACTCGCTGATGACCGACATGTTCATTGTTGGGTCATGTATGCCTGTCCCTGTAAGTTAGTGCCACTTTGGGTTCACGACTAGCCATGTCAGCCCGGGTTCTTTGTCATATAAATGCTAGCGGCACTATCATATACGTGAGCCAAAAGGCGCAAATGGTCCCGGGCCAGGTAAGGTGGCACCCGTGGGAATACCGTGCATGAGGCCGCAAAGTGATATGATGTGTTACATGCTAGATCGGTGTGACTTAGGATCGGGGTCCTCACAAATTCACTCGCTGATGACCGACACGTTCGTT